>NC_137041.1:11991104-12023604 GCF_032717465.1 Coenobita brevimanus
AAAATGAAAATCCAGTATTCACGGATGCACACTAGAACTTAGTCATGTTGGTGCTAACCGTGGAAGTTTAGTAATTAAGGAAATCCACCTGTAATGTCGTCTCACTGGAATGAGTGTTGCCAAAAAAATATTGGAAGTTTAGAAGAAATATTTTGCCCATTTATCCAAGCTTTTCATCCTTAGGCTTATATATTCGGCCAATGAGAACTTCATATTCTTATTGTATTCATTTTCATATAATTTCCTTGCACCCAAAAATATTGTAAAGTTAGATAAAAATTCGGTGTTACTATTTATGTTGGCAGTTTGTGGGATCTCTCTCTCTCTCTCTCTCTCTCTCTCTCTCTCTCTCTCTCTCTCTCTCTCTCTCTCTCTCTCACACACACACACACACACACACACACACACACACACACACTTCTGCTGACGTCACGGATAAGCTGCGCGTGGAGAGACCTTATTAATTGTCTTGACCTAGACATTAGCCACCCTGGCCCCTGGAAGACACACATGTTTAGCGAGTGGAGTATACATGGCCCTATTCAGATATCTCACCTGGGAGTCTCCAACAACTGTAACATTTTTCTTACCTTTCTTGTTCTGATTATACTTACCTGTAATGGAATTTCTCTCACCGTCCTTCTCCTCTACTTCCCTCTCTGTCATCCCTTCACAATCGTCACGTAGTGCGTCGAAAGTATTAGTGGTCTAAACTTCCGTTTGCTTCTTAAGAGTGAACTTCGTTGCACCCTTGTTAACTAGTGTCCAACCTTCAGCCTTTTCCCTTTCTCCTCCAACATCTCCTCCAACAATTCCCTCATTTGTGCCTTCTCCCGCATGAGAATTTGTACCTCCCGCTTCAGTTCGAGAAGTTCCTCCTTTAATTCAAGGTAGTCCTTTTCAATACCTGCAGTGGGGACACTGCTCTCTGCCGAGGAAACCATTACGCACAAATTCACACAAGGTAGCACAGTACTATCACGGGTCACTACGGGTCACCGTAACACACTAGCACAACACTTTCACGGATTACTAGCACAGCACTATCGCTGATCACTACAACACACTAACACAGATCACTAAAACTCTAAAACACAACACTACCACAGGTCTCTAGCACGTCTGAGCAGACTGACCTCACCAGAGCGACAGTGACCTCACGAGAGTGGTGAGAACCAGTTATTATCATTCTTCTCTATTATTAACCCGTAGTGGTGTGTGTGTGTGTGTGTGTGTGTGTGTGTGTGTGTGTGTGTGTGTGTGTGTGTGTTGATAGTATTAGTAGTAGTAGTAGGTGGCGGTCAGAAAGTCAGAGCAAAGAGGAGCAGGGTCAGATGAGAGAGGGTCAGACGGCCGCGCCTGTTTAACATTTACAAGGAGGTCGCAGTTTCTCTCCGGGGAGGGGTAGGGGGATAACAGGATGAGTGGAGTCAATGGACTTTAATCTGGATGAGAGAGAGAGAGAGAGAGAGAGAGAGAGAGAGAGAGAGAGAGAGAGAGAGAGAGAGAGATAATACAGAAGGTATGGAGTGGCAGATGAGGTAAAGGGAGAGCTTTGCATCGTCAGTATTGGGGGAGCAGGGCTGGGTTGGGCAGGCTTGGTAAAGGGCGTGAGGGTTTCAGACAAAGAAGCAGATGTAGGGTAGGAACAGGGTGGTCATTATGACTCTGGTGCTAACAGTACTGGACATCAGTGATGGACATAGCACTGTAGTAGTAATATGTAGGGATTGATATAAGTTCGTTCGAAAACGCACAAAGAAGAATGACAGAAATGATACACCATATTCGGAACTTTTCATATGAAGACAGACTAAGAAGACTAAATTTGCTCTCTCTCTCTCTCTCTCTCTCTCTCTCTCTCTCTCTCTCTCTCCTGGGGGGAGATGTGTGTCACCCTGGGGAATTTTGTTTCTTTCTTGAGTGACTGTTATAAACTTATGCTTTTATTTCTTTATTTATTATTATATCTAATTATTTTCAAAAATATTTATTATTGGGGACTGGGAGAGTTACCATCATGTCTGGGTCAAGGACACAAAGGAAAGTGAACCAAGTCGCTCTGGCCGGGTTAGACTTGGTCAGTGTGAGTGTTGCCATTCAGGAGGGTTTAATATATTTTTTTTACTAAGAAATTGGCATATTTTTACTTATATTCCTGCACATTATTGTATAATCATAACTGTGACATTATTACCCACCCCAGAAATACGGTACATGGCAATGAAATTGACTACATTTTTTATACCACTAAAATATCTAACCCACGTTTCTGTATTGCCCTATAATTACTTTATGCATAATAAGTTTACTGTTCTTTCATATATTATAATACACACAATAACATTGTATTCATGTGTTTATCTTATTTGTGCTGCCTTTTACATATATAACAGCCGTTCCACATCGCGGGTTTGGGAAACATACCAACACTGGACAGAGGGTCGCGCCATACCCTAGCCGCCAGTTTAGATTTGTCAGACCATACTCTCTCTCTCTCTCTCTCTCTCTCCTGGGGGGAGATGTGCGTCACCCTTGGGAATTTTGTTTCTTTTATGAGTGACAAACTTGTGCATTCATTTCTTTTGTTTTTATTATATCTAATTATATTTAAAAATATTATTGTTTTACACATGGCACCAGATGACCTCACTATTGTGGCGCCATGATTTCTGTTCATTCAATCACTCTCTCCCTCCTTCATTCCCTCCCTTCCTCCATCTCTCACTCAGCTGCACTCAACACTGCCCCTGGTCTGCCTTCCTTCCCCCCTCTCTCTCTCCTCTCTCTCGTCTGTGGTATTTTAGGATACATTTTGGTTATTTTCTTTTACGTTATACTGTACATATTGTAGAGCTGACTTATTTCCACACCACCTAGGAGGTAAAAGTCTTGGCTCGTTTTTTTTTTTAAGAGGTGTCCCCAAACAGGCCTAGGATAGCCAGGTGGGACTGGGTGTGTGAGTGTTGCTGCTCATGGGAGTTTAATGTATTATTTTTTTTTACTAAGAAATTGACATATTTTTACTTATATTCCTGCACATTATCTTATAATCATAACTGTGACATTATTGCCAACACCAGAAATACGGTAACAGGCAATAAAAGTGACTACTTTTTTTTCAGCAACACTGTAAAATATTTATGCCACGTTTCTGTATTGCCGTATAAATATTTTACGCATAATAAGTTTACTGTTCCTTCATATATTATAATACACACGTTACCATTATATTCTTATGAGCTTATCTTATTGTGATGCCTATTACATATATCAGAGCCGTTCACATAGCAGGTATGGAACAAGTGGCACCACTGTACAGAGGTTCGTGCCCCACCCAAACCGCCACTTAAGAATGGTACCACCATACCACCACCACCACCGTCATCACCACCATTACTACGCCTACCACCATCACTACTACCACTGCTACTACTACTACTACTACTACTACTACTACTACGCTTGCCACATATATAACTCTTCCCGCGGACTCACACTTCTCCAGCATGAGGTATGATTCGTCCTGTCTACCACTCTCCCTCCGAGTTGACCCAAAGGCATATCATTATCATCATCATTATCATTATCACCATCATCATCATCATCATATTCATCATCATCACTATCATCACCATCATCATTATCATCTCTCTTTTCTTCTTCCTCCTCATCATCACCACCACTATCATTATCATCATCATCCGTCTCCTCCTCCTGCTCATCATCATCATCATTATCATCATCATCATCATGTTTATCGCCTAAGGATGAGATGAAGTAGGTTCAAGAAAATAATATACGTAAAAGATAAAAAATAACAATCCAATAAATAAATACTGTAAATAAATAAATAGATAAACAGGAGTAGACATTTACTTCTCAATATTTTTCTTAGTTTCTCATAAAGAACAAGTTTTGTCTAGTTTCGAATCCGACTTCAATAATTTTTCTGAATGTATGTATGTATGTATATACGTATGTATGTATATAAGTATGCATGTATGTATGTGTATATACGTATACATGTGTACCTACGTAGGTGTATATGTATGTATGTGTACGTAGATGCATGTATATTTATTTATGTATGTGCATGTTGTTACATAGCCTATGATTTCATCATCCTTTGTGTAATTTTAACGCACAGTATGCTGCATGTTTGATCACGAGCGTGTTCTGCCTCAGTTCCCCCCTTCTACCGTTATAGTAGAGTAAGTCGTCCTTTCTGTTATTCAGAGCAGGATTGTCAGCTCTTTGTCCCCTATGGCTTCATTTGCGCGTCCTTCTTACAAGTTGTATCAAGCTCTGCTGGCCCCTATATAATGAGCTCAGTCTCTGCATTATTGCCACTTAGATCTACTCCTCATTTTGTTCACGTCTCTGTCCTCCCCTGTACAGTTATTATTGTGAGTGCTCGGGAAGTCTCCAACCATCTAGCAGCTGTGTAATTTGAGTATAAGTGTTATTGCATTTTGTTCTTGTACTGTATAGCATAAGTTGTTAATTTGTAGGCCTAGTGAGGTTTTTGTAATTCATGTAAGGTTCTTTGTCAGCCATCATTAATAATATTTTGTATCTGTAATAATTTATCTTGCATTAACTGAGCATTACCCAGTGTATTTTCATTTTATCAGGGATGACTTAGGTAAATTTACTCTTGCTAATTTCGTGTTAATAGAGGCTATTTGCAGTTAACCATATATTTAATTGTTTTGGCCATTACATTATCCTTATGAGTCCTGAATGTTTTGTTGTTAGTTTGAGCATTAAACTTTAACTTGTAATTTTACCTAACTCTTTTGTTTTGAACCTGGAACTTTACGGGACAGTAGTGATTTTTAGTATTCTCACTTAAAGTGTACATTATTTTTCTCTGTTCCGTAACATAAATTTGGCGACCTCTTATCAGGATATTCAGGATATTATCATAAGGATATTGCTCGATATTTTGTGACTGTGATTTATTCATGATGTCTACTATTACTACACTTGATGAAGCCAAAGATTTTTTGTCAAATGTGCAAACAGTTTGTGATGTAGAAAACAGAACAAAGAATGAACTTAAGCTTGTTGCTCAACAATTGGGAATTGCTGTTCGCTCTCATCATTCTAAAGATCAAATTGTTGACATGATTAATGAAAGCTTGTTTAATGTAACTCCTCCAAATGAGCAAACGCAGATTGAAATAGCTAAGTTACAGCTAGCCCTGCAGGAGGCTCGTGTGAAGGAAGCTGAATTTCAAGCACGTGCTAAGGAGGCTGAGTCTCAGGCTAAGGAGGCTTGTGTTAAGGAGGCTGAATTTCAAGCAAATGCTAAGGAGGCTGAATCTCAGGCTCGGATTCAGGAGGCACAGATACAGGCTCAGGCACAAATTGAACTAGCTAGGATTCAGGCAGACCATGAGTATCGCATGAAACAAGGTGGAACTGGATCATCTAGCTCTGATGATTTTGATGTGGCTAAAAATGTTAAACTTGTCCCTCCTTTTAATGAATCTGATTTAACAAAGTATTTTCAGTTGTTTGAGAGGGTAGCTACAGGTTTTAATTGGCCCAAGGAGTATTGGCCAGTACTCCTTCAAACTGTTCTCACCGGTAAAGTTCAAGTAACTTATGCATCTTTGCCTCAGGATCAATCTGATAATTATGATGTAGTTAAGAGCTTGATTCTTAAGGCCTATGAGCTTGTTCCTGAAGCCTATAGAGTAAAATGTAGGACAACTTACAAGCAAGATAAGCAATCCCATGTTGAGTATGCAAAAATCAAAGAAGATCTGTTAAAGCAGTGGTTAAATTCTAAGAATGTGGATTCTGATTTTGGTAAATTTAAGCAGATGATTTTGCTGGAGGACTTCAAGAGGTGTGTTAATAAAGATGTAAGCCTATATATTGATGAGAGAAGAATAGATAATTTGTCCGATGCTGCAGTTTTAGCTGATGAATATGTTCTCACTCACAAGAGATATTCTAGAGAAAAAAGGAAAGCTGAGAGTAAGTACGTTGCCTCTACTCAGAGTACAGGTAACAGGAAAGAGAATAAAGATGATGTTTCTCAGGAAGTAAATGCCAGCTTCACCTCTAGATTTCAGAAAAGTAAATGTACTTATTGTAGTAAGCTTGGTCATACTACGGAGAAATGTTTCAGGAGACAGCGTGATGTGAACAAAAAGGAGTCTTTAAATATTCAGTCAATTGGTCTAGTGTCCACTCTTGAGAGTTCCCAGAATTCTTTAACTGAGTTAACTGAACCTGCTTTGAGGGGTAACTTAAATTCTCATGATGGAGCTCCTCTTTTGAGCAGTGACGTGGGTGACACTCTCAAGAGTTCATGTGCTAATTTCCTGTCTGATGGTTTTGTCAGTCCTCTGGACAGTAATGACAGGAAATCAGTTAAAATATATCGTGATACAGGAGATGGGGCTGTTTTGCTGCAAGAGGATGATCAGGGTATTGAACACCCTGTATCTTATTACAGTAAGAAGTTCACTCCACCTCAAAAGAACTACTCAACTATTGAGAAAGAGCTTTTGGCCTTGATTTTGGGTTTACAGCATTTTTCATTTTATTTGTGTTCTGGTTTTGACCCCATAGTCATTTATACCGATCATAACCCACTGAAATTCCTTAGTAAGTTTAAAGATAAAAATCAGAGATTGACAAGATGGAGTCTACTTCTTCAGGAGTATTCATTAGACATACAACATGTCAAGGGGAAAGAAAATGTTATTGCAGATTGCTTATCTAGACTTTAGACAGATTGTTTTAGAGTAATAAGAAATTTCCTTTGTAAATTTCTTTTTCTTTGTGGGGAGGTGTTACATAGCCTATGATTTCATCATCCTTTGTGTAATTTTAACGCACAGTATGCTGCATGTTTGATCACGAGCGTGTTCTGCCTCAGTTCCCCCCTTCTACCGTTATAGTAGAGTAAGTCGTTCTTTCTGTTGTTCAGAGCAGGATTGTCAGCTCTTTGTCCCCTATGGCTTCATTTGCGCGTCCTTCTTACAAGTTGTATCAAGCTCTGCTGGCCCCTATATAATGAGCTCAGTCTCTGCATTATTGCCACTTAGATCTACTCCTCATTTTGTTCACATCTCTGTCCTCCCCTGTACAGTTATTATTGTGAGTGCTCGGGAAGTCTCCAACCATCTAGCAGCTGTGTAATTTGAGTATAAGTGTTATTGCATTTTGTTCTTGTACTGTATAAAATAAGTTGTTAATTTGAAGGCCTAGTGAGGTTTTTGTAATTCATGTAAGGTTCTTTATGTCAGTCATCATTAATAATATTTTGTATCTGTAATAATTTATCTTGCATTAACTGAGCATTACCCAGTGTATTTTCATTTTATCAGGGATGACTTAGGTAAATTTACTCTTGCTAATTTCGTGTTAATAGAGGCTATTTGCAGTTAACCATATATTTAATTGTTTTTTGCCATTACATTATCCTTATGAGTCCTGAATGTTTTGTTGTTAGTTTGAGCATTAAACTTTAACTTGTAATTTTACCTAACTCTTTTGTTTTGAACCTGGAACTTTACGGGACAGTAGTGATTTTTAGTATTCTCACTTAAAGTGTACATTATCTTTCTCTGTTCCGTAACAATGTATATGTGTGTGTACGTATGTATGAGCATGTGTCCGTACGTATGTATTTATATGTGTGTATGTAAATTTCTCAGTAGCCTATGTGTGTGCATTTGTTTATGTGTAGTGCTATGCTTTCATGTGTATGTGCATATGTATGTGTATGTATGTAAGCACGCTGTGTCTGTGTCTGTGTGTATGAGTGAATGTCTATGTAAACATAAACGTGTATGTGTGTTTGTGTGAATATACTGTATGTGTACTACTGTGGATGTATATGTGTTCATTTTTATGTATGTGTATGTTCATGTTCGTATGTATGTGCATGTGTGTGTGTATATACATATGTGTATTTGAGTGTATTTGCATGTCTGTATGTGTGAAAGTGCATGTGTGTGTGTAAGTGCATATGTGAAAATGTGAATGTGCATGTGTGTATATGTGTTTATGTGCATGTATGTATGCCAGTCCTATTCTAAATCTAATCCTAAACAGTGCCAAACAAATAAACAAACAACAAAAACAAAAGCAACAACAAAACCCTAACAAAACAACGACAATCACCCTAACTCAGCCAAACAAACAAAGAAACACATCTATCAGCTCTAAATTTATCTATCGTACCACAGGTGTGGAGAACCTTTAATTGCCTCAGTAATTACACAAGTGAGATAAACACAGGTAAAGAAAAACAATAAAGTGGATTTACTGAAGGACATTATCAACAAAAGATGATGGACGGCAAAAATTCCTCTCTTTGTTCACACACACACACACACACACACACACACACACACACACACACACACACACACACACACACACACACACACACACACACACACACACACACACACACAGACACACTCAGTAATGCTTAAAACAAGACGTATCCTTTTTCTCCAGGAATTTGACATCCATGCCCAGGGAGATAAGGGTGGTTTTCGCCTCCCCGATGACGTGGTAGGGGGGATGGGGGCTCCGGGTCAGAATCCAAACTATTCCTGTTGAGATGAGGTTAGGTTAGATCAGATTGGGTTGGTTTGGGTAGACTGAGTTTGATTTAGTTAAGTTTGGGTCTTACTTCTCTCCTGCCCTAACAACCCTTCTCTGCTCTCTCCTACCCTAGTCTACCTTAGCCTACCCTACCCTAGCCTACCCCTACCTGTCTTACACTGACCTACTCAACCCTAGCTTTCCATCCCCTTCCCTATCCTACCATATCCAATCTTCTCCTTCCCTATCCTTCCCTTACACACACACTTCCCTTCAACCATTACCCTACCCTACCCTGCCATTTCTTCTTCTTTCCTCCCTTCCCTTACCGTTCTCTTCCCATTCCTTCTTCTCTCACATCCTCTCCCTATTTCCCCTTCTCTTCCCTAACATAACTTACTATACCCAACTCACTATACGCGTTTCACTCTAACTTGGCCCAGATTTTCGTCCTTCATCTGAATTCACGTAGCTCCGTGACGGAAGACGCCAGTGCTATGACTGAACATCGTATGGCACTTCTTCGTGACAAGCATAACCTTTAAGTGTAACTCCATTGCAACAACTCAGCATTCAAGACGGAGTGAAGTGAATATTAGTCACAGTAATCGAATAGCACCCACGTCAATAACTATAAAAAATAAACAATAAAGCAAGAAAAACGAATAGACTCACTAGTATGTCCGGTGAGATTGGGGACACAGGCATACAAGACTGTCCACGAGTCGTAATCGGTGGCTAGTACTTGATAGTCGTCCTCAAAGTCAGGTACTCCGGGAATGGTGTAAGTAAGGAAGTTGGGGGCAGAGTAGGGCCTCTTAGCAGTCACGTCTGCGGTACTGACCATGGGGCGGTTCAGGCTGGGAGGATGAGGGCTTGGAGTTATCTTTTTGCTTTACACGCACACACACGCAAACACACACACACACACACACACACACACACACACACACACACATGAATAAAAAGGAGAAAGTATGGCTCATATATTATTTAGGAGGAATTATATCTTTGTTTTTCCTTCACACACACACACACACACACACACACACACACACACACACACACACACACACACACACACAAACTTACCTACTTACACACACCTACTTACAAAATGTCCCAAAAATCGAGCCTGACAGATATATTGCCCGTCTTGTAGTCCTTGATGTAATTGGCACTCCAGCACCGTCCCACCTCTTGGTACCCGACGAAATAACTCTCCTGCTCGAACCATCTCCCCAGGAACTGAAGAAGACGTAGGTAGGTAAGTACTGAAGAAAGCCAAAACGTAGGTAGGTACTGCCATCATCATCATCATCACTCACCCTCTCCCAGTCGAAGTCCTTGATAATGGGTGTTATAGGACAGTCGCCCCTGAAGTACACTTGCCCCTTCACTCCCATCATCATCATCATCACCATCATCATCATCATCGTCGTCGTCGTAGTCGCGCCCATCTTGACAAATCTACACCTGGTGGGAGAAGAAACCAGGACCATGAAACCAATCTCAGAATACATCGCAATGAAAAAGACGTTACGAAGCCTCTTATTCTTACGGTAAATCGGTCCGAAGGTTATAAAAAGGTAACACAGTGAAGGTTACATAGAGGAATTTTTCGACTTAGTGTGTGGTTACAGGTGGTTTGTATGTGTGTGTGTGTGTGTGTGTGTGTGAGAGAGAGAGAGAGAGAGAGAGAGAGAGAGAGAGAGAGAGAGAGAGAGAGAGAGAGAGAGAGAGAGAGAGAGAGAGAGAGAGAGAGACGGAAAAAGAGAGAGAGAGAGAGGGGGGAGGACTGGACCATATGTTCAGTAACGGAAATATTTGCGTTACTTCTTTCCACGCTGCCTATCCACTTAACAATACCACACCTATCCATATCACACTCCACCCCATCCACATCCACCTCACCACCCCTACACCGACACACCCATCCACATACACACCACCACCCTTACACACACACCCATCCACACCTCACTCAACCCCATCCACACCCACCCCTCCCCCACCATCAGCCCATCGGTGAAGGTGTGCTCAGGTGAATCATTAATTGGCTTCCAGAAAAAGGGTTGTAATTGTCAGGTAAAGTAGTAGTAGTAGCCGTAGTAGTAGTAGTAGTAGTAGTAATCGTGGTCGTAATCGTAGAAGTAGTAGTAGCAGGAGTAGTATTAGTAGTGGTGGTAGTAGTAGTAGTAGTAATATGAGTGTTAAGGGACTTTCGTTTAACCGAGCAGTTAAATCATCCAGTCATATCAGTGCCACCACGTGAAGGCCTCCCTCTCTAGCCCTGGGTGCGAGTATGATGATGATGATGATGATAACGAAGATGGCCATGATGATGATGATAATGATGATGACGATGATGATGATAATGGAAATAACTTAGAACATAAGAACATAAGAAGAGAGGATAACTGCAGTAGGCCGGTTGGCCCATGCTAGGCAGGTCCTAAAAGAGTAACTGAACTACTAGAATGAGATAAGGATAGCAAAGAAGAAGGCTCTCCCCCGCCCTCCAAACCCCTATCCGAAGCCGGCAGGAAAAAGTCAGAAAGAACACCACGCCGTATAGAAAAACTGGCGTGGACATTTTACAGGAAAGTGTGAAAGGACAATAGACACTATCATAGTGTAACCTGAAAAGAAATTTTTTTTGAAGTAGTATTGGTTATAAGATTTTCTTTATTCTATATCCACCCCTTATTTGTCATATGCTTATCTAGCCTATGCTTGAAACTTTACTAGGTAGCTTATTCCATTCGTCTGCTACTCTATTACCAAACCAATTTCTACCGATTTCCTTTCTGAAACGGAATTTTTCTAGTTTGAAACCATTATTTTTAGTTGTATCCTGTATGCTTACTTTAAGTACCTTGCTAATATGTCCCTTATTTATACCATTCATCCACTTAAACATCTTAATTAAGTCTCCCCTTACTCTACGCCTCTCTAGCGAATGCAGACTTAGTCTTTTCAGTCTGTCTTCATATGACAGGTTCCGGACGTCATGTATCATTTTAGTCATTCTTCTCTGTACATTTTCTAACGAATTAATATCCATTCTATAGTAAGGACACCAAAATTGTACTCCGTAGTCTAAATGTGGCCTTACTAATGCTAGATAAAGTTTCAGTATTACTTTAGATGATCTATTGCTCACGCTTCTCGAAATAAATCCTAGGACCCTATTTGCTTTATTTCTCGCATTAATACACTGTTGCCTTGGTTTAAGGTCGTTACTAATCATAACTCCTAGATCTCTCTCGCATTCCGATTTGCTAATTTCTTTTTTTATCTAAGCTGTATTTAGTATCTCCAATGGTCTTGCCTACGTTAAGTACTTTACATTTTTCAACGTTAAATTCCATTTGCCAAGTTTTAGACCATTTGGACAATGTATCGAGGTCTTTTTGTAAGTTATGGCAATCGTCAGTCGAGTTAAAATCCATTTGCCAAGTTTTAGACCATTTGGACAATGTATCGAGGTCTTTTTGTAAGTTATGGCAATCGTCAGTCGAGTTAATGACACTAAGAGAGATGAGAAAGTGAATGAAAGAGAAGGGAAGTGGATGAAAGTGATTGAAAGTGAAGGAAAGTGAAAGAAAGTGAATGAAAGTAAAGTGAAATGGATGAAAGTGAAGAAAAGTGAAGGAAAGTGAATGAAAGTGAAGGAAAGTGAAGGGAAGTGAATGAAAGTGAATGAAAGTGAAGGAAAGTGAAGGGAAGTGAATGAAAGTGAATGAAAGTGAATGAAAGTCAATGAAAGTGATGGAAAGTGAATGAAAATGAAGGAAAGTGGATGAAAGTGAGTAAGATGCTCCTGACGCGTATTCCAGAAGGATTAAGGAGAGGGTGATATGCAAGACAGTGATTATGACGATGAAAGTGTTGAATATAATGGTGATGAGGGGAAAGTGACGTTGCTATTGAAACGGTGACATCTGCTGCAATAAACAACAACAACAATAACAACAACAATATTAACAACAACAACAACAACAACAACAACAACAACAACAACAACAACAAGAGAGAAACGTGGATAAGGAACCTTGAGGAGTATATGGATGGAAGTCGTTGAGAGAGAGAGAGAGAGAGAGAGAGAGAGAGAGAGTTAGCCAATAAATACCTAATCTGACATAAAATTCCGGGATCAGTGTTTGGCTCCAGGTGGGATATTCAACTAGAAACGTGCAGGTAATCCAGAAAAAACACCTGTCTCACCTGGACCACGTGTAATCAACGAACACCTCTCTCTCTCTCTCTCTCTCTCTCTCTCTCTCTCTCTCTCTCACACACACACACACACACACACACACACACACACCTTCTCATTATAACTGTCACCCACTGTTTCACTATCCCTCGCCACATACACACACACACACGCACACACTCCTCTCTCTCTCTCTCTCTCTCTCTCTCTCTCTCTCTCTCTCTCTCTCTCTCTCTCTCTCTCTCTCTCTCACGACACCCACCCAAGCATAGTAACGCCACGCTAAGCTAATTATCTCCTCTCTCAATCCTTTCGTTTTTTTTCTTACTTTTTCCTGCCGGCAATGTTTTTATCTCTACTTTTATCTGTAACTCTCATATATTTTTTTCTGAGTCGTTGGTGGTCACTTTTTATGGTTAATTGTATCGATTTATCCATATCAGTTTCCTCTATCTATCTGACTACCTATTTATCTATCAACAGTATATATTTATCTATTCATTTATCTATCAATAGTATATCTTTATCTATCTATACATTTATCTATCGGTATGTATCTGTTTTATCTATTTATACAGTATATACGCTGGGAACATCTTTCTATCTATTAATCTATTTTTATGAGCTATTTAACTATATACCCACTTATCTATCTATCTGTGTCTATTTATCTATCTATCTATGTATCTATCTATGTATCTATCTATCTATCTATGTATCTATCTACCTTTATATTTATTTATCTATCTATCTATCTATCTATCTATCTATCTATCTATCTATCTATATATATATATATATATATGAGTACTGAAACTATAATCACCGCTCCTCACCTCCATTCACTACAGCACCTTCTTCTGTGGGTCCCTCCTACAGGTAAAGTACAGTACATACATCTCTTAGGGAACGGCGCCTCCCTTGTAAGTACACAGGGCCACACCAGGGTAAGACTGGGGATCTCCTCACGCCGAAATGCAGGGGAGGGTGAGGCCTGGCTCCACCTCACGCAGTGCCACCACGCGTAGGACCCTCGCCTTGCCATTATCGAAAGTGTAATATCTGAAGTGACATCATCTCACCTGTACGAAATAGCGCCACTCTCGCCGATTTCCCGCGCGGTAGTTTCGCTGATGTCGGTAAAGATGATATTGTTCCGGTATATGTAATACGTTTGTACACAGAGAGCCACGGTGACGAGGTGGTGCCGTGTCTTGCTCGCGAACTGCATGCAGAAACGGGAGCAACGGATCATTTAATATTTTACCTCTTCTTCTTATCTTCTTTCTATATGTCTATCTATAGCCAGACGCCTTAATCCCGTAAGGGGTGGCCACAAATAAATCGCCTCCATGTCGCCCTGTCCCCTGCCATTTCGCTGGCATCCCCCGAGCTTACACCCCTTCTCTCCCTTATACCTCTCCACTTCATCAGTCGATCTCATCCTCGGTCTCCCCCTCACTCTTCCTGCTGGCTAATAGTCTTAGGCTGAGAGAGGCTTGGCATGTTTCTCTGGCCAGAGATACGAAAGTTCGCCTCTGGACGCCGCTGTTCCGGGTATGTTTGCAGCTTGTTCGTTATTGTTTTGATGTTGTCAGCACTTGTTCCAGCACACGTGTGGACTAATATCTCACTTCTGCTTCTCACTTTCATTTGCTATCTAATATTCTTAAGTTGAGAGAGACTTCTTATCATCTCTTATAAATACTTAAGTTCAACTAATATTTCACCTCTCATATTTTCTACTTTTACCCACCGATTAATACCTACCTCTATCTATCTATCTGTCCATCTATCTATCTATCAATGTCACTCTGTCCTTCACCATCAGGCTGCACTATCTCCAATTCACCCCACCTCCCTAACTGCTTCTCTCTATCTCATCCTCTGTCTCCCCCTCCCCCTCCATCTCGAACATATAATATGTACTATTAAAATTTCACTCTCTCTCTCTCTCTCTCTCTCTCTCTCTCTCTCTCTCTCTCTCTCTCTCTCTCTCTCTCTCTCTCTCTCTCTCTCTCTCTCTCTCTCTCTCTCTCTCTCTCTCTCTAGGCCAGTACCTTCAGATGAAAATCCCTGAAGAGCGTGAAGAAGGGTGTGTTGTCTCCACCACTGACACCCACTAACTACACCCGCCGAGTTCCTCTCACCAAACACGCCAAAATGTCAGCCGTCTCACCCGACCAAAAACCGCCTTGTCAGTAATCACAGACTAATAAAATTAGGTTTATAGGTGAGCAACAAATGACGTGAAAAATAGTTATATCTAATTCAAACTTCATACATTAGCCTCACATTAGTCATATATTAAATTTGCAAAATGCACTTGTTTCATCACCTGGGACAGACAATCCATTATCGCAATCCATTTTCTTTTTCACAGCTTTTATTGTATTTTCTGTTATACTTTGCATATTTACCCATTGTCTTCCCAGTTCCACTATCCAGCAAACTTTCCTTCACTGCTCCATGACTAAAATTGAAATGCTGCCTTTCTTATTTTATCACCACGGCATACATGGCCGGCAGGCCCCGTGACCTGTGTTTGAGTGTGGATTAGGGGAGCCATATCCCGAGGGAGGGCTGGGCCGGGTGCTAATGGTTTCGTTAGTTCCACGCACCACCACCTGCCCTCGATCTTGATCTCTCCGGTCACCCTTGTTTTTGCTAAGAGACAAGAGTTACAGTAAGGTTAATTTAGCAAATACCCTCTCGAACTGAAGCCGAAGAAAACCCGCCAGTTAAGATATTAACTCGCTAAAAAAAAACACCCAACCGCCAATGTTAAATTTAACCTGGCAGCCTCAATTTAATACCGCCCAATTTGACGGAAAATCCGCCAAGCTGGCAACTCTGGTGCTGCCAGGACGGTGGGTGCTGCTGGCGCCCAATCCATCCCGAAAACGCGCCCAAAAGGCGCAGACAGAAATGCGACCCACACACACACACCTCTCCTCCATCAGTCTTGGGAGTGGTGAGAGCCAGTTATTGTCATTAATCTCTATTATTAATCCGTAGAGGTGTGTGTGTGTGTGTGTGTGTGTGTGTGTGTGTGTGTGTGTGTGTGTGTGTGTGTGTGTGTGTGTGTGTGTGTGTGTGTGTGTGTGTGTGTGTGTGTGTGTGTGTGTGTGTGTGTGTGTGTGTGTGTGTGTGTGTGTGTGTGTGTGTGTGTGTGTGTGTATTTGTAGTAATAGTAGTAGTAGTAGGTGGCGGTCAGAAAGTCAGACCAAAGTGGCGCGGGGTCAGGTGAGAGAGGGTGAGACGGCCGCGCCTGTTTAACATTTACAAGGAGGTCGCAGTTTCTCTGCGGGGAGGGGTAGGGGGATAACTGCATTAGTGGAGACAATGGACTTTAATCCGGATTAGAGAGAGAGAGAGAGAGAGAGAGAGAGAGAGAGAGAGAGAGAGAAGGATAATACAGAAGGTATGGAGTGGCAGATGAGGCAAAGGGAGAGCTTTGCGTCGTCAGTAATTAGGGGAGCAGGGCTGGGTTGGGCAGGCTTGGTAAAGGGTGTGAGGGCTTCAGACAAAGAGGCAGATGTAGGGGAGGAACAGGGTGGTCATTATGACTGGTGCTAACAGTACTGCACATCAGTGATGGACATAGCACTGTAGTAGCAACATGTAGGGATGGATATAAGTTCGTTCGAAAACGCACAAAGAAGAATGACAGAATTGATACATGATATTCGGAACTTTTCATATGAAGACAGACTAAGAAGGCTAAATTTGCATTCTCTCTCTCTCTCTCTCTCTCTCTCTCTCTCTCTCTCTCTCCTGGGGGGGATGTGTGTCACCCTGGGGAATTTTGTTTCTTTATGAGTTACTGTTATAAACTTATGCTTTCATTTCTTTATTTATTATATCTCTATAAAAATATATATTATTGGGGGCTGGGTGATTTGCCATCCTGTCTGAGTCAAGGACACAAAGGAAAGTGAACCAAGTCGCTCTGGCCGGGTTAGACTGGGTCGGTGTGAGTGTTGCCGCTCAGGAGGGTTTAATATATTATTTTTTTAAAATAAGAAACTGGCATATTTATACTTATGTTCTTGCACATTATCATATAATCATTACTGTGACATTATTATTCACACCACAAATACGGTAAAAGCCAATAAAAGTGACTAATATTTTTTAGCGACAATAAAATATGCCACATGTCTGTATTGCGGTATAAATATTTATACATAATAAGTTTACCATTCTTTCATATATTATAATACACACGTTAACATTGTACTCGTATGTGTTTATCTTATTTGTGCTGCCTTTTACATATATAACAACCGCTTTGCATAGCGGGTTTGGGAAACTTAGCAGAACTGTACAGAGGGTCGCGCCACACCCTAGCCGCCAGTTTAGATTTGTCAGACCATAGAAAGGCGTAGCCTTGAGCCTTCTGGACTTAGGATTAAAACAAAAGGCTAGCACACACACACACACACACACACACACACACACACACACACACACACACATATACACACTTGGGGTCATGGAAAGACAGGTCTGGTAGAGACACTAATTAGCTGGGGCTTCACAATGCGTTTGGGGAGAGGCAGGATAAGGATTACTGTCATCCGAGTATTATAGTAGCCGCAGCGAGAAATGAACACTGTGGTGGGGCAGGCGGGATGATCGGGGATTCCCCCACTGTAGCCATATCCACATGTCACCGACCATCGGCCACCGCTGCAGCCCCGCTCCATGATCCTTACCCTGTGTCTCTGGCTTTCTCTTTCTCTCTCGGTTTTTATATAAACTGGTGTATCTCCGAAACTAATTATGAAATTATTATGACTCTTGTTCCACACCACCACTGAGGTAAAAATCAAGGAGAGTTTTCTGTAAAAAGGTTTCCCCCCCCTCCTAAATGTGGCATATGAGCGGGGGAGTGCGGCTTTGCCGATACCTCCACCTGAACTATAATTATACACTCGCCAGAACTGACCTGCCCTCAGACAAGGGGGGGGAAACCTTTATACAGAAAACTCTCCTTGATTTTTACCTCAGTGGTGGTGTGGAACAAGAGTCATAATAATTTCATAATTAGTTTCGGAAATACACCAGTTTATGTAGAAACCGAGAGAGAAAGAGAAAGCCAGAGACACAGGGTAAGGATCATGGAGCGGGGCTGCAGCGGTGGCCGATGGTCGGTGACATCCTACCTCTATGGTCGGTGACATGTGGATATGGCTACAGTGGGGGAATCCCCGGTCATCCCGGCTGCCCCACCACAGCGTTCATTTCTCGCTGCGGCTACTATAGTACATCAGGCATACGTTGTCTTATTTTTTTTTTTTTTTTGATAAACATCGTATCCGTAACACAAAATCTGCCAATAGGCTCTCAGTCATTTAAAAAATCGCCCAACAAAGCGCAATGCGCAGCCGTTCAATTTTAAGCGCAAATCATCTTCCAGAGTCGCCCAATCTGTCGTGAAACGGTCGTTCCTGGCAACCCTGGGGGGGGGGTATATAAAGGTTAGGGGTAACTGAGATAAAGATATTTTTCACTCTCATCACTCCAGACACATTTAGTTTTTGCATGTGTTATTTTTGTGACCTTTCAGTCCAGTCTTCTATTTTACATTTTATTCATGATGCTGCCACATCATTCTATTCATCTGACACTGAGTCATAGCAGCCTCAACGTTATTCATCTGGCACTGAGCCATAGCAGCCTCAGTGTTATTCATCTGGCACTGTGTCACAGCAGCCTCAGTGTTATTCATCTGGCACTGAGTCACAGCAGCCTCAGTGTTATTCATCTGGCACTGAGTCATAGCAGCCTCAGTGTTATTCATCTGGCACTGAGTCATAGCAGCCTCAGTGTTATTCATCTGGCACTGTGTCATAGCAGCCTCAGTGTTATTCATCTGGCACTGTGTCATAGCAGCTTCAGTGTTATTCATCTGGCACTGTCATAAGAGCCTCAGTGGTATTCATCTGGCACTGTCATAGCAGCCTCAGTGGTATTCATCTGGCACTGTGTCATAGCAGCCTCGGTGTTATTCATCTGCCACTGTGTCATAGCAGCCTCAGTGTTATTCATCTGCCACTGTGTCATAGCAGCCTTTGTGTTATTCATCTGAGACTGGGATTTTTCATTGAGTGGTAGGCTGTGCATGTCATGATGATAATAATGATGATGATGATGATGAACAGCTATGAATAGATTTAATAATAATAATAATAATAATAATAATAATAATAATAATAATAATAATAATAATAATAATAATAATAATAATAATAATAATAATAATAATAATAATAATAATAATAAGAATGATGATGATCATGATGATGATAATGATGATGATGATAATAATAATAATAATAATAATAATAATAATAATATTAATATTAATAATAATAATAATAACCGGGGAGATGTAGGAAGGAAAAAAAGATGGGGGCTACCTTTAACTTGGGGTGTCAGAGCAGGTTTGATTAAATGCAAATGACGTTCTTAGAGAGAGAGAGAGAGAGAGAGAGTGAGATTTTGTGCAGAGAGAAAGGAATCAAAAGCTGCAACACCAAAAAGTGGTTCCCCGAAGAAAACAAACAAAAGATAGTCATATTCAAGATGTGTTCATTTTGAGAAACTGAACACATCGCGATTATAAGACAGATTGATAACGCTTGCAGTACGGCCTGATGATCCCTGGGGATGCCTAAGAACACCAGCATATATAAGAACATAAGAAGAGAGGATAACTACAGTAGGCCGGTTGGCCCATGCTAGGCAGCTCCTAGAAGAGTAACTGAACTACTAGAATGAGATAAGGATAGGAAAGAAGGCGACTCTCCCCCGCCCTTCAAATTCTCCAGCCGAAGCCGACAGGAAAAAGTCAGAAAGAACACCACGCCGTATAGAAAAACTGGCGTGGACATTTTACAGAAAAGTGTGAAAGGAGAATAGAGACGATCATAGCGTAACCTGAAAAGAAAATTTTTTTGAATTAGCATTGGTTATAAGATTTTCTTTATTCTATATCCACCCCTTATTTGTCATATGCTTATCTAGCCTATGCTTGAAACTCTCAATGGAAGAGGCAGCAACTACTTTACTAGGTAGCTTATTCCATTCGTCTACTACTCTATTACCAAACCAATTTCTACCGATTTCCTTTCTGAAACGGAATTTTTCTAGTTTGAAACCATTATTTCTAGTTCTATCCTGTATGCTCACGTTAAGTACCTTGCTAATATCTCCTTTATTTATACCATTCATCCACTTAAACACCTCAATTAAGTCTCCCCTTACTCTACGCCTCTCTAGCGAATGCAGACTTAGTCTCTTCAGTCTGTCTTCATATGACAGGTTCCGGATGTCATGTATCATTTTAGTCATTCTTCTCTGTACATTTCTAACGAATTAATATCCATTCTGTAGTAAGGACACCAAAATTGTACTCCGTAGTCTAAATGTGGCCTTACTAATGCTTGATAAAGTTTCAGTATTACTTTAGATGATCTATTGCTCACGCTTCTCGAAATAAATCCTTGGACCCTATTTGCTTTATTTCTCGCATTAATACACTGTTGCCTTGGTTTAAGGTCGTTACTAATCATAACTCCTAGATCTCTCTCGCATTCCGATTTCCTAATTTCTTTGTTATCTAAGATGTATTTAGTATCTCGAATGGTCTTGCCTACGTTAAGTACTTTACATTTTTCAACGTTAAATTCCATTTGCCAAGTTTTAGACCATTTGGACAATGTATCGAGGTCTTTTTGTAGGTTATGGCAATCGTCAGTCGAGTTAATGATACGCCCTATTTTTGTATCGTCGGCAAATTTGCTGATGCTGCTATTGACTCCTAAGTCTAGATCATTTATATATATGATAAATAACAAGGGACCGAGTACTGAACCCTGTGGTACGCCGCTAGTTACTAATCCCCTGTCCGACTTAGTTCCATTTATTAATACTCTCTGCTTTTGTCCTTTCAGCCAGGATTCTATCCATTTTAAGATATCGCCGCCTATACCGTGTGCTCGAACCTTTCTAACTAACCTTTCGTGTGGTACCCTATCAAAAGCTTTACTAAAGTCCAGATAAATAACATCGTAAGCTTTATCGCTATCTACTGCCTCATAGACCTCTGAGCAGAATGACAACAAATTTGTGAGGCAGGATCGTCCTTGCCTGAATCAGTGTTGGCTTTCGTTTATAAGATTAAATCTTTCTAAGTGTTCTCTAATCTTATTTGCCAAAATTGACTCCAACATTTTTCCTACTATTGACGTTAGACTTATCGGACGATAATTCGACGCAGCTGATTTATCACCCTTTTTAAAGATGGGCACTACGTTTCCGGTCTTCCACGCCTCTGGAACTTCTCCTGAACTTAAAGAGTCATTAAATAACGTTAAAAGTGGCTGACATCATTCTTCTTTGGTTTCTTTTATAATTTTTGCATATATATCGTCCGGACCTGGCGATTTTTGAGGTTTTAACTTATTAATTTCTTTCAGTACGTCTTCCTTACTAATGGTTATTTTACTAAGAATATTTTCCGTATTCTCATGGTAAATATTTGCTGCTTGAGGGACCATGCTTAGATTTTCCTTGGTGAATACTGATATGAAATAATTATTTAGGATGGAGCACATTTCTTTATCTTCACTGGTAATGTCACCTGATTCTGTTCTGAGTGGTCTTATCCAATCTTTAATTTTCGTTCGGTACATTTGATAAAAACCCTTGGGGTTTTCTTTTGATTCACTTGCAACCTTAATTTTATAACTTCTCTTTGTTTTTCTTATCTCTCTCTTTACTTGTCTATTTAAAATTGTGTACCGGTTACGTAAGTGTTCCTCTCCACGTTTTATTTTTCTATATATTCCTTTCCTTTGGCCTATGAGAGATTTTAATCTGTTGTTTAACCATCTTGGTTCTGAATTGTTAGTTCTAAACGGTTTTCAAGGAATATATCTATCTTGGCCTCCGTGTATTATATTTATTAACTCGTTATACTTCTCACTGGTTGAACGTCTGTTTAGTACTGGAGCTGAGTTAATTTCCGTCACCTGGACTACATTCCTATCTACCACCTCCGCCCTCACAGACACCTGACGGACATCCTCACGTTCTTCCTGCGCCTGACCTATGACCTGGGGATCCCCACTGACCTGGCATTCCCTCAAATAGCTAATCTCCCTGTGGAATACCGTTAGAAAATAAGCTCTTAAGCCATCGAAATCTCCTAGACGAAAATTAGGAACGGTGGAGGTATTTTCAGTGGAACAGACATCCCAAATAAATTTGAACTTAATTTCTTCATGATCGCTATTACCAAATCGTCCACCGATCTCTATATCGCTAATGATATTTTCTTTATTAGCTAAAACCAAATCTAGTATATTATTACCTCTGGTGGGCTCTCTGATATACTGATAAAGGAAATTATCCTGTACTACCTCAAGAAATTCCTCGGACTCTGCATCTCCTGTCTGATTTCTCCAATCTATCCTTGGCAGATTAAGGTTCCCTACAATTATTACTAAGCTGGACTGTAATGCTCTCCTAATTTCCTCCCAGAGGTATTTACTATCAGCTCTACTTAATTTAGGAGATCTGTAAATTGCTCCTAAGACTAATTTCTCCCTATTGTTACTAATTTCAACCCAGACACTTTCTGTGTCCCTATTTACTTTAATGTCTGCTTTATTGTAACAGTTTAATGAATCCTTTACATAAATAGCTACCCCTCCCCCCTTTCTTCCCTGACGGTTTGACACAAAAATATTATAGCCTTTTATCTGATATTCTGCTAAAAATTCTCGAGTGTCTGTATAGGCAGAAGGACACACAGAATGAGGAAGACAGGTACAGAGTTGACCATTTGCGTACTTATATAATTGAGATTATCAGCTAACTCCTACATCAGAGAACCGGAAAGAAGTGGGTCGATATTTCACTGACAGATGGGATCTATGCGGCAGCTGTAATGGAGGGGGGATGCAGTCAGACACTTCAGAAGAGTAGTGACCACTGACGAAGCAATAGAACGGATATAAAAGCATAACACAATGACATAGCGAAAGCGGTTGAAGGGAGACAGTGAGAGGAGGCGAGTTAATGTGACCCTGTTCAGAAGAGCAGTACTATACATGGGGAGACCTCCATACATAAGAACATAAGAAGAGAGGATAACTGCAGTAGGCCGGTTGGCCCATGCTAGGCAGCTCCTAGAAGAGCAACTGAACTACCAGAATGGTAAGTGAACTCCAGACAGGGGCGAATAGAATACCTGAACAAAGTCAGTAACTGCGGCTGGTTAAACAACGCACAGATCCGGCTAGCGCCCCTTTTCTCTTAGAAGTAGATTTGGCAAGAGAGCTATTGTGATCTTTACATGATAGTTCCAAAGAGAATGAAACCCCAAGGACTGAGAGAGGAAGAACTGAGCTGTATATTCTTGATTATTAGCAGATACTCCTGTGGAAGATTTTTGGTTGGTTGATGTATGTAGGAAATGAGTTTTTGATGCATTAAAAACAAAGGAGTTTCTTTTGCCCCACTCAGATATATAAGCCACGTCAGAAACTAGGTGTGCCATGGCCTCATCCCACGACTGGTGAAGTAAGTGTTGAGATGGATGCTGTGAGAGGCAAATGAAAAGATGAAGGGTGGAGTCATTAGCATAGGAGTGGATAGGGCTACATACGAAGCGTAGCAGATCACTGATGAACAGAAGGCTGGCAGAACAGAACCCTGAGGAACACGACAACTGATAGCTCTTGAAGAACAGTGGCCGTCTACAACAGCAGGTAAAGAACGAACAGAAAGAAAGCTGCAGATAAAAGCCCAGACAGAAGTAAAGAAACCGTAAAGAGAGCATCTTGGATACTTAAACTGCTTTTTCTGTCTCAGGCCAACTGTCTTCCTATCTATCAGTTAGTCTATCTGTCCACTTGTCTCAACTCTTGACTTCCGATTTCCTTCTCTCTCTCTCCCTCTCTCAGTAATAGCCTGTTAGTACATCCCCCGGTTGTGATAAAGTTAGTAAGATTAAATTACACGGGAGAGAGAGAGAGAGAGAGAGAGAGAGAGAGAGAGAGAGAGAGAGAGAGAGAGAGAGAGAGAGAGAGAGAGAGAGAGAGAGAGAGAGAGAGAGAGAGAGAGAGAGAGAGAGAGAGAGAGAGAGAGAGAGAGAGAGAGAGAGAGAGAGAGAGAGAGAGAGAGACAGACAGACAGACAGACAGACAGAGACAGACAGACAGACAGAGACAGACAGACAGAGACAGACAGACAGACAGACTGACAGAGACAGAAAGACAGACAGGCAGAGAAACAGACAGATAGATATATAGAAAGTGGCAGATAGATAAATAACCTTCTTTGCTGTAACTAAGGCAGTATGAATGGAGAAAAAAAAATGACATCATCGTACTGAAGGGCTAAGTTATTGTGGCTCAGGTCACGCAGGGAATACGTGTCATAGTAATGGCTATCTGTCTAAATATCTGTAACTTTCTGGCTATATATATCTACAATATGGCTACTTATATCCACTTCGTACACACAGAAATACGTACATACATTCTCTCTCTCTCTCTCTCTCTCTCTCTCTCTCTCTCTCTCTCTCTCTCTCTCTCTCTCACATACCTTTCATAGCAGATGTTTCTATCAATCTTCATACTCATATCTTTACAGTAACTATTTGTCTATCTGTGTGTATCAATGTATCTATCTATCTTCCCGTCTGTCTGTCTGTCTGTCTGTCTGTCCTTATCATCAACGTGATACTCACCATCACCATTATCATCATCATCACCAATGTAATCAAGATCGTCATCATTATTATCACCACCACCACAATTATCATCAGCATCATCACAGTCATCGTCATCATCACAGTCATCATCATTACCACCACCACCGTCATTATGATCACCACCACGATCATCATCATCATCCTCATCACTATCATCACCACCACAACCATCATCGTCATCATCACTATCATCGCCACCACCACAGTTATCATCATCATCAACAACTCTATCACAACCACCACCACAATCATCATTATTATCGTCACCTTCACCACCAACCTATTCATCATCATCATCATCATCACTAGCACCACCACCAACACAATCATCATATCATCATCATCATCATCACTAGCACCACCACCACCACAATCATCAACATCATCATCATCATCAATCTATTCCTTATAACTATAGACGATTTTGTTCAGTGGGAGTGAGCTAAACCTACCTTAGAATGTTAATATTGATGTCATTAACCCTTTTATGGTTAGGAGAAGTCTAGTATTATTTCTCAGCTAATGCCAGACGATTTTATTCAGCTGAGATTGGGTCATGGGAGCCTCAGAGTCAAAAAATATATAATAGTAAAGAAAAGTATGAATGAAAATGTATATATACTTTAGGGATGTGAAAATGTCTGGAAGCGAGAGTTGTGGTACAGAAAACATGATATTCCTCTTAGCGAGACACACACACACACACACACACACACACACACACACACACACACACACACACACACACACTGAAGTAATATGACCTTTATGAGTAAAGTTTTGACCTAAATTTTCCACACTATATTTCGTGGATGTTCTCTGACACAATATATTTAATCTATCTATCTATATACCTAGGCTGCTTCCCCCAAGGAAAGGGAGGTAGCCGAGACAGGACGACACACTCCCCATTTACTCATCCATTCAAACACATTCATTCGCATCTTAGCCCCAAAGGGGAGAACGGACAGATCCTCACCGCACCACACCGCAAAAATTAAAAATAAATCAAATATTTTTATACCGGGCAAAAGGTGAAAATCTGACACCTTCACTTCTTGCATTAGAGGAAGTATATGGAGAGAATGGAGGATGAGAGACTGACTAGGAGAGTGTGTGTGAATGACGTGAAGGTGAAAGGGGAAGTGATAGACCGAGGATGAGGTGGAGGAAGAAGGGGAAGGGGAAGACCGAGGATGTGGCGAAGGTATGGGGAGGAGACGGTATGTGAGTGGGGGTGGTGTGAGTTGGAAAGTGGGGGGAGGTGGAGACCGAGGATGAGAGGGAGACGCATATGAGAAAGAGTGGAGTGAGTTGAAGGGAGAGCAGCCAAATGGCGAAAGACAGATGAAACTGGAGATGACTGGTTTGTGGCCAGCTCTTATATAGGCTTTATTACCCCCTTCAGTGATGGGCTTAAATATATATATATAGGCTTTATTACCCCCTTCAGTATAGACGCTGTGGCCGCTGGAAATATATTCAGAGGCAGCTAACAAAACATACAGTACATTCAGAATACCTACAGAAATACAGAATACATATAGGATACAGAAATACATCAACAAGAATATACCATAGCAAACCCGTTCATGACAGTCATTTTAGTGCTGACGTATAACCACAACAGGATATTTAGTCAATGATGTCATATAGTTAATTTGGAGTAAATCGTGTGAAAATTGGGTAATTTTTTACAAGTGCACAGGGACGTCCTTTTTGGTGAAACCAAGGTATTTCTGATGGTTTTTGATGTGTTTTGAACGAATCTGACCTTCATTTCTGCCGCATATCAGAAAATTTCAAGATATCTCCCACCCCCCTTCCCCCCACAAGAATGGGTGAGATGGGCGAACCCGGGGTTTTTGGGTGGTGGAAATCACATAATGTATTGATTTCTGATTGAAATGAAGGTCAGAATAATTCACAACACATCAAAAACCATCAGAAATACCTTGGTTTCACCAGCCGGGCAGCCGCGCGCCGGGCCGTCTGGCCTACTCCCAACCACCTTGCACCAACAATCGCCTGCCCGCTGTCACCAGCAAACCATAATCTCCTAAGCTAAACTAAGCTAAGCCAAGCTAAATTAAATTAACCTAACCAAAACCTAACCTAACCTGAACTAACCAAACCAAAACTAACCTAACCTAACCTAACCTAACCTAAACAAACCAAAACTAACCTAACCTAACCTAACCTACCAAGCCAAAGGTGAGACCACATCAACAGAAAAACTAACCTTAATATTCCTCCTCAGTGGGGATTGGGGCTCCCGAGATGTGGACAGCTCTAGCGTTGGACTGTGGAAGATACAAACGAGCAGCCTCGAAGAAGAAATGGTGGAGAAAACTCGTTTTAAACTAGCGAATGAACAAGTACCTGGAGAAATACTGTTCAAAATATCCTGGCCTGATTCCAGGAAACTTGCTCCACTCCTTCAAATCCCTCCACAGTCTCTCGATAGTCTGCGTGTGGTTCGATGGATCCACCTTATCCACAAACTCCACGGAGTGATTCACCACCTTATGGGAGTAACCGAGATCCTGCATTGAGCCGTATGCAGACCAACCGTCGGTGTTGATGATCGAGCCTGTGCGAATATACTTCTCTATAAGTGGGATTAACGTTTCCTTGTCCCTCCTAGGAGAAATGGCTCCACCAGAGGTACAATGAAAAGTTTTTTGGAGACTCTCTCAATCTCAACCAACACCCACACTTGACTCAACGGTCGACCCTTTTCAAATTTTCTTTTTATGAAAAATGTCTCGTCCACCTCGACAACAATGCCATGGCCACCAATGGGAGACTGATTTCTTAACCAGAACAATGAAACTGCGCTGCAGAAGCTCCTCCAATCCACACTCGACCTGGATGGTATTTCGAGATTTTCAATAACGGTTTCGTGATCAAAATGTTTCTGCAGCCAGTATGACACGAATAACACAATCTTCCACGGTGCAAGATGTGTACTTTCCAGGAATGTGCACTTGTAGTCCGAAAAGGAGAATGCACAACGCTTCCTTTTCTTGCTTTTGGGAACTTTATACTCCCTAGAACAGTACCAGATATGTTGATCACTCCGATAATTGCATGGATTGTGACAAGTAGGGCACTCAACAGATGACGGTAACACTCCGTGCTGTCTAAGGAATTTCAAAGACGCAGTATCGTTTTTATAAAATGAGCTAATAGCGACGCACTGATTAAGCTTGCAGTCCTCACACCCACCTGCCATGACTGACCCGTGCGGTTCTGAAATTCAAATTTGCGCGCCGGTTGTATCAGTTTGAACTTCACGCATGAGCAGATAGCACGTGACATAACAGTAGACACACGCTTTAGCCCCACCCATAAGTCACGTGAACCGTGACGTGATGGTAGACACACGCGAGACAGGACCACAAAGCATTAGACACGCGCCAACATGGGTCTAACGTATCGCCAGACTTATGTCGAAGGTAATTTTTCGGAAAATTTTCACAAATCAATTTTCGCGTTAATAGTCATTTGCGGAAGTTGTTTCTGGGGTTCCAAATGTTCCCAATGGTGAAATCTACATATCTGTAAGAATAAAATAGAGATTCCAAAGCCCTATGCACTTGTAAAATAATACGGTTTTATGTCCATTTGAAATTTTAAGCCCTATCCACCTGACATTGACCCCCCTACCGCTAACTGGGGGGTGACCCCCTGATGTAATGAGGCGTGTTATAGGATGCAGATTTGAAAGATGCACCTTTAGGTTTTGGTTTCATGTCGATATGACGAATTTAAATGAAGTCATGGTGAAAAACGCGATTTTTTTTTTTTTCATTCTTTGGGACCTACAGCCTGTGCTTTGGCCCAATTTGGTCCAAAATTTCATCAGATATCTGAAGGTCATAGCCCATCATCCCTGCAATATTAGTCAAAATCGCACCGGTAGTTCTCGCGTAAAGTTGTTAACAGACAAACAAACAGACAGACAGACAAACCGAGTGAAAAGAATACCCATAATACAGCACAGCACTGAACCCATTACAACTCCCAGGTCTATATTCTCGTCGGTTAAGCTTCTAAGCACCTCTTCCTTTGCGATTTATAGTTGGATACGGCTGGGTAATAACAATATGTATGTTATTTATGATGGGAATAGTGGTATGGGAATGATTTAATTGACACAGACGAGGAAAGGAAATAGTAATACGCAAAATAAATTGCCTATAGTAGGACTCGCGCACGTTTGCGGCTGTGGTGTGGCCCGCACCTGTGTACAATGGTGCCACGTTTCCCCAACTTGCGATGTGAAACGGAAGCTATTTATGTACAAGGCATCACAAATTCGATAAATTCAGATGAATAAGACTTACACTTCTGTATTTTGATGGAAGAATCAACAGTAATCTTAATATGCATAAAATATTTATACAGTAACATAGAAACATGGCATACATATTGTACAGTGTTGCTAAAAGAAATTGTAGTCACTTTTAATGGTTTTTAGCGTAGTTTTAGGGTGGGTAATAATATCACAGTTATGGATATAAGATAATGAGCCTGAAAAAAGAAGAAATATGCCAATATCCAAAGTAAGAGAAATAATTCATGTAATTCTTGTGAGTGGCAACACTTACACACCCATCTGGCCTAAGGTAAAGTACGTACCTCCGTAGACCCAACCATAGCTTTTACAGGTGTTGCTAGGGAAAAATGCTCATATTTACCGGCTTTTACCATAATTTTAAGGGCGAGGAATAATCACATTTATAATCATATGCTAATATGTAGGACAAAATAGTAGGCATATGCCAATACCGAAGTAAAAAAAAAAAAAAACATTATTCACTCGCGAGCGGCAACACTTCCACACCCAGTCGGTGAGAGAGCGAGAGAGAGAGAGAGGCAGGAGAGGGGCATGCATTGAATGCATTGTCGGCATCACTAAATATAACAAAACCAAATTAACAAATGAAAGCACAATTATAAATAACTTATAAAAGAATCAAAAGTACTCAGGGTGGCTCACATTTCCCGCCAGGAGAGAGAGAGAGAGAGAGAGAGAGAGAGAGAGAGAGAGAGATAACGGAATAGAAAACGTGGCAACACTGTACACAGGTGCGGGCCACACCACAGCCGCAAACGTGGGCGAGTCATACTATAGGAAGACGTGTTAGGGAGCTTCCTTAAGCAGCACCTGAGGCTCCTATGACTCACTCTCAGCTCAGTATACTCGTCTGAGACCAGATGAAGGAGAATCCCAGAGTTGCCCCGACCATGAATATGTTAATAGCGACCGAGAATAATTATGTCTACAAAAATAAGAATAAGAATAAGAATAATCATCATCATCATGATCATGATCATCATCATCATCATCATAAAAATAGAAAATAAAGGACGTAAATTCATGGAAGGAAAAATAAAAGAGGGGATGTTAACAGGTTCTGAAAAATAGAGAAAAAGTATATTCAATATGCTCTATGCTGTGAGAGAATCAGCTGGCTGTGACGAGAGAGAGAGAGAGAGAGAGAGTTACATAGAGTTACAGTCACAGACCACACAGACCTTACGGTCCCTACGAGGTGGTCCGGCCTTAATCCTAATATAGTGCATAGGAGCAGGAGAAAAGGATAGCACAGCAGAAGGCTCTCTCCCCCACCCTCCAGACCCTCCGGCATTTGCCGTACAGGAAACAAGAGAGGAAGTAATACCTTGCAGGAATGAAAAACCTGAAGGAATTTTATAGGATCGGCAGAAAGTAGAATAATATGGAAAAGAAAATTTGGGCATACAGCCACATACTTACTCTATGCATGCATTTTTTTTTTATCAAAAGATGAATAGAATGTTTATCTATTATTTATATTCTATAATATTGTCTGTGTCTAATAGACACATGAATGCAGACGCGAATATGCAATAGTTGCTCCATCCTAACTAAACGATACCAATTGCGTCGAGATACATGTCCAGTCTCTTTTTAAACATATTTATGGTACCACTTTCAATTACATTCCCAGGGAGTTTATTCCATTCGCTTACAACAGTGTAAGTGAAGAAGTTTTTGGTTGTATCAAGATTAGCCCTCCTTGCTTGCAACTTCATACTTTTTCCTCGAGTTACAGTCTCGGCAATTACTGTGAATAGCTTGTTTGAATCAGTATTAATGAAGCCTTTTAGAATCTTAAAACATTCAATCAGTTGTCCCCTGAGTCTCCGTTTTCTAAGAGAGAATAGGTTTAATTCCTTGAGTCTCTCGAGGTATGGTTTATTCCTCAGGGACGGGATTAGCTTGGTAGCCCTACGCTGGACCGCTTCCAGTATTTCTATATCTTTAATTAGGTGAGGCGCCCAAAACTACACTGCAAACTCTAAGTGTGGCCTGACTATGCTTTTGTATAGGGGGATTACAATATCTTTGCTTTTATATGTAAAATGTCTTTTGATGAAGCCTAGGGTCCTGTTGGCTTTATTGGCGGCAGAGATACATTGATTCGAACATTTCAGATCGTCTGAAATTAGTACGCCTAGATCCTTAACTAGTGAGGACTTGCTAATGATTTGGCCCTTCATTTCGTAATCATACCTTTTGTTTTTCTTCCCACATTGCAGTACCTGACATTTGCTTACATTGAAGGGCATTTGCCATTTTTCTGACCAGCTGATAATTTTATCAAGGTCATTTTGAAGGCTAATTCTGTCTTCTTCAGTTAATATAGTGTTGCCGATTTTTGTGTCGTCTGCAAATTTAGAAATGAAGTTGTTTAGGCCAACATCGATATCGTTAATATACATAATAAATAGGACTGGTCCCAACACTGATCCCTGAGGAACACCACTGGTCACTGGAGCCCAGTCTGACTCTACTCCATTTATAACGACTCGTTGCCTTCTCTCACTTGACCAGCAACGTATCCACCTATGAATATTTCCGTCAATTCCGAGTGATCTTACTTTTGTCATTAGTTTATCATGCGGCACTTTGTCAAAGGCTTTCTGGAAGTCTAAGTAGATTATATCAAGTGACCTGGTACAATCATTCATTTTAAAAAGTGTATCGTAAAACTCAATTAAATTTGTCACGCATGATCTCCGCTTTCTAAAGCCATGCTGGCTGTTCCTAATTACGTTATTAGTTTCTAGGAACTCAACTATCCTATCTCTAATTAATGATTCGAGGATCTTTCCCAAGACAGAGGTTAGGCTAATTGGTCTATAATTACCTGGTTGATCTCTACTGCCCTTTTTATATATAGGGGTCACGTTAGCCAGTCTCCAGTCTGCTGGAACCTTTCCTTGTTGTAGGGACTTGTTAAAGATAGATGTTAGAGGGCTGCATATTACGTCCACCACATTTTTCAGTATTTTAGGGTAGAAATTGTCTGGGCCGGGAGTCTTATTACCGTTCATTTTATTAAGTTTATCTCTCACATCATTACTGCTAATATGCATATCACTTAGTGCGTTTTGGGTTGCAATTTGATGCTCTTCGATGGTGTCATTGGCGTCTACTGTGAAAACTGAACTGAAAAACTTATTTAAAGTAGAGGCAATTTCCTGATCGTCCGAGATAAGAGCACCCTCGTCGCTGATAAGTGGACCAATGTCCGCCTTGAGTCTCTTATTGCCGTTAATGTATCCATAAAAAAGCTTAGGATCCGTAGAACTTGTTTTTGCTATATTAATTTCAAATTGTCGTTTAGCTGTTCTAATGAGCTTTTTAACTTTTCTTCTACTACTGATATATAGCCCTGTGAGTAATTCACTGGAGTGACTGCTTAAATTCTGCCCACATTTCGTTTGCATCATTAATTCTTTCTATGTGCTCAGCTAGTGTACTCAGGGCGTCCTTTAGGCCGTTAAAATCTGCGTTTTTATAGTCCGGCATTTTAGTTTTACTTGTGCACTCATTATGT
>NC_137041.1:12028604-12246104 GCF_032717465.1 Coenobita brevimanus
TGTGCATGTATATGTGTGTGTACGTATGTATGAGCATGTGTCTGTACGTATGTATTTATATGTGTGTATGTAAATTTCTCAGTAGCCTATGTGTGTGCATTTCTTTATGTGTAGTGCTATGCTTTCATGTGTATGTGCATATGTATGTGTATGTATGTAAGCACGCTGTGTCTGTGTATGAGTGAATTTCTATGGAAATATAAACGTGTATGTGTGTTTGTGTGTATGTACTGTATGTGTACTACTGTGGATGTATATGTGTTTATTTTAATGTATGTGTATGTGCAGGTTTGTATGTGTGTATGTTCATGTGTGTGTGTATATACATATGTGTATTTGAGTGTATTTGCATGTCTGTATGAGTGAAAGTGCATGTGTGTGTGTATGTGCATATGTGAAAATGTGAATGTGCATGTGTGTATATGTGTTTATGTGCATGTATGTATGCCAGTCCTATTATAAATCTAATCCTAAGCAGTGTCAAACAAATAAACAAACAACAAAACAAAAGCAACAACAAAATCCTAACAAAGCAACGACAATCACCCTAACTCAGCCAAACAAACAAACAAACAAACACATCTATCAGCTCTAAATTTATCTATCGTACCATAGGTGTGGAGAATCTTTAATTGCCTCAGCAATTACACAGGTGAGATAAACACAGGTAAAGAAAAACAGTAAATTGGATTTACTGAAGGACATTATCAACAAAAGATGATGGACGACAAAAATTCCTCTCTGGGTACACACACACACACACACACACACACACACACAGTCAGTAATGCTTATAACAAGACGTATCCTGTTTCTCCAGGAATTTGACATCCATGCCCAGGGAGATAAGGGTGTTTTTTGCCTCCCCGATGACGTGGTAGGGGGGGTGGGGGCTCCGGGTCAGAATCCTCACTCTTCCTGTTGAGATGAGGTTAGGTTAGGTCAGATTGAGTTGGTTTGGGTAGACTGAGTTTGATTTAGTTAAGTTTGGGTCTTACTTCTCTCCTGCCCTAACAACCCTTCTCTGCTCTCTCCTACCCTAGTCTACCTTAGCCTACCCTACCCTAGCCTACCCCTATCCTGCCTTACACTGACCTACTCATCCCTAGCTTTCCATCCCCTACCCTATCCTACCATATCCAATCTTCTCCTTCCCTATCCTTCCCTTACACACACATTTCCCTTCAAGCATTACCCTACCCTACCCTGCCATTTCTTCTTCTTTCCTCCCTTCCCTTACCGTTCTCTTCCCATTCCTTCCTCTCTCACATCCTCTCCCTATTTCCCCTTCTCTTCCCTCTCATAGCTTACTATACCCAACTCATTATACGCGTTTCACTCTAACTTGGCCCAGATTTTCGTCCTTCATCTGAATTCACATAGCTCCGTGACGGAAGACGCCAGTGCTATGACTAAACATCGTATGGCACTTCTTCATGACAAGCTTAGCCTTTAAGTGTAACTCCATTGCAACAACTCAGCATTCAAGACGGAGTGAAGTGAATATTAGTCACAGTAATCGAATAGCACCCACGTCAATAACTATAAAAAATAAACAATAAAGCAAGAAAAACGAATAAACTCACTAGTATGTCCGGTGAGATTGGGGACACAGGCATACAAGACTGTCCACGAGTCGTAATCGGTGGCTAGTACTTGATAGTGGTTCTCAGAGTCAGGCACTCCGGGAATGGTGTAAGTAAGGAAGTTGGGGGCAGAGTAGGGCCTCTTAGCAGTCACGTCTGCGGTACGGACTATGGGGCGGTTCAGGCTGGGAGGATGAGGGCTTGGAGTTATCTTTTTGCTTTACACGCACACGCACGCAAACACACACACACACACACACACACACACACACACACACACACACACACACACACACACACACACACACACACACACACACACACACACACACACACACACACACACACACACACACACACACATGAATAAAAAGGAGAAAGTATGGTTCATATATTATTTGGGAGGAATTATATCTTTGTTTTTCTTTCACACACACACACACACACACACACACACACACACACACACACACACACACACATTTACCTACTTACACACACCTACTTACAAAATGTCCCAAAAATCGAGCCTGATAGATATATTGCCCGTCTTGTAGTCCTTGATGTAATTGGCACTCCAGCACCGTCCCACCTCTTGGTACCCGACGAAATACCTCTCCTGCTCGAACCATCTCCCCAGGAACTGAAGAAGACGTAGGTAGGTAAGTACTGAAGAAAGCCAAAACGTAGGTAGGTACTGCCATCATCATCATCATCACTCACCCTCTCCCAGTCGAAGTCCTTGATAATGGGTGTTATAGGACAGTCGCCCCTGAAGTACACTTGCCCCTTCACTCCCATAATCATCATCATCACCATAATCATCATCGTCGTCGTCGTAGTCCCGCCCATCTTGACAAATCTGCACCTGGTGGGAGAAGAAACCAGGACCATGAAACCAATCTCAGAATACATCGCAATGAAAAAGACGTTACGAAGCCTCTTAGTCTTACGGTAATTCGGTCCGAAGGTTATAAAAAGGTAACACAGTGAAGGTTACACAGAGGAATTTGTCGACTTAGTGTGTGGTTACAGGTGGTTTGTATGTGTGTGTGTGTGTGTGTGTGTGTGCGCGTGAGAGACAGAGAGAGAGAGAGAGAGAGAGGGGGGAGGACTGGACCATATGTTCAGTAACGGAAAAATTTGCGTTACTTCTTTCCACGCTGCCTATCCACGTAACAATACCACACCTATCCATATCACACTCCACCCCATCCACATCCACCCCACTACCCCTACACCGAAACACCCATCCACATACACACCACCACCCTTACACAAACACACCCATCCACACCGCACTCAACCCCATCCACACCCACCCCTCCCCCACCATCAGCCCATCGGTGAAGGTGTGCTCAGGTGAATCATTAATTGGCTTCCAGAAAAAGGGTTGTAAATGTCAGGTAAAGTAGTAGTAGTAGCCGTAGTAGTAGTAGTAGTAGCAGAAATCGTAGTCGTAATCGTAGTAGTAGTAGTAGTAGTAGTAGCAGGAGTAGCATTAGTAGTGGTGGTAGTAGTAGTAGTAGTAATATGAGTGTTGAGGGACTTTCGTTTAACCGGCCAGTTAAACCATCCAGTCATATCAGTGCCCCCACGTGAAGGCCTCCCTCTCTAGCCTTGGGTGCGAGTATGATGATGATGATGATGATAACGAAGATGGCCATGATGATGATGATAATGATGATGACGATGATGATGATAATGGAAATAAGTTAGAACATAAGAATATAAGAAGAGAGGATAACCGCAGTAGGCCGGTTGGCCCATGCTAGGCAGCTCCTAGAAGAATAACTGAACTACTAGAATGAGATAAGGATAGCAAAGATGAAGGCTCTCCCCCGCCCTCCAAACCCTCCAGCCGAGACCGGCAGGAAAAAGTCAGAACACCAAGCCGTATAGAAAAACTGGCGTGGACATTTTACAGGAAAGTGTGAAAGGAGAATAGAGACTATCATAGTGTAACCTGAAAAGAAATTTTTTTTAAAGTAGTATTGGTTATAAGATTTTCTTTATTCTATATCCACCCCTTATTTGTCATATGCTTATCTAGCCTATGCTTGAAACTCTCAATGGAAGAGGCAGCAACTACTTTACTAGGTAGCTTATTCCATTCGTCTACTACTCTATTACCAAACCAATTTCTACCGATTTCCTTTTTGAAACGGAATTTTTCTAGTTTGAAACCATTATTTCTAGTTCTATCCTGTATGCTCACTTTAAGTACCTTGCTAATATCTCCCTTATTTATACCCTTCATCCACTTAAAGACCTCAATTAAGTCTCCCCTTACTCTACGCCTCTCTAGCGAATGCAGACTTAGTCTTTTCAATCTGTCTTCATATGACAGGTTCCGGACGTCATGTATCATTTTAGTCATTCTTCTCTGCACATTTTCTAACGAATTAATATCCATTCTATAGTAAGGACACCAAAATTGTACTCCGTAGTCTAAATGTGGCCTTACTAATGCTAGATAAAGTTTCAGTATTACTTTAGATGATCTATTGCTCACGCTTTTCGAAATAAATCCTAGGACCCTATTTGCTTTATTTCTCGCATTAATACACTGTTGCCTTGGTTTAAGGTCGTTACTAAACATAACTCCTAGATCTCTCTCGCATTCCGATTTGCTAATTTCTTTGTTATCTAAGCTGTATTTAGTATCTCCAATGGTCTTGCCTACGCTAAGTACTTTACATTTTTCAGCGTTAAATTCCATTTTCCAAGTTTTAGACCATTTGGACAATGTATCGAGGTCTTTTTGTAAGTTATGGCAATCGTCAGTCGAGTTAATGACACTGAGAGAGATGAGAAAGTGAATGAAAGAGAAGGGAAGTGGATGAAAGTGATTGAAAGTGAAGGAAAGTGAAAGAAAGTGAATTAAAATAAAGTGATATGGATGAAAGTGAAGGAAAGTGAAGGGAAGTGGATGAAAGTGAAGGAAAGTGAATGAAAGTGAAGGAAAGTGAATGAAAGTGAAGGAAAGTGAATGAAAGTGAATGAAAGTGAATGAAAGTCAATGAAAGTGAAGGAAAGTGAAAGAAAGTGAATTAAAATAAAGTGATATGGATGAAAGTGAAGGAAAGTGAATGAAAGTGAAGGAAAGTGAAGGAAAGTGAATGAAAGTGAAGGAAAGTGAAGGAAAGTGAAGGAAAGTGAAGGTAAGTGAATGAAAGTGAATGAAAGTGAATGAAAGTCAATGAAAGTGATGGAAAGTGAATGAAAATGAAGGAAAGTGGATGAAAGTGAGTAAGATGCTCCTGACGCGTATTCCAGAAGGCTTAAGGAGAGGGTGATATGCATGACAGTGATTATGACGATGAAAGTGTTGAATATAATGGTGATGAGGGGAAAGTGACGTTGCTATTGAATCGGTGACATCTGCTGGAATAAACAAGAACAACAACAATAACAACAACAACAACAACAACAACAAGAGAGAAACGTGGAAAAGGAACCTTGAGGAGTATATGGATGGAAGTCGTTGAGAGAGAGAGAGAGAGAGAGAGAGAGAGAGAGAGAGAGAGAGAGAGAGAGAGTTAGAGTTAGCCAATAAATACCTAATCTGACAAAATTTCGGGATCAGTGATTGGCTCTAGGTGGGATAATCAACTAGAAACGTACAGGTAATCCAGAAAAAACACCTGTCTCACCTGGACCACGTGTAATCAACGAACACCTCTCTCTCTCTCTCTCTCTCTCTCTCTCTCACACACACACACACACACACGCACCTTCTCATTATAACTGTCACCCACTGTTTCACTTTCCCTCGCCACATACACACACACACACACGCACACACTCCTTTCTCTCTCTCTCTCTCTCTCTCTCTCTCTCTCTCTCTCTCTCTCTCTCTCTCTCTCTCTCTCTCACGACACCCACCCAAGCATACAACATAAACGCCACGCTAAGCTACAGTAATTATCTCCTCTGTAAATCCTTTCGTTTTTTTTCTTACTTTTTCCTGCCGGCAATCTTTTTAACTCTACTTTTATCTGTAAATCTTATATATTTTTTTCTGAGTCGTTGGTGGTCACTTTTTATGGTTAATTCTATCGATTTATCCATATCAGTTTCCTCTATCTATCTGACTACCTATTTATCTATCAACAGTATATCTTTATCTATCTATCTATCTATGTATCTATATATTTATCTATTTATCTATCTATCTATCTATCTGCCTATCTATCTATCTATCTATCTATATATCTATATATCTATATCTATATCTATATATATATATATATATATATATATATATATATATATATATATATGAGTACTGAAAGTATAATCACCGCGCCTCTCCTCCATTCACTACAGCACCTTCTTCTGTGGGTCCCTAATACAGGTAAAGTACAGTACATACACCGCGTAGGGAACGGCACCCCCCTTGTATGTACACAGGACCACGCCAGGGTAAGACTGGGGATCTCCTCACGCCTAAATGCAGGGGAGGGTGAGGCCTGGCTATGATAGGTGATAGAACAAGCGATGATAGAAGGGCGATAAGCGATAGTACAAAAAAAAAATTATATTAGTAAAGTAAAGAGTTTTCCAGTTAGTAATAAAACAAATAACAGTAAATGCCAAGGTAAAGGCATAACTACAAGTAATAATCTGAAAGTGTACTACACAAACAGCCGGAGTTTACGTAGTAAAATGGATGAACTGAGAGCTTTAACCCGCCCCGTCCCGACGACGTATGGGTACGTCACCACGATTTGCATTTGCCAGTCCCGGCGACGTACCAGTACGTCGTGCAATTGCAAGGTACCTAATTTGCACAATTGTCAATTTTCGCACGTGATTTTTCGTATGTATACACGGGACACCTTCCTCTATTCCTGTACAAGATACCAAGCAGGGACAATGCCTTACACTGCATAACCTCCCCCCTCCCCCCCTCATGCCATTGTCTTGGCAAAGGACCTGTTACCAGTGACCTGGCTAGTAAAGTTATTCAGGGCCACAGTGATTCCCCAATCGATGACAATGTGGAGGACAATGTTTACATAGCATTAGAAGAAGAAACAGCCAGAAATAATGATCAGGTAGTGTGGCAAAAATAGGTCAGGTATGGTGATTAGTTAGTGAGTGAAACAATGCTTATAATGCCTTTATTACTGCTTGAAAACCAATATACTGTCATACTACATATACATTCGTACCAAGTAAATAAATAAATACCGTTTATGAGTGGATAAAATAGTTACCCTCCCATAGAACTCGTTTTCTTTGCTGCCAGCATGTTAGAAAACCCACTCAGGTAAGGAGGAACTCCTACCTGGATTGGGCACTTTAAACCTCAGGTGAGCGATTTCTCTATGAATTTTCGATGTTTCTCACCAAAAGCGAAGGTTTTAGCCAAAAAAAAAAAAATCGAAAATACCTCGGGACTGGGGGATGTCGGAGGTTTGGAAAACCTCGGGACGTGACGGGTTAATTTGTACAGAGAAAAATAGACATTGCCGTTATTAGTGAAACTTGGATGAATACAGACACTCGAGAATTTTTAGCAGAATATCAGATAAAAGGCTATAATATTTTTGTGTCAAACCGTCAGGGAAGAAAGGGGGGAGGGGTAGCTATTTATGTAAAGGATTCATTAAACTGTTACAATAAAGCAGACATTAAAGTAAATAGGGACACAGAAAGTGTCTGGGTTGAAATTAGTAACAATAGGGAGAAATTAGTCTTAGGAGCAATTTACAGATCTCCTAAATTAAGTAAAGCTGATAGTAAATACCTCTGGGAGGAAATTAGGAAAGCATCACAGTCCACCTTATTAATAATTGTAGGGGACCTTAATCTGCCAAGGATAGATTGGACAAATCAGACAGGAGATGCAGAGTCAGAGGAATTTCTAGAGATAGTACAGGATAATTTCCTTTATCAGTATATCAGGGAGCCCACCAGAGGTAATAATATAGTAGATTTGGTTTTAGCTACTAAAGAAAATATCATTAGTGATATAGAGGTTGGTGGACGACTTGGTAATAGCGATCATGAAGAAATTAAGTTCAAATTTATTTGGGATGACTGTTCCACTGAAAATACCTCCACCGTTCTTAATTTTCGTCAAGGAGATTTCGATGGCTTAAGAGCTTATTTTCGAACGGTATTCCACAGGGAGATTAGCTATTTCAAGGAATGCCAGGTCAGTGGGGATCCCCAGGTCATAGGTCAGGCGCAGGAAGCACGTGGGGATGTCCGTCAGGTGTCTGTGAGGGGGGAGGTGGTAGATAGGAATGAAGTCCAGGTGACGGAAATTAACTCAGCTCTAGTACCAAACAGACGTTCAACCAGTGAGAAGTATAACGAGTTAATAAATATAATACACGGAGGCCAAGATAGATATATTCCTTTAAAGCCGTTTAGAACGAATAATTCAGAACCAAGATGGTTAAACAACAGATTAAAATCTCTCATAGGCCAAAGGAAAGGAATATATAGAAAAATAAAACGTGGAGACGAACACTTTACGTAACCGTTACACGATTTTAAATAGAGAAGTAAAGAGGAAGATAAGAAAAGCAAAGAGAAGTTATGAAATTAAGGTTGCTAGTAAATCAAAAGAAAACCCCAAGGGTTTTTATCAAATGTACCGTACGAAAAATAAAGATAGGATTGGACCACTCAGAACAGAATCAGGTGACATTACCAGTGAAGATAAAGAAATGTGCTCCATCCTAAATAATTATTTCATATCAGTATTCACCAAGGAAAATCTAAGCCTGGTCCCTCAAGCAGCAAATATTGACGATGTGAATACGGAAAATATTCTTAGTAAAATAACCATTAGTAAGGAGGACGTATTGAAAGAAATTAATAAGTTAAAACCTCAAAAATCGCCAGGTCCGGACGATATATGTGCAAAAATTATAAAAGAAACCAAAGAAGAATTATGTCAGCCACTTTTAACGTTATTTAATGACTCTTTAAGTTCAGGAGAAGTTCCAGAGGCGTGGAAAACCGAAAACGTAGTGCCCATCTTTAAAAAGGGTGATAAATCAGCTGCGTCGAATTATCGTCCGATAAGTCTAACGTCAATAGTAGGAAAAATGTTAGAGTCAATTTTGGCAAATAAGATTAGAGAATGCTTAGAAAGATTTAATCTTATAAACGAAAGTCAGCACGGATTCAGGCAAGGACGATCCTGCCTCACAAATTTGTTGTCATTCTACTCGGAGGTCTATGAGGCAGTAGATAGCGATAAAAGTTACGATGTTATTTATCTGGACTTTAGTAAAGCTTTTGATAGGGTCCCACACGAAAGGTTAGTTAGAAAGGTTCGAGCACACGGTATAAACGGCGATATCTTAAAATGGATACAATCCTGGCTGAAAGGACGAAAGCAGAGAGTATTAATAAATGAAACTAAGTCGGACTGGGGATTGGTAACTAGCGTTGTACCACAGGGTTCAACGCTCGGTCCCTTATTATTTATCATATATATAAATGATCTAGACTTAGGAGTCAATAGCAGTATCAGCAAATTTGCCGACGATACAAAAATAGGGCGTATCATTAACTCGACTGACGATTGCCATAACCTACAAAAAGACCTCGATACATTGTCCAAATGGTCTAAAACTTGGCAAATGGAATTTAACGTTGAAAAATGTAAAGTACTTAACGTAGGCAAGACAATTGGAGATACTAAATAAAGCTTAGATAACAAAGAAATGAGCAAATCGGAATGCGAGAGAGATCTAGGAGTTATGATTAGTAACGACCTTAAACCAAGGCAACAGTGTATTAATGCGAGAAATAAATCAAATAGGGTCCTAGGATTTATTTCGAGAAGCGTGAGCAATAAATCATCTAGAGTAATACTGAAACTTTATCTAACATTAGTAAGGCCACATTTAAACTACGCAGTACAATTTTGATATCCTTACTATAGAATGGATATTAGTTCGTTAGAAAATGTACAGAGAAGAATGACTAAAATGATACATGACATCCGGAACCTGTCATATGAAGACAGACTGAAAAAACTAAGTCTGCATTCGCTAAAGGGCGTAGAGTAAGGGGAGACTTAATTGAGGTGTGTAAGTGGATGAATGGTATAAATAAGGGAGATATTAGCACGGTACTTAAAGTGAGCATACAGGATAGAACTAGAAATAATGGTTTCAAACTAGAAAAATTCCGTTTCAGAAAGGAAATCGGTAGAAATTGGTTTGGTAATAGAGTAGTAGACGAATGGAAGGTACTACCTAGTAGAGTAGTTGCTGCCTCTTCCATTGAGAGTTTCAAGCATAGGCTAGATAAGCATATGACAAATAAGGGGTGGATATAGAATAAAGAAAATCTTATAACCAATACTAATTAAAAAATTTTTCTTTTCAGGTTACACTATGATAGTCTCTATTCTCCTTTCACACTTTCCTGAAAAATGTCCACGCGAGTTTTTCTATACGGCGTGGTGTTCTTTCTGACTCTTTCCTACCGGCTTCGGCTGGAGGGTTTGGAGGGCGGGGGAGAGCCTTCTTCTTTGCTATCCTTATCTCATTCTAGTAGTTCAGTTACTATTCTAGGAGCTGCCTAGCATGGGCCAACCGGCCTACTGCAGTTATCCTCTCTTCTTATGTTCTTATGTTCTCACGAAGTGCCACCACGCGTAGGACCCTCGCCTTGCCATTATCGAAAGTGTAATATCTGAAGTGACATCATTTCACCTGTACGAAATAGCGCCACTCTCGCCGATTTCCCGCGCGGTAGTTTCGCTGATGTCGGTAAAGATGATATTGTTTCGGTATATGTAATACGTTTGTACAGAGGGAGCCACGGTGACGAGGTGGTGCAGTGTCTTGCTCGCGAACTGCATGCACAAACGGGAGCAACGGATCATTTAATATTCTACCTCTTCTTCTTCTCATCTTCCTATCTGTCTCTCTATAGCCAGATGCCTTAGTCCCGTAAGGGGTGGCCACAAATAAATCGCCTCCATGTAGCCCTGTCACCTGCCATTTCGCTGGCATCCCCCGAGCTTACACCCCTTCTCCCCCTTATACCTCTCCAATTCATCAGTCGATCTCATCCTCGGTCTCCCCCTCCCTCTTCCTGCTGGCTAATAGTCTTAGGCTGAGAGGCTTGGCATGTTTCTCTGACCAGAGATACGAAAGTTCGCCTCTGGACGCTGCTGTTCCGGGTATGTTTGCAGTTTGTTCGTTATTGTTTTGATGTTGTCAGCACCTGTTCCAGCACACGTGTGGACATGCCCTAATATCTCACTTCTGCTTCTCACTTTCTTTTGCTGGCTAATATTCTTAAGTTGAGAGAAACTTCTTATCATCTGTTATATATACTTAAGTTCACCTAATATTTCACCTCTCATATTTTCATCTTTTACCAACTGATAAATACCTACCTCTCTCTATCTATCTGTCCATCTATCTATCTATCTATTTATCTATTTATTTATCAATGTCACTCTGTCCTTCACCATCAGGCTGCACTCTCTCCAACTCACCCCGCCTTCCTCACTCCTTGTCTCCATCTCATCCTCTGTCTCCCCCTCCCCCTCCATCTCGAACATATTATATGAACTATAAAAATTTTTCTCTCTCTCTCTCTAGGCCAGTACCTTCACATGAAAATCCCTGAAGAGCGTGAAGAAGGGTGTGTTGTCGCTCTAATGAGGTCAGTCTGCTCAGACGTGCCAGAGACCTGTGGTAGTGTTGTGCTAGTGTGTTTTAGCGATCTGTGTTAGTGTGTTGTAGTGATCAGCGATAGTGCTGTGCTAGTAATCCGTGAAAGTGTTGTGCTAGAGTGTTGTGGTGACCCGTAGTGACCAGTGATAGTGCTGTGCTACCTTGTGTGAACTAGTGCGTAATGGCTTCCTCGGCAGAGAGCTGTGTCCCCACTGAAGGTATTGAAAAGGACTACCTTGAATTAAAGGAGGAAATTCTCGAACTGAAGCGGGAGATACAAATTCTCAGGCAGGAGAAGGCACAAATGAGGGAATTGTTGGAGGAGATGTTGGAGGAGAAAGAGAAACAGGCCGAGGGTTGGACACTAGTTAACAAGGGTGCAACGAAGTTCACTCTTAAGAAGCAAACGGAAGTTAAGACCACTAATGCCTTCGACGCACTACGGGACGAATGTGAAGGGAAGGCATAGAGGGAAGTAGAGGAGAAGGAAGGAGAGAGAACTTCCAGTACAGGTAAGTATAATCAGAACAAGAAAGGTAAGATAAATGTTGTTGTTGTTGGAGACTCCCAGGTGAGATATCTGAACAGGGCCATGTATACTCCACTTGCTAAACATGTTTGTCTTCCAGGGACCAGGGTGGCTAATGTGATAGAAAAAATATCAAATATCGTAAAGGATAGTGGTGACAAACCCACTGTGTGCCTCAGTGTAGGAGGCAATGATATTAGTAGCCGTAAGAGTGAGGTACTGTGGCAAAGGTACAAGTTGATGTTAGAAAAGGTTAGGGAGAGGGGAGGAACCCCTGTAGTGCTTGGTATTTTACCCAGGTGGCGGGTTAGAAGAGAGTGGTTGAGCAGGGCAATAGAGTTTAATTGCCGCCTTGAAAGGTATTGCAAAGATAATGCAATACCTTTCATAGACAGCTGGGACCGCTTTTATGGACGGAGTGCCTTGAATAGTTGGGATGGGACTCATCTTAGCAAGCAGGGAGTTACTGTTTTAGCTGGAATGATAGCTAGGGAGTTGAAGGGATTTTTTCGAGGTTGAGAAGTAGGCGTACAGGAAGTTGCAGCAACACTCAGAAATCATTATTACCATGTTTGGATAGATGCATCAATACCTGCAAAATTAAGAACAAAAGTTCAACCAATAGTGTAGATACATCCACTCAGGCACCTCAAATTGAGCAGGCGATGATAGATGATAGAACAAGCGTTGATAGAAGGGCGATAAGCGATACTACAAAAAATTGTTATATTAGTAAAGTAAAGAGTTTCCCAGTTAGTAATAAAATAAATAACAGTAAATGCCAAGATAAAGGCATAACTACTAGTAATAATGTGAAAGTGTACTACACAAACAGCCGGAGTTTACGTAATAAAATGGATGAACTGAGGGCTTTAATTTGTACAGAGAAAATAGACATTCCCGTTATTAGTGAAACTTGGATGAATACAGACACTCGAGAATTTTTAGCAGAATATCAGATAAAAGGCTATAATATTTTTGTGTCAAACCGTCAGGGAAGAAAGGGGGGAGGGGTAGCTATTTATGTAAAGGATTCATTAAACTGTTACAATAAAGCAGACATTAAAGTAAATAGGGACACAGAAAGTGTCTGGGTTGAAATTAGTAACAATAGGGAGAAATTAGTCTTAGGAGCAATTTACAGATCTCCTAAATTAAGTAGAGCTGATAGTAAGTACCTCTGGGAGGAAATTAGGAAAGCATCACAGTCCAGCTTCGTAATAATTGTAGGGGACCTTAATCTGCCAGTGATAGATTGGACAAATCAGACAGGACATGCAGAGTCAGAGGAATTTCTAGAGGTAGTACAGGATAATTTCCTTTATCAGTATATCAGGGAGCCCACCATAGGTAATAATATACTAGATTTGGTTTTAGTTGATAAAGAAAATACCATTAGCGATATAGAGGTTGGTGGACGACTTGGTAATAGTGATCATGAAGAAATTAAGTTCAAATTTATTTGGGATGTCTGTTCCACTGAAAATACCTCCACTGTTCCTAATTTTCATCTAGAAGATTTCGATGGCTTAAGAGCTTATTTTCGAACGGTATTCCACAGGGAGATTAGCTATTTGAGGGAATGCCAGGTCAGTGGGGAACCCCAGGTCATAGGTCAGGCGCAGGAAACACGGGGGGATGTCCGTCAGGTGCCTGTGAGGGGGGAGGTGGTAGATAGGAATGTAGTCCAGGTGAAGAAAATGAACTCAGCTCCAGTACCAAACAGACGTTCGACCAGTGAGAAGTATAACGAGTTAATAAATATAATACACGGAGGCCAAGATAGATATATCCCTTCAAAACCGTTTAGAACGAATAATTCAGAACCAAGATGGTTAAACAACAGATTAAAATCTCTTATAGGCCAAAGGAAAGGAATATACAGAAAAATAAAACATGGAGAGGAACACTTACGTAACCGTTACACGATTTTAAATAGAGAAGTAAAGAGGAAGATAAGAAAAGCAAAGAGAAATTATGAAATTAAGGTTGCTAGTGAATCAAAAGAAAACCCCAAGGGTTTTTATCAAATGTACCGTACGAAAAATAAAGATAGGATTGGACCACTCAGAACAGAATCAGGTGACATTACCAGTGAAGATAAAGAAATGTGCTCCATCCTAAATAATTATTTCATATCAGTATTCACCAAGGAAAATCTAAGCCTGGTCCCTCAAGCAGCAAATATTGACGATGAGAATAAGCAAAATATTCTTAGTAAAATAACCATTAGTAAGGAAGACGTATTGAAAGAAATTAATAAGTTAAAACCTCAAAAATGGCCAGGTCCGGACGATATAGATGCAAAAATTATAAAAGAAACAAAAGAAGAATTATGTCAGCCACTTTTAACGTTATTTAATGACTCTTTAAGTTCAGGGGAAGTTCCAGAGGCGTGGAAAACCGAGAACGTAGTGCCCATCTTAAAAAAGGGTGATAAATCAGCTGCGTCGAATTATCGTTCGATAAGTCTAACGTCAATAGTAGGAAAAATGTTAGAGTCAGTTTTGGCAAATAAGATTAGAGAACACTTAGAAACATTTAATCTTATAAACGAAAGTCAGCACGGATTCAGGCAAGGACGATCCTGCCTCACAAATTTATTGTCATTTTACTCGGAGGTCTATGAGGCAGTAGGTAGCGATAAAGGTTACGATGTTATTTAACTGGACTTTAGTAAAGCTTTTGATAGGGTCCCACACGAAAGGTTAGTTAGAAAGGTTCGAGCACACGGTATAAACGGCGATATCTTAAAATGGATAGAATCCTGGCTGAAAGGACGAAAGCAGAGAGTATTAATAAATGAAACTAAGTCGGACTGGGGATTAGTAACTAGCGGTGTACAACAGGGTTCAGTACTCGGTCCCTTATTATTTATCATATATATAAATGATCTAGACTTAGGAGTCAATAGCAGCATCAGCAAATTTGCCGACGATACAAAAATAGGGCGTATCATTAACTCGAGTGACGATTGCCATAACCTACAAAAATACCTCGATACATTGTCCAAATGGTCTAAAACTTGGCAAATGGAATTTAACGTTGAAAAATGTAAAGTACTTAACGTAGGCAAGACCATTGGAGATACTAAATACAGCTTAGATAACAAAGAAATGAGCAAATCGGAATGCGAGAGAGATCTAGGAGTTATGATTAGTAACGACCTTAAACCAAGGCAACAGTGTATTAATGCGAGAAATAAAGCAAATAGGGTCCTAGGATTTATTTCGAGAAGCGTGAGCAATAGATCATCTAAAGTAATACTGAAACTTTATCTAGCATTAGTAAGGCCACATTTAGACTACGCAGTACAATTTTGATGTCCTTACTATAGAATGGATATTAGTTCGTTAGAAAATGTACAGAGAAGAATGACTAAAATGATACATGACATCCGGAACCTGTCATATGAAGACAGACTGAAAAGACTAAGTCTGCATTCGCTAAAGAGGCGTAGAGTAAGGGGAGACTTAACTGAGGTGTGTAAGTGGATGAATGGTATAAATAAGGGAGATATTAGCAAGGTACTTAAAGTGAGCATACAGGATAGAACTAGAAATAATGGTTTCAAACTAGAAAAATTCCGTTTCAGAAAGGAAATCGGTAGAAATTGGTTTGGTAATAGAGTAGTAGACGAATGGAAGGTACTACCTAGTAGAGTAGTTGCTGCCTCTTCCATTGAGAGTTTCAAGCATAGGCTAGATAAGCATATGACAAATAAGGGGTGGATATAGAATAAAGAAAATCTTATAACCATTACTAATTAAAAAAATTTTCTTTTCAGGTTACACTATGATAGTCTCTATTCTCCTTTCACACTTTCGTGTAAAATGTCCACGCCAGTTTTTCTATACGGCGTGGTGTTCTTTCTGACTCTTTCCTGCCGGCTTCGGCTGGAGGGTTTGGAGGGCGAGGGAGAGCCTTCTTCTTTGCTATCCTTATCTCATTCTAGTAGTTCAGTTACTATTCTAGGAGCTGCCTAGCATGGGCCAACCGGCCTACTGCAGTTATCCTCTCTTCTTATGTTCTTATGTTCTCACGCAGTGCCACCACGCGTAAAACCCTCGCCTTGCCATTATCGAAAGTGTAATATCTGAAGTGACATCATTTCACCTGTACGAAATAGCGCCACTCTCGCCGATTTCCCGCGCGGTAGTTTCGCTGATGATGTCGGTAAAGATGATATTGTTTCGGTATATGTAATACGTTTGTACAGAGGGAGCCACGGTGACGAGGTGGTGCAGTGTCTTGCTCGCGAACTGCATGCACAAACGGGAGCAACGGATCATTTAATATTCTACCTCTTCTTCTTCTCATCTTCCTATCTGTCTCTCTATAGCCAGATGCCTTAGTCCCGTAAGGGGTGGCCACAAATAAATCGCCTCCATGTAGCCCTGTCACCTGCCATTTCGCTGGCATCCCCCGAGCTTACACCCCTTCTCTCCCTTATACCTCTCCAATTCATCAGTCGATCTCATCCTCGGTCTCCCCCTCCCTCTTCCTGCTGGCTAATAGTCTTAGGCTGAGAGAGGCTTGGCATGTTTCTCTGACCAGAGATACGAAAGTTCGCCTCTGGACGCTGCTGTTCCGGGTATGTTTGCAGTTTGTTCGTTATTGTTTTGATGTTGTCAGCACCTGTTCCAGCACACGTGTGGACATGCCCTAATATCTCACTTCTGCTTCTCACTTTCCTTTGCTGGCTAATATTCTTAAGTTGAGAGAAACTTCTTATCATCTGTTATATATACTTAAGTTCACCTAATATTTCACCTCTCATATTTTCCACTTTTACCCACCGATAAATACCTACCTCTCTCTATCTATCTGTCCATCTATCTATCTATCTATCTATCTATCTATTTATCAATGTCACTCTGTCCTTCACCATCAGGCTGCACTCTCTCCAACTCACCCCGCCTTCCTCACTCCTTGTCTCCATCTCATCCTCTGTCTCCCCCTCCCCCTCCATCTCGAACATATAATATGAACTATAAAAATTTCACTCTCTCTCTCTCTCTCTCTCTCTCTCTCTCTCTCTCTAGGCCAGTACGTTCAGATGAAAATCCCTGAAGAGCGTGAAGAAGGGTGTGTTGTCGGTCTAGTGAGGTCAGTCTGCTCAGACGTGCCAGAGACCTGTGGTAGTGTTGTGCTAGTGTGTTTTAGCGATCTGTGTTAGTGTGTTGTAGTGATCAGCGATAGTGCTGTGCTAGTAATCCGTGAAAGTGTTGTGCTAGAGTGTTGTGGTGACCCGTAGTGACCCGTGATAGTGCTGTGCTACCTTGTGTGAACTAGTGCGTAATGGCTTCCTCGGCAGAGAGCTGTGTCCCCACTGAAGGTATTGAAAAGGACTACCTTGAATTAAAGGAGGAGCTTCTCGAACTGAAGCGGGAGATACAAATTCTCAGGCAGGAGAAGGCACAAATGAGGGAATTGTTGGAGGAGATGTTGGAGGAGAAAGAGAAACAGGCCGAGGGTTGGACACTAGTTAACAAGGGTGCAACGAAGTTCACTCTTAAGAAGCAAACGGAAGTTAAGACCACTAATGCCTTCGACGCACTACGGGACGAATGTGAAGGGAAGGCATAGAGGGAAGTAGAGGAGAAGGAAGGAGAGAGAACTTCCAGTACAGGTAAGTATAATCAGAACAAGAAAGGTAAGATAAATGTTGTTGTTGTTGGAGACTCCCAGGTGAGATATCTGAACAGGGCCATGTATACTCCACTTGCTAAACATGTTTGTCTTCCAGGGACCAGGGTGGCTAATGTGATAGAAAAAATATCAAATATCGTAAAGGATAGTGGTGACAAACCCACTGTGTGCCTCAGTGTAGGAGGCAATGATATTAGTAGCCGTAAGAGTGAGGTACTGTGGCAAAGGTACAAGTTGATGTTAGAAAAGGTTAGGGAGAGGGGAGGAACCCCTGTAGTGCTTGGTATTTTACCCAGGTGGCGGGTTGGAAGAGAGTGGTTGAGCAGGGCAATAGAGTTTAATTGCCGCCTTGAAAGGTATTGCAAAGATAATGCAATACCTTTCATAGACAGCTGGGACCGGTTTTATGGACGGAGTGCCTTGTATAGTTGGGATGGGACTCATCTTAGCAAGCAGGGAGTTACTGTTTTAGCTGGAATGATAGATAGGGAGTTGAAGGGATTTTTTCGAGGTTGAGAAGTAGGTGTACAGGAAGTTGCAGCAACACTCAGAAATCATTATTACCATGTTTGGATAGATGCATCAATACCTGCAAAATTAAGAACAAAAGTTCAACCAATAGTGTAGATACATCCACTCAGGCACCTCAAATTGAGCAGGCGATGATAGATGATAGAACAAGCGTTGATAGAAGGGCGATAAGCGATACTACAAAAAATTGTTATATTAGTAAAGTAAAGAGTTTCCCAGTTAGTAATAAAATAAATAACAGTAAATGCCAAGATAAAGGCATAACTACTAGTAATAATGTGAAAGTGTACTACACAAACAGCCGGAGTTTACGTAATAAAATGGATGAACTGAGGGCTTTAATTTGTACAGAGAAAATAGACATTCCCGTTATTAGTGAAACTTGGATGAATACAGACACTCGAGAATTTTTAGCAGAATATCAGATAAAAGGCTATAATATTTTTGTGTCAAACCGTCAGGGAAGAAAGGGGGGAGGGGTAGCTATTTATGTAAAGGATTCATTAAACTGTTACAATAAAGCAGACATTAAAGTAAATAGGGACACAGAAAGTGTCTGGGTTGAAATTAGTAACAATAGGGAGAAATTAGTCTTAGGAGCAATTTACAGATCTCCTAAATTAAGTAGAGCTGATAGTAAGTACCTCTGGGAGGAAATTAGGAAAGCATCACAGTCCAGCTTCGTAATAATTGTAGGGGACCTTAATCTGCCAGGGATAGATTGGACAAATCAGACAGGACATGCAGAGTCAGAGGAATTTCTAGAGGTAGTACAGGATAATTTCCTTTATCAGTATATCACGGAGCCCACTAGAGGTAATAATATACTAGATTTGGTTTTAGTTGATAAAGAAAATACCATTAGCGATATAGAGGTTGGTGGACGACTTGGTAATAGTGATCATGAAGAAATTAAGTTCAAATTTATTTGGGATGTCTGTTCCACTGAAAATACCTCCACTGTTCCTAATTTTCGTCTAGAAGATTTCGATGGCTTAAGAGCTTATTTTCGAACGGTATTCCACAGGGAGATTAGCTATTTGAGGGAATGCCAGGTCAGTGGGGAACCCCAGGTCATAGGTCAGGCGCAGGAAACACGGGGGGATGTCCGTCAGGTGCCTGTGAGGGGGGAGGTGGTAGATAGGAATGTAGTCCAGGTGAAGGAAATGAACTCAACTCCAGTACCAAACAGACGTTCGACCAGTGAGAAGTATAACGAGTTAATAAATATAATACACGAAGGCCAAGATAGATATATCCCTTCAAAACCGTTTAGAACGAATAATTCAGAACCAAGATGGTTAAACAACAGATTAAAATCTCTCATAGGCCAAAGGAACGGAATATATAGAAAAATAAAACGTGGAGAGGAACACTTACGTAACCGTTATACGATTTTAAATAGAGAAGTAAAGAGGAAGATAAGAAAAGCAAAGAGAAATTATGAAATTAAGGTTGCTAGTGAATCAAAAGAAAACCCCAAGGGTTTTTATCAAATGTACCGTACGAAAAATAAAGATAGGATTGGACCACTCAGAACAGAATCAGGTGACATTACCAGTGAAGATAAAGAAATGTGCTCCATCCTAAATAATTATTTCATATCAGTATTCACCAAGGAAAATCTAAGCCTGGTCCCTCAAGCAGCAAATATTGACGATGAGAATAAGCAAAATATTCTTAGTAAAATAACCATTAGTAAGGAAGACGTATTGAAAGAAATTAATAAGTTAAAACCTCAAAAATGGCCAGGTCCGGACGATATATATGCAAATATTATAAAAGAAACCAAAGAAGAATTATGTCAGCCACTTTTAACGTTATTTAATGACTCTAAGTTCAGGAGAAGTTCCAGAGGCGTGGAAAACAGAGAATGTAGTGCCCATCTTTAAAAAGGGTGATAAATCAGCTGCGTCGAATTATCGTTCGATAAGTCTAACGTCAATAGTAGGAAAAATGTTAGAGTCAGTTTTGGCAAATAAGATTAGAGAACACTTAGAAACATTTAATCTTATAAACGAAAGTCAGCACGGATTCAGGCAAGGACGATCCTGCCTCACAAATTTATTGTCATTTTACTCGGAGGTCTATGAGGCAGTAGATAGCGATAAAGGTTACGATGTTATTTATCTGGACTTTAGTAAAGCTTTTAATAGGGTCCCACACGAAAGGTTAGTTAGAAAGGTTCGAGCACACGGTATAAACGGCGATATCTTAAAATGGATACAATCCTGGCTGAAAGGACGAAAGCAGAGAGTATTAATAAATGAAACTAAGTCGGACTGGGGATTAGTAACTAGCGGTGTACCACAGGGTTCAGTACTCGGTCCCTTATTATTTATCATATATATAAATGATCTAGACTTAGGAGTCAATAGCAGCATCAGCAAATTTGCCGACGATACAAAAATAGGGCGTATCATTAACTCGAGTGACGATTGCCATAACCTACAAAAATACCTCGATACATTGTCCAAATGGTCTAAAACTTGGCAAATGGAATTTAACGTTGAAAAATGTAAAGTACTTAACGTAGGCAAGACCATTGGAGATACTAAATACAGCTTAGATAAGAAAGAAATGAGCAAATCGGAATGCGAGAGAGATCTAGGAGTTATGATTAGTAACGACCTTAAACCAAGGCAACAGTGTATTAATGCGAGAAATAAAGCAAATAGGGTCCTAGGATTTATTTCGAGAAGCGTGAGCAATAGATCATCTAAAGTAATACTGAAACTTTATCTAGCATTAGTAAGGCCACATTTAGACTACGCAGTACAATTTTGATGTCCTTACTATAGAATGGATATTAGTTCGTTAGAAAATGTACAGAGAAGAATGACTAAAATGATACATGACATCCGGAACCTGTCATATGAAGACAGACTGAAAAGACTAAGTCTGCATTCGCTAAAGAGGCGTAGAGTAAGGGGAGACTTAACTGAGGTGTGTAAGTGGATGAATGGTATAAATAAGGGAGATATTAGCAAGGTACTTAAAGTGAGCATACAGGATAGAACTAGAAATAATGGTTTCAAACTAGAAAAATTCCGTTTCAGAAAGGAAATCGGTAGAAATTGGTTTGGTAATAGAGTAGTAGACGAATGGAAGGTACTACCTAGTAGAGTAGTTGCTGCCTCTTCCATTGAGAGTTTCAAGCATAGGCTAGATAAGCATATGACAAATAAGGGGTGGATATAGAATAAAGAAAATCTTATAACCATTACTAATTAAAAAAATTTTCTTTTCAGGTTACACTATGATAGTCTCTATTCTCCTTTCACACTTTCCTGTAAAATGTCCACGCGAGTTTTTCTATACGGCGTGGTGTTCTTTCTGACTCTTTCCTGCCGGCTTCGGCTGGAGGGTTTGGAGGGCGGGGGAGAGCCTTCTTCTTTGCTATCCTTATCTCATTCTAGTAGTTCAGTTACTATTCTAGGAGCTGCCTAGCATGGGCCAACCGGCCTACTGCAGTTATCCTCTCTTCTTATGTTCTTATGTTCTCACGCAGTGCCACCACGCGTAGGACCCTCGCCTTGCCATTATCGAAAGTGTAATATCTGAAGTGACATCATCTCACCTGTACGAAATAGCTCCACTCTCGCCGATTTCCCGCGCGGTAGTTTCGCTGATGTCGGTAAAGATGATATTGTTCCGGTATATGTAATACGTTTGTACAGAGGGAGCCACGGTGACGAGGTGGTGCAGTGTCTTGCTCGCGAACTGCATGCACAAACGGGAGCAACGGATCATTTAATATTCTACCTCTTCTTCTTCTCATCTTCCTATCTGTCTCTCTATAGCCAGACGCCTTAGTCCCGTAAGGGGTGGCCACAAATAAATCGCCTTCATGTAGCCCTGTCACCTGCCATTTCGCTGGCATCCCCCGAGCTTACACCCCTTCTCTCCCTTATACCTCTCCACTTCATCAGTCGATCTCATCCTCGGTCTCCCCCTCCCTCTTCCTCCTGGCTAATAGTCTTAGGCTGAGAGAGGCTTGGCATGTTTCTCTGACCAGAGATACGAAAGTTCGCCTCTGGACGCTGCTGTTCCGGGTATGTCTGCAGTTTGTTCGTTATTGTTTTGATGTTGTCAGCACCTGTTCCAGCACACGTGTGGACATGCCCTAATATCTCACTTCTGCTTCTCACTTTCCTTTGCTGGCTAATATTCTTAAGTTGAGAGAAACTTCTTATCATCTGTTATATATACTTAAGTTCACCTAATATTTCACCTCTCATATTTTCCACTTTTACCCACCGATAAATACCTACCTCTCTCTATCTATCTGTCCATCTATCTATCTATCTATCTATCTATCTATTTATCAATGTCACTCTGTCCTTCACCATCAGGCTGCACTCTCTCCAACTCACCCCGCCTTCCTCACTCCTTGTCTCCATCTCATCCTCTGTCTCCCCCTCCCCCTCCATCTCGAACATATAATATGAACTATAAAAATTTCACTCTCTCTCTCTCTCTCTCTCTCTCTCTCTCTCTCTAGGCCAGTAACTTCAGATGAAAATCCCTGAAGAGCGTGAAGAAGGGTGTGTTGTCGCTCTAGTGAGGTCAGTCTGCTCAGACGTGCCAGAGACCTGTGGTAGTGTTGTGCTAGTGTGTTTTAGCGATCTGTGTTAGTGTGTTGTAGTGATCAGCGATAGTGCTGTGCTAGTAATCCGTGAAAGTGTTGTGCTAGAGTGTTGTGGTGACCCGTAGTGACCCGTGATAGTGCTGTGCTACCTTGTGTGAACTAGTGCGTAATGGCTTCCTCGGCAGAGAGCTGTGTCCCCACTGAAGGTATTGAAAAGGACTACCTTGAATTAAAGGAGGAGCTTCTCGAACTGAAGCGGGAGATACAAATTCTCAGGCAGGAGAAGGCACAAATGAGGGAATTGTTGGAGGAGATGTTGGAGGAGAAAGAGAAACAGGCCGAGGGTTGGACACTAGTTAACAAGGGTGCAACGAAGTTCACTCTTAAGAAGCAAACGGAAGTTAAGACCACTAATGCCTTCGACGCACTACGGGACGAATGTGAAGGGAAGGCATAGAGGGAAGTAGAGGAGAAGGAAGGAGAGAGAACTTCCAGTACAGGTAAGTATAATCAGAACAAGAAAGGTAAGATAAATGTTGTTGTTGTTGGAGACTCCCAGGTGAGATATCTGAACAGGGCCATGTATACTCCACTTGCTAAACATGTTTGTCTTCCAGGGACCAGGGTGGCTAATGTGATAGAAAAAATATCAAATATCGTAAAGGATAGTGGTGACAAACCCACTGTGTGCCTCAGTGTAGGAGGCAATGATATTAGTAGCCGTAAGAGTGAGGTACTGTGGCAAAGGTACAAGTTGATGTTAGAAAAGGTTAGGGAGAGGGGAGGAACCCCTGTAGTGCTTGGTATTTTACCCAGGTGGCGGGTTGGAAGAGAGTGGTTGAGCAGGGCAATAGAGTTTAATTGCCGCCTTGAAAGGTATTGCAAAGATAATGCAATACCTTTCATAGACAGCTGGGACCGGTTTTATGGACGGAGTGCCTTGTATAGTTGGGATGGGACTCATCTTAGCAAGCAGGGAGTTACTGTTTTAGCTGGAATGATAGATAGGGAGTTGAAGGGATTTTTTCGAGGTTGAGAAGTAGGTGTACAGGAAGTTGCAGCAACACTCAGAAATCATTATTACCATGTTTGGATAGATGCATCAATACCTGCAAAATTAAGAACAAAAGTTCAACCAATAGTGTAGATACATCCACTCAGGCACCTCAAATTGAGCAGGCGATGATAGATGATAGAACAAGCGTTGATAGAAGGGCGATAAGCGATACTACAAAAAATTGTTATATTAGTAAAGTAAAGAGTTTCCCAGTTAGTAATAAAATAAATAACAGTAAATGCCAAGATAAAGGCATAACTACTAGTAATAATGTGAAAGTGTACTACACAAACAGCCGGAGTTTACGTAATAAAATGGATGAACTGAGGGCTTTAATTTGTACAGAGAAAATAGACATTCCCGTTATTAGTGAAACTTGGATGAATACAGACACTCGAGAATTTTTAGCAGAATATCAGATAAAAGGCTATAATATTTTTGTGTCAAACCGTCAGGGAAGAAAGGGGGAGGGTAGCTATTTATGTAAAGGATTCATTAAACTGTTACAATAAAGCAGACATTAAAGTAAATAGGGACACAGAAAGTGTCTGGGTTGAAATTAGTAACAATAGGGAGAAATTAGTCTTAGGAGCAATTTACAGATCTCCTAAATTAAGTAGAGCTGATAGTAAGTACCTCTGGGAGGAAATTAGGAAAGCATCACAGTCCAGCTTCGTAATAATTGTAGGGGACCTTAATCTGCCAGGGATAGATTGGACAAATCAGACAGGACATGCAGAGTCAGAGGAATTTCTAGAGGTAGTACAGGATAATTTCCTTTATCAGTATATCACGGAGCCCACTAGAGGTAATAATATACTAGATTTGGTTTTAGTTGATAAAGAAAATACCATTAGCGATATAGAGGTTGGTGGACGACTTGGTAATAGTGATCATGAAGAAATTAAGTTCAAATTTATTTGGGATGTCTGTTCCACTGAAAATACCTCCACTGTTCCTAATTTTCGTCTAGAAGATTTCGATGGCTTAAGAGCTTATTTTCGAACGGTATTCCACAGGGAGATTAGCTATTTGAGGGAATGCCAGGTCAGTGGGGAACCCCAGGTCATAGGTCAGGCGCAGGAAACACGGGGGATGTCCGTCAGGTGCCTGTGAGGGGGGAGGTGGTAGATAGGAATGTAGTCCAGGTGAAGGAAATGAACTCAACTCCAGTACCAAACAGACGTTCGACCAGTGAGAAGTATAACGAGTTAATAAATATAATACACGAAGGCCAAGATAGATATATCCCTTCAAAACCGTTTAGAACGAATAATTCAGAACCAAGATGGTTAAACAACAGATTAAAATCTCTCATAGGCCAAAGGAACGGAATATATAGAAAAATAAAACGTGGAGAGGAACACTTACGTAACCGTTATACGATTTTAAATAGAGAAGTAAAGAGGAAGATAAGAAAAGCAAAGAGAAATTATGAAATTAAGGTTGCTAGTGAATCAAAAGAAAACCCCAAGGGTTTTTATCAAATGTACCGTACGAAAAATAAAGATAGGATTGGACCACTCAGAACAGAATCAGGTGACATTACCAGTGAAGATAAAGAAATGTGCTCCATCCTAAATAATTATTTCATATCAGTATTCACCAAGGAAAATCTAAGCCTGGTCCCTCAAGCAGCAAATATTGACGATGAGAATAAGCAAAATATTCTTAGTAAAATAACCATTAGTAAGGAAGACGTATTGAAAGAAATTAATAAGTTAAAACCTCAAAAATGGCCAGGTCCGGACGATATACATGCAAAAATTATCAAAGAAACCAAAGAAGAATTATGTCAGCCACTTTTAACGTTATTTAATGACTCTTTAAGTTCAGGAGAAGTTCCAGAGACGTGGAAAACAGAGAATGTAGTGCCCATCTTTAAAAAGGGTGATAAATCAGCTGCGTCGAATTATCGTTCGATAAGTCTAACGTCAATAGTAGGAAAAATGTTAGAGTCAGTTTTGGCAAATAAGATTAGAGAACACTTAGAAACATTTAATCTTATAAACGAAAGTCAGCACGGATTCAGGCAAGGACGATCCTGCCTCACAAATTTATTGTCATTTTACTCGGAGGTCTATGAGGCAGTAGATAGCGATAAAGGTTACGATGTTATTTATCTGGACTTTAGTAAAGCTTTTAATAGGGTCCCACACGAAAGGTTAGTTAGAAAGGTTCGAGCACACGGTATAAACGGCGATATCTTAAAATGGATACAATCCTGGCTGAAAGGACGAAAGCAGAGAGTATTAATAAATGAAACTAAGTCGGACTGGGGATTAGTAACTAGCGGTGTACCACAGGGTTCAGTACTCGGTCCCTTATTATTTATCATATATATAAATGATCTAGACTTAGGAGTCAATAGCAGCATCAGCAAATTTGCCGACGATACAAAAATAGGGCGTATCATTAACTCGACTGACGATTGCCATAACCTACAAAAAGACCTCGATACATTGTCCAAATGGTCTAAAACTTGGCAAATGGAATTTAACGTTGAAAAATGTAAAGTACTTAACGTAGGCAAGACCATTGGAGATACTAAATACAGCTTAGATAAGAAAGAAATGAGCAAATCGGAATGCGAGAGAGATCTAGGAGTTATGATTAGTAACGACCTTAAACCAAGGCAACAGTGTATTAATGCGAGAAATAAAGCAAATAGGGTCCTAGGATTTATTTCGAGAAGCGTGAGCAATAGATCATCTAAAGTAATACTGAAACTTTATCTAGCATTAGTAAGGCCACATTTAGACTACGCAGTACAATTTTGATGTCCTTACTATAGAATGGATATTAGTTCGTTAGAAAATGTACAGAGAAGAATGACTAAAATGATACATGACATCCGGAACCTGTCATATGAAGACAGACTGAAAAGACTAAGTCTGCATTCGCTAAAGAGGCGTAGAGTAAGGGGAGACTTAACTGAGGTGTGTAAGTGGATGAATGGTATAAATAAGGGAGATATTAGCAAGGTACTTAAAGTGAGCATACAGGATAGAACTAGAAATAATGGTTTCAAACTAGAAAAATTCCGTTTCAGAAAGGAAATCGGTAGAAATTGGTTTGGTAATAGAGTAGTAGACGAATGGAAGGTACTACCTAGTAGAGTAGTTGCTGCCTCTTCCATTGAGAGTTTCAAGCATAGGCTAGATAAGCATATGACAAATAAGGGGTGGATATAGAATAAAGAAAATCTTATAACCATTACTAATTAAAAAAATTTTCTTTTCAGGTTACACTATGATAGTCTCTATTCTCCTTTCACACTTTCCTGTAAAATGTCCACGCGAGTTTTTCTATACGGCGTGGTGTTCTTTCTGACTCTTTCCTGCCGGCTTCGGCTGGAGGGTTTGGAGGGCGGGGAGAGCCTTCTTCTTTGCTATCCTTATCTCATTCTAGTAGTTCAGTTACTATTCTAGGAGCTGCCTAGCATGGGCCAACCGGCCTACTGCAGTTATCCTCTCTTCTTATGTTCTTATGTTCTCACGCAGTGCCACCACGCGTAGGACCCTCGCCTTGCCATTATCGAAAGTGTAATATCTGAAGTGACATCATTTCACCTGTACGAAATAGCTCCACACTCGCCGATTTCCCGCGCGGTAGTTTCGCTGATGTCGGTAAAGATGATATTGTTCCGGTATATGTAATACGTTTGTACAGAGGGAGCCACGGTGACGAGGTGGTGCAGTGTCTTGCTCGCGAACTGCATGCACAAACAGGAGCAACGGATCATTTAATATTCTACCTCTTCTTCTTCTCATCTTCCTATCTGTCTCTCTATAGCCAGACGCCTTAGTCCCGTAAGGGGTGGCCACAAATAAATCGCCTTCATGTAGCCCTGTCACCTGCCATTTCGCTGGCCTACCCCGAGCTTACACCCCTTCTCTCCCTTATACCTCTCCACTTCATCAGTCGATCTCATCCTCGGTCTCCCCCTCCCTCTTCCTGCTGGCTAATAGTCTTAGGCTGAGAGAGGCTTGGCATGTTTCTCTGACCAGAGATACGAAAGTTCGCCTCTGGACGCTGCTGTTCCGGGTATGTTTGCAGTTTGTTCGTTATTGTTTTGATGTTGTCAGCACCTGTTCCAGCACACGTGTGGACATGCCCTAATATCTCACTTCTGCTTCTCACTTTCCTTTGCTGGCTAATATTCTTAAGTTGAGAGAAACTCTTATCATCTGTTATATATACTTAAGTTCACCTAATATTTCACCTCTCATATTTTCCACTTTTACCCACCGATAAATACCTACCTCTCTCTATCTATCTGTCCATCTATCTATCTATCTATCTATCTATCTATTTATCAATGTCACTCTGTCCTTCACCATCAGGCTGCACTCTCTCCAACTCACCCCGCCTTCCTCACTCCTTGTCTCCATCTCATCCTCTGTCTCCCCCTCCCCCTCCATCTCGAACATATAATATGAACTATAAAAATTTCACTCTCTCTCTCTCTCTCTCTCTCTCTCTCTCTCTCTAGGCCAGTAACTTCAGATGAAAATCCCTGAAGAGCGTGAAGAAGGGTGTGTTGTCGCTCTAGTGAGGTCAGTCTGCTCAGACGTGCCAGAGACCTGTGGTAGTGTTGTGCTAGTGTGTTTTAGCGATCTGTGTTAGTGTGTTGTAGTGATCAGCGATAGTGCTGTGCTAGTAATCCGTGAAAGTGTTGTGCTAGAGTGTTGTGGTGACCCGTAGTGACCCGTGATAGTGCTGTGCTACCTTGTGTGAACTAGTGCGTAATGGCTTCCTCGGCAGAGAGCTGTGTCCCCACTGAAGGTATTGAAAAGGACTACCTTGAATTAAAGGAGGAGCTTCTCGAACTGAAGCGGGAGATACAAATTCTCAGGCAGGAGAAGGCACAAATGAGGGAATTGTTGGAGGAGATGTTGGAGGAGAAAGAGAAACAGGCCGAGGGTTGGACACTAGTTAACAAGGGTGCAACGAAGTTCACTCTTAAGAAGCAAACGGAAGTTAAGACCACTAATGCCTTTGACGCACTACGGGACGAATGTGAAGGGAAGGCATAGAGGGAAGTAGAGGAGAAGGAAGGAGAGAGAACTTCCAGTACAGGTAAGTATAATCAGAACAAGAAAGGTAAGATAAATGTTGTTGTTGTTGGAGACTCCCAGGTGAGATATCTGAACAGGGCCATGTATACTCCAATTGCTAAACATGTGTGTCTTCCAGGGGCCAGGGTGGCTAATGTGATAGAAAAAATATCAAATATCGTAAAGGATAGTGGTGACAAACCCACTGTGTGCCTCAGTGTAGGAGGCAATGATATTAGTAGCCGTAAGAGTGAGGTACTGTGGCAAAGGTACAAGTTGATGTTAGAAAAGGTTAGGGAGAGGGGAGGAACCCCTGTAGTGCTTGGTATTTTACCCAGGTGGCGGGTTGGAAGAGAGTGGTTGAGCAGGGCAATAGAGTTTAATTGCCGCCTTGAAAGGTATTGCAAAGATAATGCAATACCTTTCATAGACAGCTGGGACCGGTTTTATGGACGGAGTGGCTTGTATAGTTGGGATGGGACTCATCTTAGCAAGCAGGGAGTTACTGTTTTAGCTGGAATGATAGATAGGGAGTTGAAGGGATTTTTTCGAGGTTGAGAAGTAGGTGTACAGGAAGTTGCAGCAACACTCAGAAATCATTATTACCATGTTTGGATAGATGCATCAATACCTGCAAAATTAAGAACAAAAGTTCAACCAATAGTGTAGATACATCCACTCAGGCACCTCAAATTGAGCAGGCGATGATAGATGATAGAACAAGCGTTGATAGAAGGGCGATAAGCGATACTACAAAAAATTGTTATATTAGTAAAGTAAAGAGTTTCCCAGTTAGTAATAAAATAAATAACAGTAAATGCCAAGATAAAGGCATAACTACTAGTAATAATGTGAAAGTGTACTACACAAACAGCCGGAGTTTACGTAATAAAATGGATGAACTGAGGGCTTTAATTTGTACAGAGAAAATAGACATTCCCGTTATTAGTGAAACTTGGATGAATACAGACACTCGAGAATTTTTAGCAGAATATCAGATAAAAGGCTATAATATTTTTGTGTCAAACCGTCAGGGAAGAAAGGGGGGAGGGGTAGCTATTTATGTAAAGGATTCATTAAACTGTTACAATAAAGCAGACATTAAAGTAAATAGGGACACAGAAAGTGTCTGGGTTGAAATTAGTAACAATAGGGAGAAATTAGTCTTAGGAGCAATTTACAGATCTCCTAAATTAAGTAGAGCTGATAGTAAGTACCTCTGGGAGGAAATTAGGAAAGCATCACAGTCCAGCTTCGTAATAATTGTAGGGGACCTTAATCTGCCAGGGATAGATTGGACAAATCAGACAGGACATGCAGAGTCAGAGGAATTTCTAGAGGTAGTACAGGATAATTTCCTTTATCAGTATATCACGGAGCCCACTAGAGGTAATAATATACTAGATTTGGTTTTAGTTGATAAAGAAAATACCATTAGCGATATAGAGGTTGGTGGACGACTTGGTAATAGTGATCATGAAGAAATTAAGTTCAAATTTATTTGGGATGTCTGTTCCACTGAAAATACCTCCACTGTTCCTAATTTTCGTCTAGAAGATTTCGATGGCTTAAGAGCTTATTTTCGAACGGTATTCCACAGGGAGATTAGCTATTTGAGGGAATGCCAGGTCAGTGGGGAACCCCAGGTCATAGGTCAGGCGCAGGAAACACGGGGGGATGTCCGTCAGGTGCCTGTGAGGGGGGAGGTGGTAGATAGGAATGTAGTCCAGGTGAAGGAAATGAACTCAACTCCAGTACCAAACAGACGTTCGACCAGTGAGAAGTATAACGAGTTAATAAATATAATACACGAAGGCCAAGATAGATATATCCCTTCAAAACCGTTTAGAACGAATAATTCAGAACCAAGATGGTTAAACAACAGATTAAAATCTCTCATAGGCCAAAGGAACGGAATATATAGAAAAATAAAACGTGGAGAGGAACACTTACGTAACCGTTATACGATTTTAAATAGAGAAGTAAAGAGGAAGATAAGAAAAGCAAAGAGAAATTATGAAATTAAGGTTGCTAGTGAATCAAAAGAAAACCCCAAGGGTTTTTATCAAATGTACCGTACGAAAAATAAAGATAGGATTGGACCACTCAGAACAGAATCAGGTGACATTACCAGTGAAGATAAAGAAATGTGCTCCATCCTAAATAATTATTTCATATCAGTATTCACCAAGGAAAATCTAAGCCTGGTCCCTCAAGCAGCAAATATTGACGATGAGAATAAGCAAAATATTCTTAGTAAAATAACCATTAGTAAGGAAGACGTATTGAAAGAAATTAATAAGTTAAAACCTCAAAAATGGCCAGGTCCGGACGATATACATGCAAAAATTATCAAAGAAACCAAAGAAGAATTATGTCAGCCACTTTTAACGTTATTTAATGACTCTAAGTTCAGGAGAAGTTCCAGAGGCGTGGAAAACAGAGAATGTAGTGCCCATCTTTAAAAAGGGTGATAAATCAGCTGCGTCGAATTATCGTTCGATAAGTCTAACGTCAATAGTAGGAAAAATGTTAGAGTCAGTTTTGGCAAATAAGATTAGAGAACACTTAGAAACATTTAATCTTATAAACGAAAGTCAGCACGGATTCAGGCAAGGACGATCCTGCCTCACAAATTTATTGTCATTTTACTCGGAGGTCTATGAGGCAGTAGATAGCGATAAAGGTTACGATGTTATTTATCTGGACTTTAGTAAAGCTTTTAATAGGGTCCCACACGAAAGGTTAGTTAGAAAGGTTCGAGCACACGGTATAAACGGCGATATCTTAAAATGGATACAATCCTGGCTGAAAGGACGAAAGCAGAGAGTATTAATAAATGAAACTAAGTCGGACTGGGGATTAGTAACTAGCGGTGTACCACAGGGTTCAGTACTCGGTCCCTTATTATTTATCATATATATAAATGATCTAGACTTAGGAGTCAATAGCAGCATCAGCAAATTTGCCGACGATACAAAAATAGGGCGTATCATTAACTCGAGTGACGATTGCCATAACCTACAAAAATACCTCGATACATTGTCCAAATGGTCTAAAACTTGGCAAATGGAATTTAACGTTGAAAAATGTAAAGTACTTAACGTAGGCAAGACCATTGGAGATACTAAATACAGCTTAGATAAGAAAGAAATGAGCAAATCGGAATGCGAGAGAGATCTAGGAGTTATGATTAGTAACGACCTTAAACCAAGGCAACAGTGTATTAATGCGAGAAATAAAGCAAATAGGGTCCTAGGATTTATTTCGAGAAGCGTGAGCACAATAGATCATCTAAAGTAATACTGAAACTTTATCTAGCATTAGTAAGGCCACATTTAGACTACGCAGTACAATTTTGATGTCCTTACTATAGAATGGATATTAGTTCGTTAGAAAATGTACAGAGAAGAATGACTAAAATGATACATGACATCCGGAACCTGTCATATGAAGACAGACTGAAAAGACTAAGTCTGCATTCGCTAAAGAGGCGTAGAGTAAGGGGAGACTTAACTGAGGTGTGTAAGTGGATGAATGGTATAAATAAGGGAGATATTAGCAAGGTACTTAAAGTGAGCATACAGGATAGAACTAGAAATAATGGTTTCAAACTAGAAAAATTCCGTTTCAGAAAGGAAATCGGTAGAAATTGGTTTGGTAATAGAGTAGTAGACGAATGGAAGGTACTACCTAGTAGAGTAGTTGCTGCCTCTTCCATTGAGAGTTTCAAGCATAGGCTAGATAAGCATATGACAAATAAGGGGTGGATATAGAATAAAGAAAATCTTATAACCATTACTAATTAAAAAATTTTCTTTTCAGGTTACACTATGATAGTCTCTATTCTCCTTTCACACTTTCCTGTAAAATGTCCACGCGAGTTTTTCTATACGGCGTGGTGTTCTTTCTGACTCTTTCCTGCCGGCTTCGGCTGGAGGGTTTGGAGGGCGGGGGAGAGCCTTCTTCTTTGCTATCCTTATCTCATTCTAGTAGTTCAGTTACTATTCTAGGAGCTGCCTAGCATGGGCCAACCGGCCTACTGCAGTTATCCTCTCTTCTTATGTTCTTATGTTCTCACGCAGTGCCACCACGCGTAGGACCCTCGCCTTGCCATTATCGAAAGTGTAATATCTGAAGTGACATCATCTCACCTGTACGAAATAGCTCCACACTCGCCGATTTCCCGCGCGGTAGTTTCGCTGATGTCGGTAAAGATGATATTGTTCCGGTATATGTAATACGTTTGTACAGAGGGAGCCACGGTGACGAGGTGGTGCAGTGTCTTGCTCGCGAACTGCATGCACAAACAGGAGCAACGGATCATTTAATATTCTACCTCTTCTTCTTCTCATCTTCCTATCTGTCTCTCTATAGCCAGACGCCTTAGTCCCGTAAGGGGTGGCCACAAATAAATCGCCTTCATGTAGCCCTGTCACCTGCCATTTCGCTGGCCTACCCCGAGCTTACACCCCTTCTCTCCCTTATACCTCTCCACTTCATCAGTCGATCTCATCCTCGGTCTCCCCTCCCTCTTCCTGCTGGCTAATAGTCTTAGGCTGAGAGAGGCTTGGCATGTTTCTCTGACCAGAGATACGAAAGTTCGCCTCTGGACGCTGCTGTTCCGGGTATGTTTGCAGTTTGTTCGTTATTGTTTTGATGTTGTCAGCACCTGTTCCAGCACACGTGTGGACATGCCCTAATATCTCACTTCTGCTTCTCACTTTCCTTTGCTGGCTAATATTCTTAAGTTGAGAGAAACTCTTATCATCTGTTATATATACTTAAGTTCACCTAATATTTCACCTCTCATATTTTCCACTTTTACCCACCGATAAATACCTACCTCTCTCTATCTATCTGTCCATCTATCTATCTATCTATCTATCTATCTATTTATCAATGTCACTCTGTCCTTCACCATCAGGCTGCACTCTCTCCAACTCACCCCGCCTTCCTCACTCCTTGTCTCCATCTCATCCTCTGTCTCCCCCTCCCCCTCCATCTCGAACATATAATATGAACTATAAAAATTTCACTCTCTCTCTCTCTCTCTCTCTCTCTCTCTAGGCCAGTAACTTCAGATGAAAATCCCTGAAGAGCGTGAAGAAGGGTGTGTTGTCGCTCTAGTGAGGTCAGTCTGCTCAGACGTGCCAGAGACCTGTGGTAGTGTTGTGCTAGTGTGTTTTAGCGATCTGTGTTAGTGTGTTGTAGTGATCAGCGATAGTGCTGTGCTAGTAATCCGTGAAAGTGTTGTGCTAGAGTGTTGTGGTGACCCGTAGTGACCCGTGATAGTGCTGTGCTACCTTGTGTGAACTAGTGCGTAATGGCTTCCTCGGCAGAGAGCTGTGTCCCCACTGAAGGTATTGAAAAGGACTACCTTGAATTAAAGGAGGAGCTTCTCGAACTGAAGCGGGAGATACAAATTCTCAGGCAGGAGAAGGCACAAATGAGGGAATTGTTGGAGGAGATGTTGGAGGAGAAAGAGAAACAGGCCGAGGGTTGGACACTAGTTAACAAGGGTGCAACGAAGTTCACTCTTAAGAAGCAAACGGAAGTTAAGACCACTAATGCCTTTGACGCACTACGGGACGAATGTGAAGGGAAGGCATAGAGGGAAGTAGAGGAGAAGGAAGGAGAGAGAACTTCCAGTACAGGTAAGTATAATCAGAACAAGAAAGGTAAGATAAATGTTGTTGTTGTTGGAGACTCCCAGGTGAGATATCTGAACAGGGCCATGTATACTCCACTTGCTAAACATGTTTCCAGGGACCAGGGTGGCTAATGTGATAGAAAAAATATCAAATATCGTAAAGGATAGTGGTGACAAACCCACTGTGTGCCTCAGTGTAGGAGGCAATGATATTAGTAGCCGTAAGAGTGAGGTACTGTGGCAAAGGTACAAGTTGATGTTAGAAAAGGTTAGGGAGAGGGGAGGAACCCCTGTAGTGCTTGGTATTTTACCCAGGTGGCGGGTTGGAAGAGAGTGGTTGAGCAGGGCAATAGAGTTTAATTGCCGCCTTGAAAGGTATTGCAAAGATAATGCAATACCTTTCATAGACAGCTGGGACCGGTTTTATGGACGGAGTGGCTTGTATAGTTGGGATGGGACTCATCTTAGCAAGCAGGGAGTTACTGTTTTAGCTGGAATGATAGATAGGGAGTTGAAGGGATTTTTTCGAGGTTGAGAAGTAGGTGTACAGGAAGTTGCAGCAACACTCAGAAATCATTATTACCATGTTTGGATAGATGCATCAATACCTGCAAAATTAAGAACAAAAGTTCAACCAATAGTGTAGATACATCCACTCAGGCACCTCAAATTGAGCAGGCGATGATAGATGATAGAACAAGCGTTGATAGAAGGGCGATAAGCGATACTACAAAAAATTGTTATATTAGTAAAGTAAAGAGTTTCCCAGTTAGTAATAAAATAAATAACAGTAAATGCCAAGATAAAGGCATAACTACTAGTAATAATGTGAAAGTGTACTACACAAACAGCCGGAGTTTACGTAATAAAATGGATGAACTGAGGGCTTTAATTTGTACAGAGAAAATAGACATTCCCGTTATTAGTGAAACTTGGATGAATACAGACACTCGAGAATTTTTAGCAGAATATCAGATAAAAGGCTATAATATTTTTGCGTCAAACCGTCAGGGAAGAAAGGGGGGAGGGGTAGCTATTTATGTAAAGGATTCATTAAACTGTTACAATAAAGCAGACATTAAAGTAAATAGGGACACAGAAAGTGTCTGGGTTGAAATTAGTAACAATAGGGAGAAATAAGTCTTAGGAGCAATTTACAGATCTCCTAAATTAAGTAGAGCTGATAGTAAGTACCTCTGGGAGGAAATTAGGAAAGCATCACAGTCCAGCTTCGTAATAATTGTAGGGGACCTTAATCTGCCAGGGATAGATTGGACAAATCAGACAGGACATGCAGAATCAGAGGAATTTCTAGAGGTAGTACAGGATAATTTCCTTTATCAGTATATCACGGAGCCCACCAGAGGTAATAATATACTAGATTTGGTTTTAGTTGATAAAGAAAATACCATTAGCGATATAGAGGTTGGTGGACGACTTGGTAATAGCGATCATGAAGAAATTAAGTTCAAATTTATTTGGGATGTCTGTTCCACTGAAAATACCTCCACTGTTCCTAATTTTCGTCTAGAAGATTTCGATGGCTCAAGAGCTTATTTTCGAACGGTATTCCACAGGGAGATTAGCTATTTGAGGGAATGCCAGGTCAGTGGGGAACCCCAGGTCATAGGTCAGGCGCAGGAAACACGGGGGGATGTCCGTCAGGTGCCTGTGAGGGGGGAGGTGGTAGATAGGAATGTAGTCCAGGTGAAGGAAATGAACTCAACTCCAGTACCAAACAGACGTTCGACCAGTGAGAAGTATAACGAGTTAATAAATATAATACACGGAGGCCAAGATAGATATATCCCTTCGAAATCGTTTAGAACGAATAATTCAAAACCAAGATGGTTAAACAACAGATTAAAATCTCTCATAGGCCAAAGGAAAGGAATATACAGAAAAATAAAACGTGGAGAGGAACACTTACGTAACCGTTACACGATTTTAAATAGAGAAGTAAAGAGGAAGATAAGAAAAGCAAAGAGAAATTATGAAATTAAGGTTGCTAGTGAATCAAAAGAAAACCCCAAGGGTTTTTATGAAATGTACCGTACGAAAAATAAAGATAGGATTGGACCACTCAGAACAGAATCAGGTGACATTACCAGTGAAGATAAAGAAATGTGCTCCATCCTAAATAATTATTTCATATCAGTATTCACCAAGGAAAATCTAAGCCTGGTTCCTCAAGCAGCAAATATTGACGATGAGAATAGGGAAAATATTCTTAGTAAAATAACCATTAGTAAGGAGGACGTATTGAAAGAAATTAATAAGTTAAAATCTCAAAAATGCCCAGGTCCGGACGATATATATGCAAAAATTATCAAAGAAACCAAAGAAAAATTATGTCAGCCACTTTTAACATTATTTAATGACTCTTTAAGTTCAGGAGAAGTTCCAGAGGCGTGGAAAACCGAAAACGTAGTGCCCATCTTTAAAAAGGGTGATAAATCAGCTGCGTCGAATTATCGTCCGATAAGTCTAACGTCAATAGTAGGAAAAATGTTAGAGTCAGTTTTGGCAAATAAGATTAGAGAATACTTAGAAAGATTTAATCTTATAAACGAAAGTCAGCACGGATTCAGGCAAGGACGATCCTGCCTCACAAATTTGTTGTCATTCTACTCGGAGGTCTATGAGGCAGTAGATAGCGATAAAGGTTACGATGTTATTTATCTGGACTTTAGTAAAGCTTTTGATAGGGTCCCACACGAAAGGTTAGTTAGAAAGGTTCGAGCACACGGTATAAACGGCGATATCTTAAAAAGGAAACAATCCTGGCTGAAAGGACGAAAGCAGAGAGTATTAATAAACGAAACTAAGTCGGACTGGGGATTAGTAACTAGCGGTGTACCACAGGGTTCAGTACTCGGTCCCTTATTATTTATCATATATATAAATGATCTAGACTTAGGAGTCAATAGCAGCATCAGCAATTTTGCCGACGATACAAAAATAGGGCGTATCATTAACTCGACTGACGATTGCCATAACCTACAAAAAGACCTCGATACATTGTCCAAATGGTCTAAAACTTGGCAAATGGAATTTAACGTTGAAAAATGTAAAGTACTTAACGTAGGCAAGACCATTGGAGATACTAAATACAGCTTATATAACAAAGAAATGAGCAAATCGGAATGCGAGAGAGATCTAGGAGTTATGATTAGTAACGACCTTAAACCAAGGCAACAGTGTATTAATGCGAGAAATAAATCAAATAGGGTCCTAGGATTTATTTCGAGAAGCGTGAGCAATAGATCATCTAAAGTAATACTGAAACTTTATCTAGCATTAGTAAGGCCACATTTAGACTACGCAGTACAATTTTGATGTCCTTACTATAGAATGGATATTAGTTCGTTAGAAAATGTACAGAGAAGAATGACTAAAATGATACATGACATCCGGAACCTGTCATATGAAGACAGACTGAAAAGACTAAGTCTGCATTCGCTAAAGAGGCGTAGAGTAAGGGGAGACTTAATTGAGGTGTGTAAGTGGATGAATGGTATAAATAAGGGAGATATTAGCAAGGTACTTAAAGTGAGCATACAGGATAGAACTAGAAATAATGGTTTCAAACTAGAAAAATTCCGTTTCAGAAAGGAAATCGGTAGAAATTGGTTTGGTAATAGAGTAGTAGACGAATGGAAGGTACTACCTAGTAGAGTAGTTGCTGCCTCTTCCATTGAGAGTTTCAAGCATAGGCTAGATAAGCATATGACAAATAAGGGGTGGATATAGAATAAAGAAAATCTTATAACCATTACTAATTAAAAAAATTTTCTTTTCAGGTTACACTATGATAGTCTTTATTCTCCTTTCACACTTTCCTGTAAAATGTCCACGCCAGTTTTTCTATACGGCGTGGTGTTCTTTCTGACTCTTTCCTGCCGGCTTCGGCTGGAGGGTTTGGAGGGCGGGGGAGAGCCTTCTTCTTTGCTATCCTTATCTCATTCTAGTAGTTCAGTTACTATTCTAGGAGCTGCCTAGCATGGGCCAACCGGCCTACTGCAGTTATCCTCTCTTCTTATGTTCTTATGTTCTCACGCAGTGCCACCACGCGTAGGACCCTCGCCTTGCCATTATCGAAAGTGTAATATCTGAAGTGACATCATTTCACCTGTACGAAATAGCGCCACTCTCGCCGATTTCCCGCGCGGTAGTTTCGCTGATGTCGGTAAAGATGATATTGTTCCGGTATATGTAATACGTTTGTACAGAGGGAGCCACGGTGACGAGGTGGTGCAGTGTCTTGCTCGCGAACTGCATGCACAAACGGGAGCAACGGATCATTTAATATTCTACCTCTTCTTCTCTTCTCTCTATCTGTCTCTCTATAGCCAGACGCCTTAGTCCCGTAAGGGGTGGCCACAAATAAATCGCCTCCATGTCGCCCTGTCACCTGCCATTTCGCTGGCATCCCCCGAGCTTACACCCCTTCTCTCCCTTATACCTCTCCACTTCATCAGTCGATCTCATCCTCGGTCTCCCTCTCCCTCTTCCTGCTGGCTAATAGTCTTAGGCTGAGAGAGGCTTGGCATGTTTCTCTGACCAGAGATACGAAAGTTCTCCTCTGGACGCTGCTGTTCCGGGTATGTTTGCAGTTTGTTCGTTATTGTTTTGATGTTGTCAGCACCTGTTAAAGCACACGTGTGGACATGCCCTAATATCTCACTTCTGCTTCTCACTTTCCTTTGCCGGCTAATATTCATAAGATGAGAGAAACTTCTTATCATCTGTTATATATACTTAAGTTCACCTAATATTTCACCTCTCATATTTTCCACTTTTACCCACCGATAAATACCTACCTCTCTCTATCTATCTGTCCATCTATCTATCTATCTATCTATCTATTTATCAATGTCACTCTGTCCTTCACCATCAGGCTGCACTCTCTCCAACTCACCCCGCCTCCCTCACTCCTTGTCTCCATCTCATCCTCTGTCTCCCCCTCCCCCTCCATCTCGAACATATAATATGTACTATAAAAATTTCACTCTCTCTATCTCTCTCTCTCTCTCTCTAGGCCAGTACCTTCAGATGAAAATCCCTGAAGAGCGTGAAGAAGGGTGTGTTGTCGGTCTAGTGAGGTCAGTCTGCTCAGACGCGCCAGAGACCTGTGGTAGTGTTGTGCTAGTGTGTTTTAGTGATCTGTGTTAGTGTGTTGTAGTGATCAGCGATAGTGCTGTGCTAGTAATCCGTGAAAGTGTTGTGCTAGAGTGTTGTGGTGACCCGTAGTGACCCGTGATAGTGCTGTGCTACCTTGTGTGAACTAGTGCGTAATGGCTTCCTCGGCAGAGAGCTGTGTCCCCACTGAAGGTATTGAAAAGGACTACCTTGAATTAAAGGAGGAACTTCTCGAACTGAAGCGGGAGATACAAATTCTCAGGCAGGAGAAGGCACAAATGAGGGAATTGTTGGAGGAGATGTTGGAGGAGAAAGAGAAACAGGCCGAGGGTTGAACACTAGTTAACAAGGGTGCAACGAAGTTCACTCTTAAGAAGCAAACGGAAGTTAAGACCACTAATGCCTTCGACGCACTACGGGACGAATGTGAAGGGAAGGCATAGATTGAAGTAGAGGAGAAGGAAGGAGAGAGAACTTCCAGTACAGGTAAGTATAATCAGAACAAGAAAGGTAAGATAAATGTTGTTGTTGTTGGAGACTCCCAGGTGAGATATCTGAACAGGGCCATGTATACTCCACTTGCTAAACATGTGTGTCTTCCAGGGGCCAGGGTGGCTAATGTGATAGAAAAAATATCAAATATCGTAAAGGATAGTGGTGACAAACCCACTGTGTGCCTCAGTGTAGGAGGCAATGATATTAGTAGTCGTAAGAGTGAGGTACTGTGGCAAAGGTACAAGTTGATGTTAGAAAATGTTAGGGAGAGGGGAGGAACCCCTGTAGTGCTTGGTATTTTACCCAGGTGGCGGGTTGGAAGAGAGTGGTTGAGCAGGGCAATAGAGTTTAATTGCCGCCTTGAAAGGTATAGCAAAGATAATGCAATAAGTTTCATAGACAGCTGGGACCGGTTTTATGGACGGAGTGCCTTGTATAGTTGGGATGGGACTCATCTTAGCAAGCAGGGAGTTACTGTTTTAGCTGGAACATAGATAGGGAGTTGGAGGGATTTTTTCGAGGTTGAGAAGTAGGTGTACAGGAAGTTGCAGCAACACTCAGAAATCATTATTACCATGTTTGGATAGATGCATCGATACTTGCAAAATTAAGAACAAAAGTTCAACCAATAGTGTAGATACATCCACTCAGGCACCTCAAATTGAGCAGGCGATGATAGATGATAGAACAAGCGTTGATAGAAGGGCGATAAGCGATACTACAAAAAATTGTTATATTAGTAAAGTAAAGAGGTTCCCAGTTAGTAATAAAATAAATAACAGTAAATGCCAAGATAAAGGCATAACTACTAGTAATAATGTGAAAGTGTACTACACAAACAGCCGGAGTTTACGTAATAAAATGGATGAACTGAGGGCTTTAATTTGTACAGAGAAAATAGAAATTCCCGTTATTAGTGAAACTTGGATGAATACAGACACTCGAGAATTTTTAGCAGAATATCAGATAAAAGGCTATAATATTTTTGCGTCAAACCGTCAGGGAAGAAAGGGGGGAGGGGTAGCTATTTATGTAAAGGATTCATTAAACTGTTACAATAAAGCAGACATTAAAGTAAATAGGGACACAGAAAGTGTCTGGGTTGAAATTAGTAACAATAGGGAGAAATTAGTCTTAGGAGCAATTTACAGATCTTCTAAATTAAGTAGAGCTGATAGTAAATACCTCTGGGAGGAAATTAGGAAAGCATCACAGTCCAGCTTCATAATAATTGTAGGGGACCTTAATCTGCCAAGGATAGATTGGACAAATCAGACAGGACATGCAGAGTCAGAGGAATTTCTAGAGGTAGTACAGGATAATTTCCTTTATCAGTATATCAGGGAGCCCACCAGAGGTAATAATATACTAGATTTGGTTTTAGCTAATAAAGAAAATACCATTAGCGATATAGAGGTTGGTGGACGACTTGGTAATAGCGATCATGAAGAAATTAAGTTCAAATTTATTTGGGATGTCTGTTCCACTGAAAATACCTCCACCGTTCCTAATTTTCGTCTAGGAGATTTCGATGGCTTAAGAGCATATTTTCGAACTGTATTCCACAGGGAGATTAGCTATTTGAGGGAATGCCAGGTCAGTGGGGAACCCCAGGTCATAGGTCAGGCGCAGGAAACACGGGGGGATGTCCGTCAGGTGCCTGTGAGGGGGGAGGTGGTAGATAGGAATGTAGTCCAGGTGAAGGAAATGAACTCAGCTCCAGTACCAAACAGACGTTCGACCAGTGAGAAGTATAACGAGTTAATAAATATAATACACGGAGGCCAAGATAGATATATCCCTTCAAAACCGTTTAGAACGAATAATTCAGAACCAAGATGGTTAAACAACAGATTAAAAGCTCTCATAGGCCAAAGGAAAGGAATATATAGAAAAATAAAACGTGGAGAGGAACACTTACGTGACCGATACACGATTTTAAATAGAGAAGTAAAGAGGGAGATAAGAAAAGCAAAGAGAAGTTATGAAATTAAGGTTGCTAGTGAATCAGAAGAAAACCCCAAGGGTTTTTATCAAATGTACCGTACGAAAAATAAAGATAGGATTGGACCACTGAGAACAGAATCAGGTGACATTACCAGTGAAGATAAAGAAATGTGCTCCATCCAAAATAATTATTTCATATCAGTATTCACCAAGGAAAATCTAAGCCTGGTCCCTCAAGCAGAAATATTGACGCTGAGAATACGGAAAATATTCTTAGTAAAATAACCATTAGTAAGGAGGACGTATTGAAAGAAATTAATAAGTTAAAACCTCAAAAATGGCCAGGTCCGGACGATATATATGCAAAAATTATAAAAGAAACCAAAGATGAATTATGTCAGCCACTTTTAACGTTTTTTAATGACTCTTTAAGTTCAGGAGAAGTTCCAGAGGCGTGGAAAACCGAAAACGTAGTGCCCATCTTTAAAAGGGGTGATAAATCAGCTGCGTCGAATTATCGTCCGATAAGTCTAACGTCAATAGTAGGAAAAATGTTAGTCAATTTTGGCAAATAAGATTAGAGAACACTTTGCATGATTTAATCTTATAAACGAAAGTCAACACGATTCAGGCAAGGACGATCCTGCCTCACAATCTTGTTGTCATTCTACTCGGAGGTCTATGAGGCAGTAGATAGTAATAAAGCTTACGATGTTATTTATCTGGACTTTAGTAAAGCTTTTGATAGGGTCCCACACGAAAGGTTTGTTAGAAAGGTTCGAGCACACGGTATAGACGGCGATATCTTAAAATGGATAGAATCCTGGCTGAAAGGACGAAAGCAGAGAGTATTAATAAATGGAACTAAGTCAGAATGGGGAGTAGTAACTAGCGGAGTACCACAGGGTTCAGTACTCGGTCCCTTATTTTTTATCATATATATAAATGATCTAGACTTAGGAGTCAATAGCAGCATCAGCAAATTTGTCGACGATACAAAAACAGGGCGTATCATTAACTCGACTGACGATTGCCATAACTTACAAAAAGACCTCGATACATTGTCCAAATGGTCTAAAACTTGGCAAATGGAATTTAACGTTGAAAAATGTAAAGTACTTAACGTAGGCAAGACAATTGGAGATACTAAATACAGCTTAGATAACAAAGAAATTAGCAAATCGGAATGCGAGAGAGATCTAGGAGTTATGATTAGTAACGACCTTAAACCAAGGCAACAGTGTATTAATGCGAGAAATAAAGCAAATAGGGTCCTAAGATTTATTTCGAGAAGCGTGAGTAATAGATCATCTAAAGTAATACTGAAACTTTATCTAGCATTAGTAAGGCCACATTTAGACTACGCAGTACAATTTTGGTGTCCTTACTATAGAATGGATATCAATTCGTTAGAAAATGTACAGAGAAGTGTGACTAAATTGATACATGACGTCCGGAACCTGTCATATGAAGACAGACTGAAAAGACGAAGTCTGCATTCGGTAGAGAGGCGTAGAGTAAGGGGAGACTTAATTGAGGTGTTTAAGTGGATGAAGGGTATATATAAGGGAAAAATTAGCAAGGTACTTAAAGTGAGCATACAGGATTGAACTAGAAATAATGGTTTCAAACTAGAAAAATTCCGTTTCAGAAAGGAAATGGGTAGAAATTTGTTTGGTAATAGAGTAGTAGACGAATAGAATAAGCTACCTAGTAAAGTAGTTGCTGCCTCTTCCATTGAGAGTTTCAAGCATAGGCTAGATAAGCATATGACAAATAAGGGGTGGATATAGAATAAAGAAAATCTTATAACCAATACTAATTCAAAAAAATTTTCTTTTCAGGTTACACTATGATAGTTTCTATTCTCCTTTCACACTTTCCTGTAAAATGTCCACTCCAGTTTTTCTATACGGCGTGGTGTTCTTTCTGACTTTTTCCTACCGGCTTCGGCTGGAGGGTTTGGAGGGCGGGGGAGAGCCTTCTTATTTGCTATCCTTATCTCATTCTAGTAGTTCAGTTACTCTTCTAGGAGCTGCCTAGCATGGGCCAACTGGCCTACTGCAGTTATTCTCTCTTCTTATGTTCTTATGTTCCACTACTGACACCCACTAACTACACCTCAGTGGTGCCCAGGGTTGCCGGGTCAGAAACTGCCAACCCGCCGAGTTCCTCTCACCAAACACGCCAAAATATCAGCCGTCTTACCCGACCAAACACCGCCTTGTCAGTAATCAAAGACTAATAATATTAGGTTTATAATATTAGGTTTATTGGAGGGCTGGGGAGAGCCTTCTTATTTGCTATCCTTATCTCATTCTAGTAGTTCAGTTACTCTTCTAGGAGCTGCCTAGCATGGGCCAACTGGCCTACTGCAGTTATCATCTCTTCTTATGTTCTTATGTTCCACTACTGACACCCACTAACTACACCTCAGTGGTGCCCAGGGTTGCCGGGTCAGAAACTGCCAACCCGCCGAGTTCCTCTCACCAAACACGCCAAAATATCAGCCGTCTTACCCGACCAAACACCGCCTTGTCAGTAATCAAAGACTAATAATATTAGGTTTATAGGTGAGCAACAAATGACGTGAAAAATAGTTATATCTTATACAGACTTCATACATTAGCCTCACATTAGTTATGTATTAAATTTGCAAAATGCACTTGTTTCTTCACCTGGGACAGACAATCCATTATCGCAATCCATTTTCTTTTTCACAGCTTTTATTGTATTTTCTGTTATACTTTGCATATTTACCCACTGTCTTCCCAGTTCCACTATCCAGCAAACCTTCCTTCACTGCTCCATGACTAAAATTGAAATGTTGCCTTTCTTACTTTATCACCACGGCATACATGGACGCCAGGCCCCGTGACCTGTGTTTGAGTGTGGATTAGGGGAGCCATATCCCGAGGGAGGGCTGGGCCGAGTGCTAGTGGTTTCGTTAGTTCCACGCACCACCACCTGCCCTCGATCTTGAGCTCTCCGGTCACCCTTGTTTATGCTAAGACACAAGAGTTACAGTAAAGTTAATTTAGCAAATACCCTCTCGAACTGAAGCCGAAGAAAACCCGTCAGTTAAGATATTAACTCGCTAAAAAAAACACTCAACCGCCAATGTTAAATTTAACCTGGCAGCCTCAATTTAATACCGCCCAATTTGGCGGAAAATCCACCAAGCTGGCAACTCTGGTGCTGCCAGATCGGTGGGTGCTGTTGGCGCCTAATCCATCCCGAAAACGCGCCCAAGAGGTGCAGACAGAAAAGCGACCCACACACACACACACACCTCTCCCCCATCAGTCTTGGGAGTGGTGAGAGCCAGTTATTGTCATTCATCTCTATTATTAATCCGTAGAGGTGTGTGTGTGTGTGTGTGTGTGTGTGTGTGTGTGTGTGTGTGTTGGTAGTATTAGTATTAGTAGTAGGTGGCGGTCGGAAAGTCGGACCAAAGAGGAGCGGGGTCAGGTGAGAGAGGGTCAGACGGCCGCGCCTGTTTAACATTTACAAGGAGGTCGCAGTTTCTCTTCGGGGAGGGCTAGGGGGATAACTGCATGAGTGGAGACAATGGACTTTAATCTGTATTAAAGACAGAGAGAGAGAGAGAGAGAGAGAGAGAGAGAGAGAGAAGGATAATACAGAAGGTATGGAGTGGCAGATGAGGTAAAGGGAGAGCTTTGCGTCGTCAGTAATTAGTGGAGCAGGGCTGGGTTGGGCAGGCTAGGTACAGGGTGTGAGGGCTTCAGACAAAGAGGCAGATGTAGGGAAGGAACAGGGTGCTCTTTATGACTCTGGTGCTAACAGTACTGCACATCAGTGATGGACATAGCACTGTAGTAGCAACATGTAGGGATGGATAAAAGTTCGTTCGAAAACGCACAAAGAAGAATGACAGAATTGATACATGATATTCGGAACTTTTCATATGAAGACAGACTAAGAAGACTATATTTGCTCTCTCTCTCTCTCTCTCTCTCTCTCTCTCTCTCTCTCCTTGGGGGATGTGTGTCACCCTGGGGAATTTTGTTTCTTTATGAGTTACTGTTATAAACTTATGCTTTCATTTCTTATTTATTATATCTATATATAAAAATATATATTATTGGGGGCTGGGTGAGTTGCCATCCTGTCTGAGTCCAGGACACAAAGGAAAGTGAACCAAGTCCCTCTGGCCGGGTTAGACTGGGTCGGTGTGATTGTTGCCGCTCAGGAGGGTTTAATATATTATTTTTTTTAAAATAAGAAACTGGCATATTTATACTTATGTTCTTGCACATTATCATATAATCATTACTGTGACATTATTACTCACACCACAAATACGGTAACAGCCAATAAAAGTCACTAATTTTTTTTAGCAACAGTAAAATATGCCACATGTCTGTATTACCGTATAAATATTTTATGCATAATAAGTTTACCATTCTTTCATATATTATAATACACACGTTAACATTGTACTCGTATGTGTTTATCTTATTTGTGCTGCCTTTTACATATATAACAACCGCTTCGCATAGCGGGTTTGGGAAACTTAGCAGAACTGTACAGAGGGTCGCGCCACACCCTAGCCGCCAGTTTAGATTTGTCAGACCATAGAAAGGCGTAGCCTTGAGCCTTCAGGACTTAGGATTAAAACAAAAGGCTAGCACACACACACACACACACACACACACACATACACACACACACACACACACACACACACACACACACACACACACACACACACACACACACACACACACACACTTGGGGTCATGGAAAGGCAGGTCTGGTAGAGACGCTAATTAGCTGGGACTTCACAATGCGTTTGGGGAGTGGCAGGATAAGAATTACTGAGTCATCCGAGTATTAGTACATCAGGCATACGTTGTCTTATTTTTTTTTATTTTTTATTTTTTTATGAACATCGTATCCGTAACAAAAAATCTGCCAATAGGCTCTCAGTCATTTCAAAAATCGCCCAAAAAAGGGCAACGCGCAGCCGTTCACATTTAAGCGCAAATCATCTTCCAAAGTCGCCCAATCTGTCGTGAAACGCTCGCTCCTGGCAACCCTGGAGGGGGGGGGGTATATAAAGGTTAGGGGTAAATGAGATAAAGGTATTTTTCACTATCGTCACTCCAGACACATTTAGTTTTTGCATGTGTTATTTTTGTGACCTTTCAGTCCAGTCTTCTATTTTACATTTTATTCATGATGCTGCCACATCATTCTATTCATCTGACACTGAGTCATAGCAGCCTCAGTGTTATTCATCTGGCACTGAGTCATAGCAGCCTCAGTGTTATTCATCTGGCACTGTGTCATAGCAGCCTCATTGTTATTCATCTGGCACTGAGTCATAGCAGCCTCAATGTTATTCATCTGACACTGAGTCATAGCAGCCTCAGTGTTATTCATCTGGCACTGAGTCATAGCAGCCTCAATGTTATTCATCTGACACTGAGTCATAGCAGCCTCATTGTTATTCATCTGGCACTGTGTCATAGCAGCCTCAGTGTTATTCATCTGTCACTGTAATAGCAGCCTCAGTGTTATTCATCTGGCACTGTGTCATAGCAGCCTCAGTGTTATTTATCTGGCACTGTGTCATAGCAGCCTCAGTGTTATTCATCTGGCACTGTGTCATAGCAGCTTCAGTGTTATTCATCTGGCACTTACTCATAGCAGCCTCAGTGTTATTCATCTGGCACTAAGTCATAGCAGCCTCAGTGTTATTCATCTGGCACTGTGTCATAGCAGCCTCAGTGTTATTTATCTGGCACTGTGTCATAGCAGCCTCAGTGTTATTCATCTGGCACTGTGTCATAGCAGCCTCAGTGTTATTCATCTGGCACTTACTCATAGCAGCCTCAGTGTTATTCATCTGGCACTAAGTCATAGCAGCCTCAGTGTTATTCATCTGGCACTGTGTCATAGCAGCCTCAGTGTTATTCATCTGGCACTTACTCATAGCAGCCTCAGTGTTATTTATCTGGCACTGAGTCATAGCAGCCTCAGTGTTATTTATCTGGCACTGTGTCATAGCAGCCTCAGTGTTATTCATCTGGCACTGTGTCATAGCAGCCTCAGTGTTATTCATCTGCCACTGTGTCATAGCAGCCTTTGTGTTATTCATCTGAGACTGGGATTTTTCATTGAGTGGTTGGCTGTGCATGTCATGATGATAATAATGATGATGATGATGATGAACAGCTATGAATAGATTTAATAATAATAATAATAATAATAATAATAATAATAATAATGATAATAATAATAATAATAATAATAATAATAATAATAATAATAATAAGAATGATGATGATCATGATGATGATAATGATGATGATGATGATAATAATAATAATAATAATAACAATAATAATAATAATAATAATAATAATAATAATAATAACCGGGGAGATGTAGGAAGGAAAAAAAGATGGGGGCTATCTTTAACTTGGGGTGTCAGAGCAGGTTTGATTAAATGCAAATGACGTTCTTAGAGAGAGAGAGAGAGAGAGAGAGAGAGAGAGTGAGATTTTGTGCAGAGAGAAAGGAATCAAAAGCTGCAACACCAGAAAGTGGTTCCCCGAAGAAAACACCAAAAGATAGTCATATTCAAGATGTGTTCATTTTGAGAAACTGAACACATCGCGATTATAAGACAGATTGATAACGCTTGCAGTACGGCCTGATGATCCCTGGGGATGCCTTAGAACATCAGCATATAAAGGCAGAGGGACACACAGAATGAGGAAGACAGGTACAGAGTTGACCATTTGCGTACTTATATGATTGAGATTATCGGCTAACTCTTGCATCAGAGAACCGGAAAGAAGTGGGTCGATATATCACTGACAGATGGGTTCTATGCGCCAGCTGTAATGGAGGGGGGATGCAGCCAGACAGTTCAGAAGAGCAGTGACCACTGACGAAGCAATAGAACGGATATGAAAGCATAACACAATGACATAGCGAAAGCGGTTGAAGGGAGACAGTGAGAGGAGGCGAGTTAATGTGACCCTGTTCAGAAGAGCAGTACTATACATGGGGAGACCTCCATACATAAGAACATAAGAAGAGAGGATAACTGCAGTAGGCCGGTTGGCCCATGCAAGGCAGCTCCTAGAAGAGCAACTGAACTACCAGAATGCTAAGTGAACTCCAGACAGGGGCGAATAGAATACCTGAACAAAGTCAGTAACTGCGGCTGGTTAAACAACGCACAGAGTCGGCTAGCGCCCCTTTTCTCTTAGAAGTAGATTTGGCAAGAAAGCTAATGTGATCTTTACATGATGGTTCCAAAGAGAATGAAATCCCAAGGACTGATAGAGGAAGAACTGAGCTGTATATTCTTGATTATTAGCAGATACTCCTGTGGAAGATTTTTGGTTGGTTGATATATGTAGGAAATGAGTTTCTGATGCATTAAAAACAAAGGAGTTTCTTTTGCCCCACTCAGATATATAAGCCACGTCAGAAACTAGGTGTGCCATAGCCTCATCCCACGACTGGTGAAGCAAGTGTTGAGATGGATGCTGTGAGAGGCAAATGAAAAGATGAAGGGTGGAGTCATTAGCATAGGAGTGGATAGGGCTACATGTGAAGCGTAGCAGATCACTAATGAACAGAAGGCTGGCAGAACAGAACCCTGAGGAACACGACAACTGATAGCTCTTGAAGAACAGTGGCCGTCTACAACAGCAGGTAAAGAACGAACAGAAAGAAAGCTGCAGATAAAAGCCCAAACAGAAGTATAGAAACCGTAAAGGGAGCAGCTTGGATACTTAAACTGCTTTTTCTGTCTCAGGCCAACTGTCTTCCTATCTATCAGTTAGTCTATCTGTCCACTTGTCTCGACTTATCACTTACGATTTCCTTCCCTCTCTCTCTCTCTCTCTCTCTCTCTCTCTCTCTCTCTCTCTCTCTCTCTCTCTCTCTCTCTCTCTCTCTCTCTGTCTCTCTCTCTCTCTCTGTCTCTGTCTCTGTCTGTCTGTCTGTCTGTCTCTCTCTCTCTCTCTCTCTCTCTCTCTCTCTCAGTAATAGCCTGTTAGTCCAGTCCCCCGGTTGTGATAAAGTTAGTAAGGTTAAATTACACGGGAGAGAGAGAGAGAGAGAGAGAGAGAGAGAGAGAGAGAGAGAGAGAGAGAGAGAGAGACAGACAGACCGACAGACAGACAGACAGACAGAGACAGAGACAGACAGACAGACAGACAGACTGACAGAGACAGAGAAAGACAGACAGACAGACAGACAGATAGACAGACAGATAGATATATAGAAAGTGGCAGATAGATAAATAACCTTCATTGCTGTAACTAAGGCAGTATGAATGTAGAAAAAAAAATAAATATGACATCATCGTACTGAAGGGCTAGGTTATTGTAGCTCAGGTCACGGAGGGAATACGTGACATAGTATTGGCTATCTGTCTAGCTCAGGTCACGCAGGGAATACATGACATAGTATTGGCTATCTGTCTAAATATCTGTAACTTTCTGTCTATATATGTCTACAATATGGCTACTTATATCCACTTCGTAACACACAGAAATACGTACATACATTCTCTCTCTCTCTCTCTCTCTCTCTCTCTCGTGTTATTACTTCCGTTATGATTTCCTTTGCTCCATATTCCTCTCTCTCTCTCTCTCTCTCTCTCTCTCTCTCTCTCTCTCTCTCTCTCTCTCTCACATACCTTTCATAGCAGATGTTTCTATCAATCTTCATACTCATATCTTTACAGTAACTATTTGTCTATCTGTGTGTATCAATGTATCTATCTATCTTCCCGTCTGTCTGCCTGTCTGTCTGTCTGTCCTTATCATCACCGTGATACTCACCATCACCATTATCTTCATCATCACCACTCTAATCAAGATCGTCATCATTATTATACACACCACCACTATCATCATCAGCATCATCACAGTCATCGTCACCATCACAGTCATCATCATTACCACCACCACGGTCATTATCATCACCACCACGATCATCATCACCATCATCACCACCACAACCATCGTCGTCATCATCACTATCATCGCCACCACCACAGTTATCATCATCAACAACTCTATCACAACCACCACCACAATTATCATTATTATCGTCACCTTCACCACCAACCTCATTATCATCATCATCACTAGCACCACCACCATCACAATCATCATATCATCATCATCATCATCACTAGCACCACCACCACCAAAATCATCATCATCATCATCATCATCATCATCAATCTATTCCTTATAACTATAGACGATTTTGTTCAGTGGGAGTGAGCTAAACCTAAGTTAGAATGTTAATATTGATGTCATTAACCTTTTTATGGTTAGGAGAAGTCTAGTATTATTTCTCAGCTAATGCCAGACGATTTTATTCAGCTGAGATTGGGTCATAGGAGCCTCAGAGTCAAAAAATATATAATAGTAAAGAAAAGTATGAATGAAAATGTATATATACTTTAGGGATGTGAAAATGTCTGGAAGCGAGAGTTGTGGTACAGAAAACATGATATTCCTCTTAGCGAGACACACACACACACACACACACACACACACACACACACACACACACACACACACACACACACACACACACACACACACACTGAAGTAATATGACCTTTATGAGTAAAGTTTTGACCTAAATTTTCCACACTATATTTCGTGGATGTTCTCTGACACAATATATTTAATCTATCTATCTATATACCTAGGCTGCTTCCCCCAAGGAAAGGGAGGTAGCCGAGACAGGACGACACACTCCCCATTTACTCATCCATTCAAACACATTCATTCGCATCTTAGCCCCAAAGGGGAGAACGGACAGATCCTCACCGCACCACACCGCAAAAATTAAAAATAAATCAAATATTTTTATACCGGGCAAAAGGTGAAAATCTGACACCTTCACTTCTTGCATTAGAGGAAGTATATGGAGAGAATGGAGGATGAGAGACTGACTAGGAGAGTGTGTGTGAATGACGTGAAGGTGAAAGGGGAAGTGATAGACCTAGCATGAGGTGGAGGAAGAAGGGGAAGGGGAAGACCGAGGATGTGGCGAAGGTATGGGGAGGAGACGGTATGTGAGTGGGGGTGGTGTGAGTTGGAAAGTGGGGGGAGGTGGAGACCGAGGATGAGTGGGAGACGCATATGAGAAAGAGTGGATTGAGTTGGAGGGAGAGCAGCCAAATGGCGAAAGACAGATGAAACTTGAGATGACTGGTTTGTGGCCAGCTCTTATATAGGCTTTATTACCCCCTTCAGTGATGGGCTTAAATATATATATATATATATATATATATATATAGGCTTTATTACCCCCTTCAGTGATGGGCTTAAATATATATATATATATATAGGCTTTATTACCCCCTTCAGTAGAGACGCTCTGGTCGCTGGAAATATATTCAAAGGCAGCTAACAAAACATACAGTACATTCAGAATACCTACAGAAATACAGAATACATATAGGATACATACAGAAATACATCAACAAGAATATACCATAGCAAACCCGTTCCTGGCAGTCATTTTAGTGCTGACATAATCACAACAGAATATTTAGTCAATGATGTCACATAGTTAATTTGGAGTTAATCGGGTGAAAATTGGGTAATTTTTTACAAGTGCACAGGGACGTCCTTTTTGGTGAAACCAAGGTATTTCTGATGGTTTTTGATGTGTTTTGAACGAATCTGACCTTCATTTCTGCCGCATATCAGAAAATTTCAAGATATCCCCCACCCCCCTTCCCCCCACAAGAATGGGGGAGATGTTGGAACCCGGGGTTTTTGGGTGGTGGAAATCACATAATGTATTGATAGAAATGAAGGTCAGAATAAATCACAACACATCAAAAACCATCAGAAATACCTTGGTTTCACCAGCCGGGCCGCCGCGCGCCGGGCCGTCTGGCCTACTCCCCAACACCTCGCACCAACAATTGCCTGCCCGCTGTCCCCAGCAAACCATAATCTCCTAAGCTAAACTAAGCTAAGCCAAGCTAAATTAAATTAACCTAACCTAAACCTAACCTAACCTGAACTAACCAAACCAAAACTAACCTAACCTAACCTAACCTAAACAAACCAAAAATAACCTAACCTAACCTACCAAGCCAAAGGTGAGACCACATCAACAGAAAAACTAACCTTAATATTCCTCCTCAGTGGGGACTGGGGCTCCCGAGATGTGGACAGCTCTAGCGTTGGACTGTGGAAGATACAAACGAGCAGCCTCGAAGAAGAAATGGTGGAGAAAACTCGTTTTAAACTAGCGAATGAACAAGTACCTGGAGAAATACTGTTCAAAATATCCTGGCCTGATTCCAGGAAGCTTGCTCCACTCCTTCAAATCCCTCCACAGTCTCTCGATAGTCTGCGTGTGGTTTGATGGATCCACCTTATCCACAAACTCCATGGAGTGATTCACCACCTTATGGGAGTAACCGAGATCCTGCATTGAGCCGTATGCAGACCAACCGTCGGTGTTGATCGAGCCTGTGCGAATATACTTCTCTATAAGTGGGATTAACGTTTCCTTGTCCCTCCTAGGAGAAATGGCTCCACCAGAGGTACAATGAAAAGTTTTTTGGAGACTCTCTCAATCTCAACCAACACCCACACTTGACTCAACGGTCGACCCTTTTCAAATTTTCTTTTTATGAAAAATGTCTCGTCCACCTCGACAACAATGCCATGGCCACCAATGGGAGACTGATTTCTTAACCAGAACAATGAAACTGCGCTGCAGAATCTCCTCCAATCCACACTCGACCTGGATGGTTTTTCGAGATTTTCAATAACGGTTTCGTGATCAAAATGTTTCTGCAGCCAGTATGACACGAATAACACAATCTTCCACGGTGCGAGATGTGTACCTTCCAGGAATGTGCACTTGTAGTCCGAAAAGGAGAATGCACAGCGCTTCCTTTTCTTGCTTTTGGGAACTTTATACTCCCTAGAACAGTACCAAATATGTTGATCACTCCGATAATTGCATGGATTGTGATAAGTAGGGCACTCAACAGATGACGGTAACACTCCGTGCTGTCTAAGGAATTTCAAAGACGCAGTATCTATCTATCTATTGCCAGACGCCTCAATCCCGTTTGGGGTGGCCACAAACAAATCGCCTCCAAGTCGCCCTGTCCCCCGCCATTTCACTCCCCTGCTCCCAACTCAACCCCCCTCTCTCATATACCTCTCCACCCCATCTCTCCATCTCATCCTCGGCCTCCCCCTCCCTCTTTCCCCCTCCACCTCACTCACATACACTCTCTTCGTCAGTCTTTCACCCTCCATCCTCTCCACATGGCCAAACCACCTCAGTGTGTTCCTCATAACGCTTCCTATCACATCCACATCAACACCACAACGCTCCTTTATATCCTCATTCGTCAGCCTGTCTCTCCATGTGACTCCACAGGCTCCTCTTAAATAACTCATTTCCACGGCTCTCACTCTTGACTTGTGTCCTTCCAACAACGTCCAAGCTTCACTTCCGTACGTTAGAGTTGGTATCACAATACTGTCATGCAGTAACTTTTTCACTTCCATGCTCACTTCCCTGTTTCTTATCACTGCTTTCAAAGAACCAGCAACCTTTCTTCCCTGCTGTACCCTTTCAAGCACTTCACCCTCCAAACCTCCATCCTTGCTCATCACACTACCCAAGTACTTAAACGTACTCACATTTTCCAATTCCTCACCATCCAACCTCGCTGTACATTCACTGACTTCACCTCTCTCAAAGACCATCACTTTACTCTTCCCTACATTCACCTTTAGATTCCGTTTCTTACACACTCTCTCAAACTCATCCACCAAGCCTTGCAGCTCCCCTTCGTCTTCACTCAACAACACGGTATCATCTGCAAACAACAGTACAGGGAGTTTCCAAACACTATCCTCTCTCACCAGGGCCACTCCAACATCCACTACCCTACCTTGTACCTCTTTTATTATCCCATCCATGTACAAATTGAACAACCATGGAGACATGACACATCCCTGTTTCAACCCAACTTTTAAAGAGAAAAATTCACTTAGTTCACCATCCACACGCACTGCAGCCTTCTCACCATCGTACATACTCTTCACAGGATTCAACAACTTCCCATCTATTCCATATATTCTTAACACTTTCGATTTTATAAAATGAGCTAATAGCAACGCACTGCTTAAGCTTGCAGTCCTCACACCCACCCGCCATGACTGACCCGTGCGGTTCTGAAATTCAAATTTGCCCGCCGGTTGTATCAGTTTGAACTTCACGCATGAGCAGATAGCGCCTGACAACAGTAGACACACGCTTTAGCCCCACCCATAAGTCATGTGAACCGTGACGTGATGGTAGACACACGCGAGACAGGACCACAAAGCATTAGACACGCGCCAACATGGGTCTAACGTATCGCCAGACTTATGTCGAAGGTAATTTTTCGGAAAATTTTCACAAATCAATTTTCGCGTTAATAGTCATTTGCGGAAGTTGTTTCTGGGGTTCCGAATGTTCCCAATGGTGAGATCTACATATGTGTAAGAATAAAATAGAGATTCCAAAGCCCTGTGCACTTGTAAAATAATACGGTTTTATGTCCATTTGAAATTTTAGGCCCGATCCACCTGACATTGACCCCCCTACCGCTAACTGGGGGGTGACCCCCTGATGTAATGAGGCGTGTTATAGGATGCAGATTTGAAAGATGCACCTTTTGGTTTTGGTTTCATGTCGATATGACGAATTAAAATGAAGTCATGGTGAAAAACGCGATTTTTATTTTTTTTTTAATTTTTTGGGGCCTACAGCCTGTGCTTTGGCCCAATTTGGTCCAAAATTTCATCAGATATCTGAGGGTCATAGCCCATCATCCCTGCAATATTAGTCAAAATCGCACCAGTAGTTCTCGCGTAAAGTTGTTAACAGACAGACAAACAAACAGACAGACAGACAAACCGAGAGAAAACAATACCCGTAATACAGCACAGCACTGAACCCATTACAACTCCCAGGTCTATATTCTCGTCGGTTAAGCTTCCTAGCACCTCTTCCTTTGCGATTTATTGTTGGATACGGCTGGGTAATAACAATATGTATGTTATTTATGATGGCAATGGTGGTATGGGAATGATTTAATTGACACAGACGAGGAAAGGAAGCAGTAATACGCAAAATAAATCGCCTGGGAAGACTTGTTAGGGAGCTTTCTTAACCAGCACCTGAGGCTTCTATGACTCACTCTCAGCTCAGTATAATCGTCTGAGACCAGATGAAGGAGAATCCCAGAGTTGACCCGACGATGAATGTGTTAATGGCGACCGAGAATAATAAAGTCTATACAAATATAATAATAATAATAAAAATCATCATAATTATCATAAAAATAGAAAATAAAGGACGTAAATTCATGGAGGGAAAAATAAAAGAGGGGATGTTAACAGGTTCTGAAAAATAGAGAAAAAGTATATTCAGTATGCTCCATTGTGTGAGAGAATCAGCTGGCTGTGACGAGAGAGAGAGAGAGAGAGAGAGAGAGAGAGAGAGAGAGAGAGAGAGAGAGAGAGAGAGAGAGAGAGAGACAGAGACAGACAGACAGACAGACAGACAGACAAACAGGTTTTTAAGAGAGAGAGAGAGAGAGAGAGAGAGAGAGAGAGAGAGAGAGAGAGAGAGGGAGATTATATCAGTGTTACATAGACACAGGCCACACAAACATTATTGTTCCAGTACTGATAAAAGAACGACGATATGAGAGAGAGAGAGAGAGAGATTATATCAGTGTTACATAGACACAGGCCACACAAACATTATTGTTCCAGTACTGATAAAAGAACGACGATATGAGAGAGAGAGAGAGAGAGAGAGAGAGAGAGAGAGAGAGAGAGAGAGAGAGAGTCCATAAATCCTTAAGCAAACATTTCCAGGTGTTTGAAGGAGGAGAAGGAAGAGGAGAAGGAAGAAGAAGAAGATGAAGAGGAGGAGGAGGAGGATGAGGAGGAGGAGGAGGAAGAGGAGGAAACAGAAAGATACAGGGAGGAGGGAAAGAGATAGAGATGAAAGGAAGGGACGGAAGGAGCAATGAGAAAGCAGAAGGGGGAGAGAGAAGGAACATAAGAACATAAGAACATAAGAAGAGAGGATAACTGCAGTAGGCCGGTTGGCCCATGCTAGGCAGCTCCTAGAAGGGTAACTGAACTACTAGAATGAGATAAGGATAGCAAAGAACAAGGCTCTCCCCTGCCCTCCAAACCCTCCAGCCGAAGCCGGCAGGAAAAAGTCAGAAAGAACACCACGCCGTATAGAAAAACTGGCGTGGACATTTTACAGGAAAGTGTGAAAGGAGAATAGAGACTATCATATTGTAACCTGAAAAGAAAATTTTTTTGAATTAGTATTGGTTATAATATTTTCTTTATTCTATATCCACCCCTTATTTGTCATATGCTTATCTAGCCTATGCTTGAAACTCTCAATGGAAGAGGCAGCAACTACTCTACTAGGTAGTACCTTCCATTCGTCTACTACTCTATTACCAAACCAATTTCTACCGATTTCCTTTCTGAAACGGAATTTTTCTAGTTTGAAACCATTATTTCTAGTTCTATCCTGTATGCTCACTTTAAGTACCTTGCTAATATCTCCCTTATTTATACCCTTCATCCACTTAAACACCTCAATTAAGTCTCCCCTTACTCTACGCCTCTCTACCGAATGCAGACTTAGTCTTTTCAGTCTGTCTTCATATGACAGGTTCCGGACGTCATGTATCATTTTAGTCATTCTTCTCTGTACATTTTCTAACGAATTAAGGAGGGAGAAGAAGAGAGAAAGAGAAGACATTGAGTGAGAGAGGAAGTAGAGAAGAAAAAGATGGAGTAGTAGATGAGTAGGATAATTGTGACATTACTACCCACCCCAGATATACGGTACAAGCCAATAAAAGTGACTACATTTTTTTTTTAGCAACACTGGAAAATATTTATGCCACGTTTCTGTATTGCCGTATAAATATTTTATGCATAATAAGTTTACTCTTCTTTCATATATTATAATACATACGTTAACATTGTATTAGTATGTGTTAATCTTATTTGTGCTGCCTTTTACATATATAACAGCCGTTTCACATCGCGGGTTTGGGAAACAGCATTTCTGGACAGAGGGTCGCGCCACACCCTAGCCGACAGTTTAGATTTGTCAGACCATACTACCACCACCACACACACACACACACCACAAAGCCAGTCAGGAGACAGGACGTGTGTGCTGGGCAATCCCCAGGTCCTGTCCTCCTCACTTACTGTTTTTTAATCAGCCCATATACCACTGACCGGGCTAATGTATGGCCCGGCCTGCACTATATGTGCAGGGAATCTATCAACGAACGAACGAACCACCATCACCATCATCACCATCACCACCACCACTACTACACCTACCACCATCACTACTACCACTGCAACAACTACTACCACTGCAACAACTACTACCACTGCAACAACTACTACTACTACTACTACTACTGCTACTACGCTTGTCACATACATAACTCTTCCCTCGCACTCACATTTCTCCAGCATGAGGTACGATTTGTCCTGTCCACCACTCTTCCTCCGAGTTGACCCAAAGGCATATCATTATTAACATTAAAATCATCACCATCATCATCATCAACATTATTATCATCATCATCACTATCATTAACATCATCATTATAATCACCTTGTTCTTCATCCTCCTCAAAAGAAAACCCCAAGGGTTTTTATCAAATGTACCGTACGAAAAATAAAGATAGGATAGGACCACTCAGAACAGAATCAGGTGACATTACCAGTGAAGATAAAGAAATGTGCTCCATCCTAAATAATTATTTCATATCAGTATTCACCAAAGAAAATCTAGACCTGGTCCCTCAAGCAGCAAATATTTACGATGAGAATACGGAAAATATTCTTAGTAAAATAACCATTAGTAAGGAGGACGTATTGAAAGAAATTAATAAGTTAAAACCTCAAAAATCGCCAGGTCCGGACGATATATATGCAAAAACTATAAAAGAAACCAAAGAAGAATTATGTCAGCCACTTTTAACGTTATTTAATGGCTCTTTAAGTTCAGGAGAAGTTCCAGAGGCGTGGAAGACCGCAAACGTAGTGCCCATCTTTAAAAAGGGTGATAAATCAGCTGCGTCGAATTATCGTCCGATAAGTCTAACGTCAATAGTAGGAAAAATGTTAGAGTCAGTTTTGGCAAATAAGATTAGAGAACACTTAGAAAGATTTAATCTTATAAACGAAAGTCAGCACGGATTCAGGCAAGGACGATCCTGCCTCACAAACTTGTTGTCATTTTACTCGGAGGTCTATGAGGCAGTAGATAGCGATAAAGCTTACGATGTTATTTATCTGGACTTTAGTAAAGCTTTTGATAGGGTCCCACAGGAAAGGTTAGTTAGAAAGGTTCGAGCACACGGTATAGACGGCGATATCTTAAAATGGATAGAATCCTGGCTGAAAGGACGAAAGCAGAGAGTATTAATAAATGGAACTAAGTCGGACTGGGGAGTAGTAACTAGCGGTGTACCACAGGGTTCAGTACTCGGTCCCTTATTATTTATCATATATATAAATGATCTAGACTTAGGAGTTAATAGCAGCATCAGCAAATTTGTCGACGATACAAAAATAGGGCGTATCATTAACTCGACTGACGATTGCCATAACTTACAAAAATACCTCGATACATTGTCCAAATGGTCTAAAACTTGGCAAATGGAATTTAACGTTGAAAAATGTAAAGTACTTGACGTAGGTAAGACCATTAGAGATACTAAATACAGCTTAGATAACAAAGAAATTTAGCAAATCGGAATGCGAGAGAGATCTAGGAGTTATAATTAGTAACGACCTTAAACCAAGGCAACAGTGTATTAATGCGAGAAATAAAGCAAATAGGGTCCTAGGATTTATTTCGAGAAGCGTGAGCAATAGATCAGCTAAAGTAATACTGAAACTTTATCTAGCATTAGTAAGGCCACATATAGACTACGCAGTACAATTTTGGTGTCCTTACTATAGAATGGATATTAATTCGTTAGAAAATGTACAGAGAAGAATGACAAAAATGATACATGACATCCGGAACCTGTCATATGAAGACAGACTGAAAAGACTAAGTCTGCATTCGGTAGAGAGGGGTAGAGTAAGGGGAGACTTAATTGAGGTGTTTAAGTGGATGAATGGTATAAATAAGGGAGATATTAGCAAGGTACTTAAAGTGAGCGTACAGGATAGAACTAGAAATAATGGTTTCAAGCTAGAAAAATTCCGTTTCAGTAAGGAAATCGGTAGAAATTGGTTTGGTAACAGAGTAGTAGACGAATGGAATAAGCTACCTAGTAAAGTAGTTGCCGCCTCTTCCATTGAGAGTTTCAAGCATAGGCTAGATAAGCATATGACAAATAAGGGGTGGATATAGAATAAAGAAAATCTAATAACCAATAATAATTCATAATTTTTCCTCTTCAGGTTACACTATGATAGTCTCTATTCTGCTTTCACACTTTCCTGTAAAATGTCCACGCCAGTTTTTCTATACTACGTGGTGTTCTTTCTGACTTTTTCCTGCCGGCTTCGGCTGGAGGGTTTGGAGGGCGGGGGAGAGCCTTGTTCTTTGCTATCCTTATCTCATTCTAGTAGTTCAGTTACTCTTCTAGGAGCTGCCTAGCATGGGCCAACCGGCCTACTGCAATTATCCTCTCTTCTTATGTTCTTATGTTCATCATCATCAACATGATCATCATCATCATCATCATCATCATCGTCCTCCTCCTCATCATCATCATCCCCCTTCTCGTTCTCCTCACCATCATCATCATCATCATCATCATCCTCTTCATCATCATGTTTTTCGCCTAAGGATGAGATGAAGTAGGATCAAGAAAATAATATTCGTAAGAAGATGAAAAATAACAATCCAATAAACAAATAAATAAATAAACAGGGGTAGACATTTACTTTTCAAAATTCATCCTAGTTTCTCATAAAGAACAAGTTTTCTTTAGTTTCGAATCCGTCTTCAATATTTTTGTGAATGTATTTATGTACGTATATATGTATGTATGTATGTATGTATGTATGTGTACCTACGCAGGTTTATATGTATGTATGTGTATGTACGTGCATGTATATTTATGTGTATGTGCATGTATATGTGTGTGTACGTATGTATGTGCATGTGTCCATACGTATGTATTAATATGTGTGTGTATGTATGTGTCTCTAGCATATGTGTGTGCATTTGTTTATGTGTAGTGCTATGTTTTCATGTGTATGTGCAATGTATGTGTATGTATGTAAGCACGCTGTGTCTGTCTGTGTGTATGAGTGATTGTTTATGTAAATATACACGTGTATGTGTGTTTGTGTGTATGTACTGTATGTATACTACTGTGGATGTATATGTGTTTATTTTTATGTATGTGTATGTGCATGTTTGTATGCGTGTATGTGCGTGTGTGTGTGTATGTGCATGTGTGTATTTGAGTGTATTTGAATGTCTATGTGTGTATGTGCATGTCTGTGTATGTGCATATGTGTATGTGTGAATGTGCATGTGTGTATATGTGTTTATGTGCATGTATGTATGCCAGTCCTATTATAAATCTAATCCTAAGCAGTGTCAAACAAATAAACAAACAACAAAACAAAAGCAACAACAAAATCCTAACAAAGCAACGACAATCACCCTAACTCAGCCAAACAAACAAACAAACAAACACATCTATCAGCCCTAAATTTATCTATCGTAGCTCAGGTGTGGAGAACCTTTAATTGCCTCACTAATTACACAGGTGAGACAAACACAGGTAAAGTAAAACCGGTAAAGTGGATTTATTGAAGGACAAGATCAACAGTAGAGGATGGACGGCAAAAACTCCTTTCTGGGTACACACACACACACACACACAGACACACACACACCTCTCTCTCTCTCTCTCTCTCTCTCTCTCTCTCTCTCTCTCTCTCTCTCTCTCTCTCTCTCTCACGACACCCACCCAAGCATATAACAGTAACGCCACGCTAAGCTAATTATCTCCTCTCTCAATTCTTTTTTTTTTTTCTTACTTTTTCCTGCCGGCAATGTTTTTTTTATCTTTCTTTTTATCTGTAACTCTTATATATTTTTTTCTGAGTCGTTGGTGGTCACTTATTATGGTTAATTCTATCGATGTATCCATATCAGTTTCCTCTATCTTTCTGACTACCTATTTATCTATCAACAGTATATCTTTACCTATCTATTCATTTATCTATCAATAGCATATCTCTATCTATCTATACATTTATCTATCGGTATGTATCTCTTTTATCTATTTATACAGTATATACTCTGGGAACATCTTTCTATCAATTACTCTATTTTTAAGCTATTTAACTATATACCTGCTTCTCTGTCTATCTATCTATTTATCTATCTGTCAATATATCTATTTATCTCTCTCTCTCTCTCTCTCTCTCAATATATATATATATATATATATATATATATATATATATATATATATATATATATATATATATATATATATATATATATATATATATATATATCCCATTGGAGCCCGGTGTCCGGAATATTGGACAGAACTGGGATTTATCAAGTCTTTATAAAGTAGGGAACCCCCGGGTAGTGACCTATGGGCTTCGCGACTATGAGCCGATTGGCGGAGGGCGGTAGGTTTAGTTCCCAGCCAGCGCTCTGCCTCGCCCAGCACCCCGGCGATCCAATGGGATATTTGAGAACTAAAACTATAAACACCGCGCCTCACCTCCATTCACTAAAGCATCTTCTTCTGTGGGTCCCTCCTACAGGTAAAGTAGAGTACATACACCGCGTAGGGAACGGCACCCCCCTTGTAAGTACACAGGGCCACGCCAGGGTAAGACTAGGGATCTCCTCACGCCGAAATGCAGAGGAGAGTGACGCATAGCTCCATCTCACGCAGTGCCACCACGCGTAGGACCCTCGCCTTGCCATTATCGAAAGTGTCATACCTGAAGTGACGTAATCTCACCTGTACGAAATAGCGCCACTCTCTTCGATTTCCCGCGCGGTAGTTTCGCTGATGTCGGTAAAGATGATATTGTTCCGGTATATGTAATACGTTTGTACACAGGGAGCCACGGTGACGAGGTGGTGCCGTGTCTTGCTCGCGAATTGCATGCACAAACGGGAGCAATGGATCATTTAATATTCTACCTCATCATCTTCTCTTCTTCCTATCTGTCTGTCTATAGCCAGATGCCTTAATCCCGTAAGAGGTGACCACAAATAAATCGCCTCCATGTCGCCCTGTCCCCTGCTATTTCGCTGCCATCCCCAGAACTTACACCCCTTCTCTCCCTTATACCTCTCCACTTCATCAGTCGATATCATTCTCGGTCTCCCCCTCCCTCTTCCTGCTGGCTAATATTCTTAGGCTGAGAGAGGCTTATCATGTTTCTCTGGCCAGAGATACGAAAGTTCGCCTCTGGACGCTGCTGTTCCGGGAATGTTTGCAGCTTGTTCGTTATTGTTTTGATGTTGCCAGCACTTGTTGCAGCACACGTGTGGACAAGCCCTAATATCTCACCTCTGCTTCTCACTCTCCTTTGCTGGATAATATTCTTAAGCTGAGAGAGACTTCTTATCATCTGTTATAAATACTTAAGTTCACCGAATATTTCACCTCATATTTTCCACTTTTACCCACGGAAAAATACCTACCTCTATCTATCTGTCCATCTATCTATCTATCTATCAATGTCACTCTATAATTCACCATCAGGCTGCACTCTCTCCAATTCACCCCACCTCCCTAACTGCTTCTCTCCATCTCATCTTCTGTCTCCCCCTCCCCCTCCATCTCGAACATATAACATGTACTATTAAATTTTTTTTTTCTTTCTCTCTAGGCCAGTACCTTTAGATGAAAATCCCTGAAGAGCGTGAAGAAGAGTGTATTGTCTCCACCACTGACACCCACTAACTACACGTCAGTGCTGCCCAGAGGTGCCAGGTCAGAAACTGCCAACCCGCCGAGTTCCTCTCCCAAACCCGCCAAAATGTCAGCCTTCTCACCAGCCCAGAAACCGCCTTGTCAGTAATCACAGACTAATAAAATTAGGTTTACAGGTGAGCAACAAATGACGTGAAAAATAGTTATATCTCATAGAAACTTTATACATTAGCGTCACATTAGTCATATATTAAATTTGCAAAATGCACTTGTTTCATCACCTGGGACAGAAAATCCATTATCGCAATCCATTTTCTTTTTCCCAGCTTTTATTGTATTTTCTGTTATACTTTGCATATTTACCCATTGTCTTCCCAGTTCCACTCTCCACCAAACCTCCCTTCACTGCTCTCTGACTGAAATCTTGCCTCTCATATTTTACCACCACGGCATACATGGCCGCCAGGCCCCGTGACCTGTGTTTGAGTGTGGATTAGGGGAGTCATATCCCGAGGGAGGGCTGGGCCGGGTGCTAATGGTTTCGTCAGTTCCACGCACCACCACCTGCCCTCGATCTTGATCTCTCCGGTCACCCTTGTTTTTGCTGAGAGACAAGAGTTACGGTAAGCTTAATTTAGCATATACCCTCTCGAACTGAAGCCGATGAAAACCCGCCAGTTAAGATATTACCTCGCCCAAAAAACCGCCTAACCGCCAATGTTAAATTTAACCTGGCAGCCTCAATTTAATACCGCCCAATTTTGCAGAAAATCCGCCAACCTGGCAGCTCTGGTGCTGCCAGGTCGGTGGGTGCTGTTGGCGCCCAATCCTTCAGGAAAATGAGCCCAAAAAGGGCAGACAGCAAAGTCACACACACACACACACACACACACACACACACACACACACACACACACACACACATCACTCCTCCATCAGTCGGGTGTGGTGAGAGCCAGCTATTCTCATTCATCTATTATTAACCCGTAGAGGTGTGTATGTGTGTGTGTGCGTGTGCGTGTGTGTGTGTGTGTGTGTGTGTGTGTTGTTTTTTTTATAGCAACCTTAATTTCATAACTTCTCTTTGCTTTTCTTATCTCCCTCTTTACTTCTCTATTTAAAATCGTGTACCGGTTACGTAAGTGTTCCTCTCCACGTTTTATTTTTCTATATAATCCTTTCCTTTGGCCAATGAGAGATTTTAATCTATTGTTTAAGCATCTTGGTTGTGAATTATTCGTTCTAAAAGGTTTTGAAGGGATATATGTATCTTGGCCTCCGTGTATAATATTAATTAACTCATTATACTTCTCACTGATCGAACTTCTGCTTGGTACTGGAACTGAGTTAATTCCCGGCACCTGGACTACACTCCCATCTACCACCTCCCCCCTCACAGACACCTGACGGACATTCCCACGTGTTTCCTGCCCTTCACCTATGACCTGGAGTTCCCCACTGACCTGGCATTCCCTCAAATAGCTAATCTCCCTGTGGAATACCGTTCGAAAATAAGCTCTTAAGCCATCGAAATCATGACTACTACAACGACTACTACCACTACTACTACTTCTACTACTACTACTACTACTACAACTACTACTACTACTACTCCTGCTGCTACTACTACTATTACTACTACTACTACGACTACTACTACGATTACTACTACTACTACTACTACTACTACTACGGCTACTACTACTATTTAACCTGTTAATTACAACCCTTTTTCCGGAAGCCAGTTAATGATTCACCTGAGCACACCTTCACCGATAGGAGGATGGTGGGGGAGTGGTGGGTGTGGATGGGATGGAGTGAGGTGTGGATGGCTGTGTGGGTGTAAGGGTTGTGGGGTGGATGTGCTTGGGTGTGTGGCTCTAGGGGTGGTGGGGTGGATGTGGATGGGTGTCTGGGTGTAAGGGTGGTGGGGTGGATGTGGATGGGTGTCTGGGTGTAAGGGTGGTGGGGTGGATGTGGATGGGGTGGAGTGTCGTATGGATAGGTGTGGTGTGGTTACGTGGACAGGCAGCGTGGAAAGAAGTAACGCAATTTGTTCGGTTACTGAACATATGGTCCAGTCCCCCCCCCTCTCTCTCTCTTTCTGACGCACACCCCCCCCTCACACACACACATACACACGCAAATCACCTGTTACCACACACTACCACAGTCGACAAATTCCTCTATGTAACCTTCCCTATGTTACCTTTTTATATCCTTCGGACCGAGTTACAGCAAGAATAAGAGGCTTCGAAACGCCATTTTCATTGCGATTTATTCAGAGACTGGTTTAATGGTCCTGGGTTCTTCTCCCACCAGGTGTGGTGTTGTCAAGATGGGCGCGACGAGGACGACGACGACGACGACGACGATGATGATGATGATGATGATGATGATGGGAGTGAAGGGGCACGTGTACTTCAGGGGCGACTGTCCTATAACACCCATTATCAAGGACTTCGACTGGGAGAGGGTGAGTAATGATGATGATGATGATGATGGCAGTACCTACCTACGTCTTTGATTTCATCAGTACTTACCTACCTACGTCTTCTTCAGTACTTGGGGAGATGGTTCGAGCAGGAGAGGTATTTAGTTGGGTACCAAGAGGTGGGACGGTGTTGGAGTTACACTTACATCAAGGACTATAAGACAGGCAATATATCTTACTGGGCCGATTTTGGGGACATTTTGTAAGTAGGTGTGTGTGTGTGTGTGTGTGTGTGTGTGTGTGTGTGTGAGAGAGAAGCAAAAACAAAGATATAATTCCTCCCAAATAATATATGAACCAAACTTTCTCATTTTTATTCGTGTGTGTGTGTGTGTGTGTGTGTGTGTGTGTGTGTGTGTGTGTGTGTGTGTGTGTGTGTGTGTGTGTGTGTGTGTGTGTGTGTGTCTATGTGTGTGTGTTTGCGTGTGTTTGCGTGTAAAGCAAAAAGATAACACCAAGCCCTCATCGTCCCAGCCTGAACCGCCCCACAGTCCTTACGGTAGACGTGACTACTAAGAGGCCCTACTCTGCCCCCAACTTCCTGACTTACACCCGCTCAGATAACGACCCTAACGGAAACGACCACCACCACAACGACCCTCCACCACCACCACCACAACGACCCTCCACCACCACCACCACCACCACCACCACACTCCACCACACCACAGGCCTCCTCCACCACCACCACACCATCCACCACCACCGACGGCCGGATGGATGAGGGATCCTTCTTAGAGTCCTTCTTAGAGTCCGATGTGGATCAACGTATGAGCGACCCGGAGGACGAGTGTGATGATAACAGTGATGATAGTGATGATGGTGAGTGATGGTGTTGATGATGATGATGATGGCACGGAGGACGAGGAGTATGACGATGATGATGATAGTGATGGTGAGTGGTGATGGCGATGATCGTGAGTGATGATAGTGATGATGGTGAGTGATGGTGATGATGGTGAGTGATGATGGTAACTGATCATGATGGTTATGATGATTGTGATGGTGGTGATGATGATAGTGATGACGGTGAGTGATGATGGTGATGTTGTTATCATGATGGTGATGATGGTGAATGATGATGGTAAGTGATGATGGTGAGTGATGATAGTGATGATGGTGGGTGATGATGATGATGATAGTGATGATAGTGGGTGATGACTAATGATGGTGAATTTGGATATGGTGATGGTGATAGTGATGACCGTGATATGATGATGATCATGAAGATGATGGTTAGAGGAGCTATGACTATGATGATGATGATGATGATAGGTGGGAATATGATGGTGCTGATGATGATGATGATGAAAGGTGGGGATATGATGGTGATTATGACGATGGTGAGTGGGGATATGATGATGATGATGATGATGAGTAGGGATCGGTGATAACGATGATAATAACGATGGTGATGATAATGATAATAATGACGATGACGATAATATGTAGAGATCAGATGACGATGATAGTGATGATGATAATAGTGAGTAGGGATTACGTGATGATGATGATAATGGTGATGATGATGTGTAAGAATTACAGTAGATGATGATGATGATGATGATGATGGTGATGACGATGATGAGTAAGGATTAGATGATGATGGTGATGATGATGATGATGATGATGATAACGATGATGTGCAAGGATTAGATGATGGTGATGATGATGTTAACAATACGCCATGGAGTTCACGGGATTAATACTGAAGCATGTATGAGAGCTTCAGTAATGTAGCTCTATTGTTAGGGAGTTAAGCTGATTGTTGCTGTATTGAGCTAACGAGAGAGAGAGAGAGAGAGAGAGAGAGAGAGAGAGAGAGAGAGAGAGAGAGAGAGAGAGAGAGAGAGAGAGAATATGATGCTATGAGGTGTGGTATGGTAGTATGTGATTATGTGCTTATGAGGAGGGGGGGGGTAATATCCACATCTAATGTCACTAACCATCATCCACTCAGATGAAGCGCTGACTTGCAACGTTTGTGACAGGCCGTTTGAGACTCCCAGACTCCTGGCTTCATATCAGACGAGGAGACGGCACTATGGGTATGTGTGTGTGTGTGTGTGTGTGAGAGAGAGAGAGAGAGAGAGAGAGAGAGAGAGAGAGAGAGAGAGAGAGAGAGAGAGAGAGAGAGAGAAAGAGAACACTGTAGAAACTGGCTAAAGAGTAGTATCGTAACAGTACAGTACATCTCAGTATTGGTAGTATCAGAGCAGTATATTTAGCTGTTGCCAGAAGTATACAAGAACATACAATTCTCAGTATTTTTCAAGAATTCCAATATTGTCAACGGACTGTCCACTTTCTTTGTAATTTTTGTCTGTTTTCGTATCCTATTTAAGTTTCTAATTGTCTTTCCGCTATTTTTAAGAAATCAATTAACGAGCATTGTGTGAGCTCTATATACGATTTTAAAAAGCATCTCAAACTATTTCAGGCAGGTAAGTCTGAAAATACGTCAAATGATCAATGCAGCTCGTGCCGTCCCATCCAATTAAGCTGTTATTGGATGTGCACGTGAGAACAATACTGAGAGGAAAATGTTTGAAGCACGATGCATATGGCAACGTCATGAAAATCAAATTGTCAACGTTGGGTAGTCATGGTGCATTTTGTAGAAGCCATCATGCATGGTGTTAGATTGTTTTGCAGAAAGTGTGTACTGATAAACTTTTGCTCTAGCCTACCTACACAGTGCTCACAAAAGGATTACAGTACACCTGTAGTTCGCTTCTCTTAATATTAACAGTCGTATTCCGAGTGGCTTAGGAGGCGTCCTAGAACATTTTTTCATGGCTTTTTCTTGTGTATTAAACACTTGCTTCTCCTCGTACAAGCTCCATAGATGAAAGTCAGTGGATGTCCTGGAAGCACAAGTGATCTAGGATTCTGTCTCCTCTTGTGTCAGAAGAGAGCTCTGCCTTAAGTAATACATCAAGCCTCTCTGACTCTCCAGAGGTAAGCTCTAGCCTGTATCATTGTATCAGTAGAAAGTTCTGCCGTCACTAATACACCAGGCTTTTGTGACTATGCAGAAGTAAGATATAGGTTAATCATCTAGATGCCCTGTCGAACCAGTCTTTTGTGTACTGAGCTCGGGCAGACTCTACCTCTCTTAAAGTCATTTGGCTGTGCCGCTCCATATATTCCCCTCGCTCTTATCTAGGAGACTTTACATGAGAAAGCAGCAGCCTGAGCCTCTTACTAAGCACAGCCTCGCCCACTGAAACACAGGCTCCTGTTGAACCAACCACCAGCCCTCTCATATTTTTCTCGATATCTGCTGAGTCCTCCAGGGAGCCATCTTTGCCAGTAGTTGGTACAGTCGCCGTGCTGCCCCCTGGGCTGAGTGGTTTGATGCCCAAGATGCTGTTTCTTAGTTTGAGTGGCCCCCTCCTGAACTGGGTGATTACAAACTCAGGATGCTGATGCCAGGACTGAGTTCATTGTCCATATAAGCACAGAATCTCCCCGTGGTCATACTCCTGCGTCAGGCAGCACCAGAATTATGCATTTGTACTCACCACAAGACCTAGAGCCAGAAGCAGAGGACCTACCTGTATGACGAGAAGCAGAGGGACGGCCTCATTCCCTTGCAGTGAGCCATGGGGGATCACAAGAACTATGCAGAATACACTTATTATACATATTAACTTTTGTTCGCTTTTATTCTACCTGGATTAAGAGGTTGAAAACATCTATCCATTCTCTGACTCTTAATCTGAATGTAGGACTTGTTTAATGTCTAGTAAACCTCTCTCTCTCTCTCTCTCTCTCTCTCTCTCTCTCTCTCTCTCTCTCTCTCTCTCTCTCTCAGCCAATCTTTCACCCACAGGTGCTCAACGTGTGAAGACGTGTTCCCAACCCGAATGTCTCTCGAGGCCCACAAGGAAGAGACGAACCACAGGAGCGACGACGACTTATTTTATGATGACGACGATTTGGACGATATGTACGACGACGAGGTGGATGAAGAGGAGCGGGAGAACCTGCTGTAATTCCTTGGTGGATCTTAGCAGTGGACATGATTGTGATTTTGTGAGTTGTAGATATGTTTTGCAGTTTCTGATAAACATTCTGATGCTGTGGTATTTATTTTGAAAGTTCAAGTGTACATAAACGACGATGAGGTGAAAGAAAAGAAGTGAGGAAAGCCGCTCTGATTACTTTGTGGATCTTAGCAGTGAATATGATGATTTTGTGGCTTGTAGATTTGTTTTCCAGCTTCTGACAAACATTCTGAAGCTGTGGTATTTATTCTGAAAGTTCAATTGTGCATAAACGATGATGAGGTGAGGGAAAAGGAGCGGGAAAAGCCGCTCTAATTACGCTGTGGATCTTAAGAGTGGATGTGATATTTCTGTGCACTGTAGAATTATATTACGGTGATTTGGACAACATAAACGACATTGAGGTGAACGAGAAGGACCGGGAAAACCTGCTGTAAACACTTTGTGGATTACTGAAATAAATATATTCTGTGGCCTGTAGAGTTATTTTGAGCTTTTGATAGTTGCTTTGAGGCTTTGTTGGTTTGTCAGAGGTTCAGTACAGTTTCACTTTCATAGACTGATTGAATAATATTAAAATCTGGCGGCGCAACTGCCAGGGTCATATGCCGCTAATTTCATAGATCTATGTCTAGATAAACAGATCGACAGATAGATAGGTAGATAGACTGATAGATAGACAGACAGACAGACAATGATAGATTCATGTTTCAAAAGTTATTTTGGAGATTATTTTTTTTTAGCCTATTCAAAACTAATTATTCAGCATTTCAACATTATTTTTCTATCTATCTATCTATCTACAGTCCGACGCCCTAATCCCGCTAAGGGTGGCCGCAGACAAAACGCCTCCAAGTCGCTCTGTCACCCACCATTTGACTATCCTCCCCCCATCTCACTCCCCCCTCCCTCATATACCTCTCAACTCCATCCCTCCACCTCATCCTCGGTCTACCCCTCCCTCTCCCTCCCTCCACCTCACCTACATACACCCTCTTAGTCAGTCTTTCATTCTCCATTCTCTCCACATATTCAGACCGCCTCATTGTATTTCTTCTAATCTTCTCAACCACATCCACATCCACCTCACAACGTTCCTTCACTTCTTCATTCGTCAACCTGTCCCTCCATGTCGCTCCACATGCGCCACTCAAGTAGCTCATTTCCACTGCTCTCACTCTTGACTTGTTCCCCTCTTTTTTTTTTTTTTAACTTCGGTATTTATTGTAATGCTTTGATGATCATTTCAAGAGTGTCAAAACCTGCTTTAGAACTTGAAACGATATTTTGGAGATAATAAAGTAATATCGGAATTGTGAAAATTGTTTGATAATATTCATAGCCATTTTGGAGCTTTGATAGTCAAATAGGAGAGTTAGAAGTCATTCAGAAAAGTTCAATAAATATTTTAGAGATTCACTGGTCAGTCCGGAACTTCAGAGGTCATTTCAAACTATACTGGTAATTTAGGAGTTTTGATACATGTTTCAGAGCTTTGATAGTCATTTAGAAGCCTTTGGCACATGTTTCAGTGCTTCTATGGTCTTTTTAGAGCTGTGATACATGTTTTATATCTTTCAAAATCATTTCTAGAACACTGACGTTTATTTCAGGGCTCTAATGGTCAGTTTAAAGCTTTCATTGGTGTTTCAGAATTTGAATAGTCATTTCGAAGGTTTGGTTCATGTTTCAGAGGCCTAATGGTCATTTTGGACTTCGATACATGTTGCAGAGCTCTCAGAGACACTTTAAGCTTTGGCATGTTTCGGAGCTTTGATAGCCACTTGAAGCACCGGAACATGTTGAAGAGTTCTGAGGATCTTTTTAGAGATTTTACATTAATTTTATTTTAAGTTTTGATGGTCGGTTTGGAGCTTCTATGCGTGTTTCAGAGCTTGAGCAGCCATTTTGGAGTTTTGATACATGTTTCTGTTTTGATGGTCATTTTGGAGTCCTCATACATGGTTCAGTTTTGATAGCTTTGATGCATGGTTCAGTTTTGGTAGCTTTGATGCATGGTTCAGTTTTGATAGCTTTGATGCATGGTTCAGTTTTGATAGCTTTGATACATGGTTCAGTTTTGATAGCTTTGATGCATGGTTCAGTTTTGGTAGCTTTGATACATGGTTCAGTTTTGATAGCTTTGATGCATGGTTCAGTTTTGGTAGCTTTGATACATGGTTCAGTTTTGGTAGCTTTGATGCATGGTTCAGTTTTCATAGCTTTGATACATGGTTCAGTTTTCATAGCTTTGATACATGGTTCAGTTTTCATAGCTTTGATACATGGTTCAGTTTTCATAGCTTTGATACATGGTTCAGTTTTCATAGCTTTGATGCATGGTTCAGTTTTCATAGCTTTGATGCATGGTTCAGTTTTCATAGTTTTGAAACATGGTTCAGTTCTGATGGGTTTGATACAGAGTTCAGTTTTGACAGGTTTGATACATGGTTCAGTTTTGGAGCTTTGATACATGTTTCGAACTCGGTATGGTCGTTTCGATGTTTGATATATGGTGGTATTCTGGTGGGTGTAGGAGACTTGTCTCGGCCATGAGAGAGTTAATGGTGACAATATTACCACCCAGGCTTTTAATACTTCCCCTCATATGAATAAGTCACTAGAGTTGTTCCCACCATGACAGGGTTAACTTATCAAAGACATAAATGAAGCGTTAAGGAGTTGCCAAGGAGTCTCCCAGGCCCACGAGAATACAGGCTTGGAGAATGAGAGACTGACTGGGAGAATATACAAGTGTGCTGATGAGGTGGAGAGGGAGAGGATGAGATGAAGAGATGGAGCTGAGAGGTGTATAAGAGAGGTTGGGGTGAGTTGGAAGCAAGGCAGTGATGGCAAAGGACAGGGTGACGTGGGGGCGATTTGTTTATGGCCACCTTTTATGGGATTAAGACCACTGGCTACAGAGAGACAGACAAACAGTTAGATAGATACATGGGTAGATAGACAAAGTATATAGATACATTGGTAGATAGATACAGTTGAAAGTCCATAGATAGATACAGCAGATAGATACATAGGTAGATAGATACAGTAGATTGATACATAGGCAGATAGATACAGTAGATAGATACATAGGTAGATAGATACAGCAGATAGACACATAGGCAGATAGATACAGTACATAGATACATAGGTAGATAGATACAGTAGATGGATACATAGGCAGATAGATACAGTAGATGGATACATCGGTAGATAGATACAGTAGACAGATACATAGGGAGATAGATGCAGTTGACAGATACATGGATAGATAGATACAGTAGACAGATACATAGGTAAATAGATACAGTAGATACACACATAAGTAGACAGATACAGTAGATAGATAAGTAGGTAGATACATAGATTGATTGACTGTAAAATGCCCGCCGTGCCTGCCCCCGGACCTCCCGCCTCACCACCCCACCACTGGGCCGCCACCGCACCACCACCCCAGGAGGACACAACGGTGGGGTTAGTGACCCCAATCAAGAGGGTCACCAGGACACTACGGTCCTGGGCCCTTGTTCCCCGCAACTGCCCCAACACCAGGTGACCGGGGAAAGGCAACTACCTTGCGGGCGGAACAACCGTCGTCAGAAAAAGGTGGGACTGAACTAGCTTCAGTCCCAGGTAACACCGTATTGACGGGAATTGTTACACCCTCTAGGGCAGGAGGCCCAAGGCTACGACCTAATAAAGTGTACGAGGGTAAGGTGACCCAAGGCTCCGGGCCTTAGTACACCCCAGAGAGAGAGAGTTCCCCCAGTGCATCCCTCTCCTGCTGTTCTCCCCTACAGGAGCAATACCACGCCGACGATCTCTATACGTGGCGGGGAAGGAGCGGCCTTGTACGCCCTTCAGTTGCTTCTGGTCGGAAAGATCAGCTCCCGGCTACGGCCAGAGTACGTACCAGGGTAAAGAGCCCCTGCTATCGTACGTGTAGCTTTTCCCTACTACGGGAGCAACACCGTGCCGATGGTCTCTATACGTGGAGGGGAAGGAGCGGCCCTGTACACCCTTCAGTTGCTCTCTGTAAGACTGGTAGGCATCCGGCTCCGGCCGTGGCACGTACCAGGGTAGAGAAGCCCCTGAAGATAGCCTCAGTACGTACTGGAGAGAGTGTGGCCTCTGTGCCCCTCACTCCGGCTTGTCCCCTACTACGGGAGCAACACCGCGCCGACGGTCTCTATACGTGGCGGGGAAGGAGCGGCCTTGTACGCCCTTCAGTTGCTCCTTGTACGCCGGGTAAGCTCACGGCCACAGCCAACGTACGCACCAGGGTAAGGCGACCCAAGGCTCTGGCCTCAGGATGTACCAGAGAGGACACGAGTGATATGAGTCCTTCTCCAGCCTCTTCCCCCTGTGGGAGCCCTTCTTCACCACCGGGGAATATAGCCCCGGAGGTGACACTAGAGTGGTGGCAAGGCCCAATATCGGATCTACCTCCCACACCTGGGAGATCCTTGTTCCTGCCCGAGTCCCGAAGGAGAAGCTGCCGCAGCCCAGCCCTGTCGGCGCCTCTCCCCCTAGGCGCCCGCAGTCCCAGGACACCCGGGCCAGACCCACCGGCTCCCGAGAAGGCGATCCCGGCTCCCTCACTCCACGGAGCCAGAGACGACAGGCCCGACTACTCAGGCTGTTCTACCCCAGTCCTGAGGGCCACCTCTCAGGTCGAGGCCCCCAGACAGGAGGGCCTTCCTGCACCACACCGACGAGGCCCCAACTCGAGGGCCACCTCTCAGGTCCAGGCCCCCAGACGGGAGGGCCTCCCTGCACCCCACCGACGAGCGTGACCCGGGCAGTGACTCCCCTGCGGGGAATCCCTTGTCCTCTGCAGGCCGGGTCCCCCTAGAGCTCTACCCTCACGCCCTTGTCACGGAGTGAACATTACCCAGAAGATACAGGTAAATAGTGACTCCCCTTGTGTCGAGAACAAATCGGGGAAAAGAACAGTGAACAGTGACTAAGTGAAGAACAGTGCAGTTACCAATAGTCCAAAAGAACTCAGTGTCGGCAGGACAGAGAATGAACCTTAGAGTAATTACCCAAGTCCCCCCAATAAAAGAACTTTCTGTGAACGCATAAGGCTAGGGTGCTCGGGCCGGTCGAAATCCTGAGTGTGAGTGTCGCCGTGACCAGGTGACTGTGTTAAGTGTCGCTATCCGCACCCTATCTTATTTATAGTAATATTTCTCCTACAGACTCCCAATCTTGTTTATCCCCTTTGTGATCAGTTCAGTGTATATCCTGGCTAAAAGTGACACATAGACAATACCATATATAATTCAAGATATCCCTGTAGGAACATTGTAGTATGTACTGAGTGTAACTATATTTTGTGGTGCTGAATGTTAACTCTGTGTCTCTGTTCCCCTGTATCTCAAATATCACTCTGTGTTGTATTGTAACGGTTAGAATTAAGGTAATAGATATGTTAAGGTGTACTACCTGGTTTTTATGTCCTGTTCCTTTGTTGGTGCTTTACTTCCGGTCTAGAAAGAGGACCCCGCTTCAATCGCTAGTGTTTTTAGGACGAGAAGTCGCCTTAAAAACACCAGCATAACAGACTGATTGACTGCTAAACAGATCAAAAGGTAGACAGTTACATACAGAGAGAGAAGGATTAATTTCTCAGGGAATTGTATGTAATATGATGACAACACATTCAGAATTAAATTTAAAAAGAAAATGCCCGTAGGGAGAGATATGATGCACAGTAACTGGTATCAGGAATAGCAACTAAGTATTATTATTATTATTGTAATGCTGGGTAGAATTAGGCTCGACTTCTCGTACCTATTTCACCCAACGTGGAGCGGGGTCCTCTTTCGAGACCGGAGCTAGTGCAATAAAGAGAGGCAGGACATAAAAACCTTCGGCAACACCATACACATATATTACCACAGTCAGAGACAGGACATTTCAGCAGATATTACAACACAATATAGAGCAATACAAAACCTTATCTAAGATATGTGTATCTCGCAGGATACTGGCTTTCTAGATACTAATGACAACACAACAAATCCTAGTATTAGGAGTGCAGTAAATACAGGTGCGCGCAGGGCGCGTGGGGGGGGAGGAGGAAGGGGGGGAGGGGGTTTGTGATTCACTAGGAGGAGGTAGGGGACACGCGGAGAGTGACTTAAAACAGCGAGGAGAAAGTTATGGTAAAATTGGAAGATGCCCGATATTAGCAGGGGAGTTTATGTGGTTTCTGTTAGCGAAGATTCTTTGACAAATAACTCTGATTCTTGATTTGGTTTTAAGAGCGTGAGCGAGGAATGGGGAGGGTTTTTAGGAGTACCGTGCGGAGGGAGGGAATATCATTAATACTTCCTTTCTTGATATTTAGAGTGGAAACATGTCTCTGTAGGCACAGGCTTATTAATTACACATCTTCCAAGTATGATATATAGACTCTCGCTTCACAACGCGTAACAAAGTCGGGATACTCGAAAATACTATTTCACAATATTACCTCGCGCCTAGCTAATAGAACACCAATAATATTTCTTCCTTACAGTCTTTCTTCTGATTCTGGGGATATGTCTTTAGGAAGATTCAGGGCGACACTCGCACGTATTTTCACTTTAGATCTTCGTCCACATTCTCGTCCTCCAACTGGATATTGTGTTCTGATTTACCCCAATAGACATTACATAAATTCACTGCACAATACCTATTCTAGGAGAGAGGGAGTCACACTTAACCTACTTCACTATTGTTACAGGGTCACCCGTATTTTCTCATGGAAAGAAACAAGGGCACGTCATCGGTGATCCGGTTGGACTGAGGGCACCGTCAGGGCGGGGCGAGTCGAGAGGGCACGGGGCGGCTCGCAAGGGCTTCCTCTCGCGTTCGAGTCTCCCGGTGGCTTTCGGACTGGGCTCCGGCGTAAGGCCCATAGGACTGGGGCCGAATAGGTCCAGGAACCTCTGGGTCAGGCCCCAGCGTTGTGGGGGCGTGGTGAGGTCTCGCCCAGGTGTCCTAGGGAGGGCCGAGAGAGGCGACAGACTGCGGTCTCCCACGACCAGAGGCGCCGTCAGGGGAGGGCTGCGGCAGCGACTGTCACTGGGGCCCGACAGGTGTGTCTGCTCGAGGGCCAAGCGTAAGGAACAGAGACCGGGGGAGGCAGGGAGGTCTGTCCGGGATGTTCTGGAACAGGACACATGGAGTTCAGTCTCCGGTTGTGGAGACGTCCCTCTCCTAGCTACGCCCTGGGAGCGACCATAGATCGTCTCTACCTGGACACTGGGGGAGCAACCATTGATCGTCTCTACCCGATCACTGTGGGAGCGACCATTGATCGTCTCGACCGGAGTACTAAGGGCGCGACCATTGATCATCTCTACCTGGACACTGGGGGAGCGACCATTGATCGTCTCAGCCGGAACACTAAGGGAGCGACCATTGATCGTCTCGACCGGAGTACTAAGGGAGCGATCATTGATTGTCTCTACCTGGACACTTGGGGAGCGACCATTGATCATCTCTACCCGAACACTGTGGGAGCGACCATTGATCATCTCGACCGGAGCACTAAGGGAGCGACCATTGATCATCTCTACCTGAACACTGTGGGAGCGACCATTGATCGTCTCGACCGGAACACTAAGGGAGCGACCATTGATCGTCTCTACCTGAACACTGTGGGAGTGACCATTGATCGTCTCAACCGGAACACTAAGGGAGCGACCATTGATCGTCTCTACCTGAACACTGTGGGAGCGACCATTGATCGTCTCGACCGGAACACTAAGTGAGCGACTATTGATCGTCTCTACCTGAACACTGTGAGAGCGACCATTGATCGTCTCAACCGGAACACTAAGGGAGCAACCATTGATCATCTCTACCTGAACACTGTGGGAGCGACCATTGATCGTCTCGACCGGAACACTAAGGGAGCGACCATTGATCGTCTCAACCTGAACACTACGGGAGCGACCATTGATCGTCTCAACCTGAACACTACGGGAGCGACCATTGATCGTCTCTACCAGAGGGGCGCTGTCTGGAGTGCTGTTTCTGACTCCACCTTTAGCTAACTCAGTGATTCCGCCACGCGAAGGTAGTGTCTTTCGCCTTCGGTGGCGGCGGTGTGGTGGCTGAATGTCACAGGGGCGCACGGCCCGGGCTGACATGCGTCGTTGTTGCCCGGAGTGGTGGTGGCTGGTGGCGGCTACCCCATGGGGTCCGAGCGGGGGTGTCGGCATTCTCGTGGGCGAACTCTGTTGTTTCTGGTTCGCCCTGTCATCGGGGATACTATGGTATTCTCCGGGAGTTTCTTCGGGAGTACTGTAAATGCGTCTGTTAAAGCCACGCATTTCACCACCCTGTTCTTGTAAAAAGTCACGTCCCTGTGGCTGGAGGTGGAACGCTAGAGTGTTGGGGGTGGTGTAAATGGGCTGGAGGTGTCGGAGTGTGTTTTGCCAGGCGACAGTGTAGGAATTTTCCTCCTGTGCTTGGTCATAGGTGAGGAAGAGGGCTGAGGGGGCGGTGGTCGACTGGAGGATATTTAACAGGTGATGTGGCCCGCGGAGTCGGTGGTTCTTGGTAAGGGTAGGGGCCCTTACGGCCCGCTTAATCCTCATGTTGCTTGGTGTGGCTGTCAGTATGGTTGGAGGTTGAATGCTGGATAGAGTGGGTGAAGGCTAGGTTTGTGTCGCGGTAATGCAGCGTTGAGTCTCTGGGGAGTACAGGTAGGAGGGATTTGGGCCTGGTGTAGCTTGACGGTGTGAAGTCGCGGAGAGGTGGGTGGTGTAGGGGTGTGTGAGTATCGGGCGGGTGGGCGTGAGAGGCGGCCTGAGCGGGTGGTGGTGGTGGTGAGGGTTGGGGTGGGGGGAGAAGTGGGCGTTGGAGGTGGGCGTGTTGTCTTGCACGCCGCGGGCGTGGTGGAACGTGGTATTGGTGGAGTGGGCGTACGGGTGGTGGGTAGGGGGAGAGGGGTGGAAGGGGATTGTGGCGAGGGTGTGGTGGTGCGGGCGGAAGAGGTGGGAGTGGGTGGCTGGGATGGGCGCATTGCTTTGGGTTTGGGTGTGCGGTGGGGCGCGGAGTGGGCTGAGTAGGTGTACGGAGGGAGGGTAGGGGAGGGGGGGTGGTAGTGGGCTGGGGGGAGGGGGTGGTGGCGGGGGCTGGAGATGTGGGAGTGAGGATTGAGGGGGAAACCGTGGACGGGTGGGGCGAGGGTGAGGGGGGAGTGGTGGGGGAGGCGTCAGGTGAGGCGCCGGGGGCAGGTGAGGTGGAGGTGGTAGAGGGGGCAGAGTGGGAGGGTGAGGAGACGTAGCACTCATATGCGGCTGTAGATGGTGGGGGGGGCCGGGGGGGGCTGGGGGTGTGGGGTTGGGGCGGGGGAGAAGGGCGTGCGGAAGGGGCGCACATGCCGGTTGCGGAGGGTACGGGGAGTGCCGTGGTAGTCCACGACCACCTGGTAAGGGTTGGGGATTTTGGTGATGGAGTGGGGGCCCATGAAACGGGGGGTGAGTTTGTGGGGGGTGGGGAGTTGGGCGAAGACGACTGTGTCGCCTGGTTTGAAGAGGTTGGTGGCTGTGTTGGGTTCAAGGTCTAAATTCCTCTGTAGGTGGTATATTCGCCCTTTTAGCAAGTGCAGCTGGTCTGTGGCGGGGGCAGAGGTGGGCGGTTGCAGGTGATGGCGTAAGGGTAGTAGGAGGGGGGTTTCGCCAAAGATCCTTTCGTGGGGGGAAACCCCGTCCTCTCAGGGGCACGAATTCATGCCCCACTGGATGATTTTGACGTGTGCCAGCCAATCGTTGTCTTTCGTAGCCTCGATTCTGGTACGTAGCTGATTGACCAGGGTACGATGGATGCGTTCACACACCGCGTTCCCTTGGGGCCAGTATGGTGAGGAGTGGGAGATTTTGTATCCAAAAATCCTGGCCAGTTCTTCCCAGACTTTTCCGGAGAACTCAGGGGCATTATCGGAATGGATGGCTTGGGGAATGCCAAAGTAGGGGAACACGTGTCGGAGTAAGGCATCAGCGACAGCGACGGCGTGATGTTCCTTAGCGGGGCAGGCTACTACGAATTTAGAATACGTGTCGACAAAAGTGATCACGTATTCATATCCAGATTTAGGGGGAAGAGGCCCTACTACGTCGACTGCCAGGAGCTGTCAGGGCTTGTGGGCGGTGATATGACCAGATGGCCCGGCGGTCCGGGTAATGTCTTTCCCAAGCACGCAGGTGCGGCAAGTTTGAATAATTTCCTTGGTGAGGGTGGAGGGGTTCGGGGCCCAGTAGACGTCATTAAACACCTGTAGCAATTTTTTTGTGCCCAAATGGATGCCGTTGTGGGTGTGTAACTGGCGCAGGGTGTCGCATGCCACATCGGGGGCCAAGAGAATGTGCCCAGATGGGGTTAAAAGGTGGTCGCCCTGTCGGCACAATTTGGGAAACAGGTGGGCTGGAATCCAGGGGGGTCGTTCCTTGTGGTGCCAGAGTTTCAGCAGGTCTGGGTCTGGTTGGACCGCGTGGATGGGAAGGCGGGAGAGGGCATCTGCGTTGGTGTGGAGCTTCCCGGGTCTGTACGAAATCTCATACTGAAACTCCTCTAGGGTGTCACGCCATCGGACGATTTGAGCGTTCTGGAAGTCCGATTGTCGCAGCCACTGGAGTGATTGGTGGTCGGTTATTATAGTGACTTGGGTCCCGGAAAGATAAGCCCTAAAATATTGGAGGGCCCAGATTATGCCGAGGCATTCTCGCTTGGTGGCGGCATAATTTTTCTCGGCCGGGTTCAGTGTGCGGCTGGCGCAAGCGATAATGTGTTCCCGACTGGCCTGTACCTGGGCTAGAACAGCGCCAATTACGTCAAGGGAGACATCCATGTAGAGGCGAAAAGGGAGGGCATAGTCGGGGAAGGCCTCGATGGGGGCCGAGACGAGCTTGTCTTTCAGCTGTTGGAAGGCGGCTCGTCGGTCCTCGTTCCAGAGGAAAGGTTCCCCTTTCCGTGTCAGGTCGTGAAGAGGCTTAGCAATCTGTGCAAACCCCTTCACGAAGCGGTGATAGTAGGACGCGAGTCCCAAGAAGGCACGGACGCTGTGGACATCCTGCGGAGGTGGTATGTCCGCTATGGCACGCAGCTTGTCGGGATCTGGGGAAATTCCCGCTTTGGAAATCGTATGGCCTAGGAACGCGACGGTTTTCATGGCCAGGAAACATTTGGATGGATGTAACTTGAGGCCTGCCTGGCGAATTCGGGTGAAAACTCGGCGGAGGCGCTGCAAGTGGTCGGTTCAGGTCTGGCTAAAAACAATGACGTCATCAAGATAGGCCAAACATATCTCCCAAGTGAGGCCGCTTAAGACAGATTCCATCAGCCTAGAAAATGTGGCAGGGGCGTTGCAGAGACCGAATGGCAGGACATTAAATTCGTAATGTCGGCCATTACTGGTAGAGAAGGCCGTCTTGCCTCAATGATCCGGATGGACGGGGACCTGCCAATATCCAGACTGGAGGTCAAGGGTAGAAAACCAAGACGCCCCGTAGAGGGAGTCTAGGGAATCGTCAATGCGGGGGAGGGGGGTGGCATCCTTAATTGTGACGTCGTTCACGCGGCGGTAATCGATGCAAAACCGCATCGTGCCATCTTTTTTCTTTACTAGAACGACGGGGAAGGACCACAGGCTGGTGGAGGGGGAGATAACACTTGCCTCTTCCATCTCGCGCACCTGGCGGTCCTCCTCCTCTCTCTGTCGGGGGTTCTTACATCGGGAAGGTTGTCGTATCGGTGGGCCTGTCGTATGGATCTCGTGAGACAGGTACGTAGTATGTCCTATATCTGCGGGTCCTGTCGCAAACAAATCCTGGAACTCCAGGAGGAGGTGGCGTAAGGCGTCTGACTGTTGGTCGGAGAGATGGTCAGGGATGGGGGGGAGGGGGGCGGGGTGGTGGGAGGGGGACGGGGCGCAGGGCTCAGCTTCTTCCATCTCTCCGATGATAAGCCCTTTGGGGAGAGTGAGAGGAGACGGGGCGAGATTGGCGGTGCGAATGGCGGTGCGGTGGGGAGGAAGGTAGTTGACACAAGGCAGGCAGAAAGAGGTCCGGAGGGGGGAGAACAAAACGGATGGGCCCGAGGGCCTGTTCAGGGGCACCCATGCCTCGTGGTGTGAGGGGATGGTAACGGCGGTGGAGATGGTGGCGGGGAAGGAGGGGGCAAGAGTGGGGTGGGGCAGTGCGGGGGGAGGGGGGGAGGGAGGCGAAGAAGGGGGGGAGAAGAGAGGGGGCGCTGGGCGGGGGGTGAGTCCTCCGGCCGGGGCCGCGGCGTGCAGGTGCAAACGGCTGGAGTGGAACGGGGTGGGGGGCGGAACTGGAGTTGTCGGTTGCGACAGTCGATCGTGGCTCCAAGTTTTTGAAGTAAGTCTAGCCCTAAATATCCGTCATAGCTCCGGCAGGAGGAATAAAAAATGATGAATGGGTGTTGGGCGGACACTGGCTGGTGGGTGTCGACCCGTAGGGCCCGAGTCTCCCCACGGATGGGCAGGGGGCCATCCCCCGCATCTACAAGGTGAGTGGTAGTGGGGCTGAGTGGGCCAAACCGTGATTTGTAGCGGGAGAAATAATGGCTGTAAAGGCAGTTTCTGGCAGCTCCCGTATCAACTAGTAGTCTGGCCTTCACGCCATTTATTTTCATCTTGTGGTATACTGGGGGGCAATACTTAGGGGTGATGACCCCCGCCACCGTGAGTTGGTGCGGGGGCGGGCCTAAAAATCCAGCTGGCTAGGGCTCTCATGCTCCTGTTCCTGCTCTAGTTCTCCTGGAGGGGGTTCGTCCACAGGCGCCAGCTCGTCCCCTGGGGCCTCGCCTTCTAGGGCGGAAACTTTACGCGAACCAGGGGTTATGCTTCTGCGGCGAGCAGCTTTTAACTGGTCCCGTATGTCGTGAAGGGGGCAACGGGAGTTGCAGGCTGTGAATTCCCACGGGTTGATCAGAATTAAGTTTGGGTTTTCTCGCGGGGCGGGGCGCCGACGGGAGGGGTGCGCCCTGGGTGGGTTAGGCGTCGGGGTCGGGCTGGTGTGGGGCAGGGGCGGACGCGGTGTGGCTGGGGGAGCCGGGGGTCGGGTAGGGAATTTCTTGACAACATTAATTTGTTGTGGAGAAGGGCAGGCGGTCAGGAGGCGCCGTATCAGCTGTATATCTATCCATGTCTCCTGTTGGGTCATGGATAGTAAAGTGTTGCTTCACAACACTTCAGAGTACTCAGAGCAGAGTATTGAATGTGTGCTGGTCCCGGGTTTCTTCGTCTGCCTCCGAGTAGGCAGCAGTAACCAGGCGTCTTGCCTGCAACAGGGTATTATCTAAATCCCCGTCATATGTAAAGCTATCCAATTTGGATAGAGCCACCACTTTCCCTAATGATGGGGTGGTGGCTTGGACAGCGAACTTGGTAAAGTTCTGCCAGGTGAGTTCTGGGACAATTTTTGGCGCAATATTTGCTGCGGCTTTACCCAGTAGTGGTAGTGTGACTGCAATTTTTTGTTGGTCATTTTCGAAGCCAATGTCTAGATAGGGTTTAATTATTGCAAGATATGTGTGTATGTCATACTGGTCAGGGTCAAACTTGGGTAACTGAACGTGCGGTTTAGTTGCCATTTTTCCAAAAATTTCCTGCTTACCTCTCTTCTACGCTCTGATCTAGAACCACCGCTGGCCACCAGTGTAATGCTGGGTAGAATTAGGCTCGACTTCTCGTACCTATTTCACCCAACATGGAGCGGGGTCCTCTCTCGAGACCGGAGCTAGTGCAATAAAGAGAGGCAGGACATAAAAACCTTCGGCAACACCATACACATATATTACCACAGTCAGAGACAGGACATTTCAGCAGATATTACAACACAATATAGAGCAATACAAAACCTTATCTAAGATATGTGTATCTCGCAGGATACTGGCTTTCTAGATACTAATGACAACACAACAAATCCTAGTATTAGGAATGCAGTAAATACAGGTGCGCGCAGGGCGCGTGAGGGGGGGGGAGGAGGAAGGGGGGGAGGGGGTTTGTGATTCACTAGGAGGAGGTAGGGGAGACGCGGAGAGTGACTTAAAATGGCGAGGAGAAAGTTATGGTAATATTGGAAGATGCTCGATATTAGCAGGGGAGTTTATGTGGTTTCTGTTAGCGAAGATTCTTTGACAAATAACTCTGATTCTTGATTTGGCTTTAAGAGCGTGAGCGAGGAATGGGGAGGGTTTTTAGGAGTAGCGTGCGGAGGGAGGGAATATCATTAATACTTCCTTTCTTGATATTTAGAGTGGGAACATGTCTCTGTAGGCACAGGCTTATTAATTACACATCTTCCAAGTATGATATATAGACTCTCGCTTCACAACGCGTAACAAAGTCGGGATACTCGTAAATACTATTTCACAATATTACCTCGCAGCTAGCTATGGTGGTACCATTCTTAAGTGGCGGTTTGGGTGGGGCACCAACCTCTGTACAGTGTTGCCACGTGTTCCATACCCGCTACGTGAACGGCTCTGATATATATATGTAATAGGCATCACAATAAGATAAACACATAAGAATATAATGGTAACGTGTGTATTATATTATATGAAAGAACAGTAAACATATTATGCGTAAAATATTTATACGTCAATACAGAAACGTGGCATAATTATTTTAGTGTTGTTAAAAAAAAAAATAGTCACTTTTATTGGCTGTTACCGTATTTCTGGGGTGGGTAATAATGTCACAATTATGATTATAAGATAATGTGCTGGAATATAAGAAAAAATATGCCAATTTCTTAGTAAAAAAAATATATACATTAAAACCCTCGTGAGCGGCAACACTAACACACACACACCCAGCCCGACCCGAGGGATAGAGGCATAGAGGTAGGATTAGCGTAGAGTCGGCGTGAGAAGGCTCCGGTGAAGCCAGAGAACTGTCAAACGGCCATATTGGTCAAGTGAAGAGGTCACGGCAACACCTACTTGACGAAGAAGATTGCTGTGCACTCCTACCTCTATGGCTGTGCCCATAGAGGTAACAGTCCTAATCCTACCTCCGTGGGTGTGGCCATGAGATTATTAAGCCTTTAATACCTCCAGCTGTGTGTCCACCTGGTATTCTTCAGTGAGAATGCCAGAAACAAAGTAGACTTCATTCTAGCTCTGGTTTTAGTTGTAGTTCAGCTGTGGGTGTGAGACGTTCTGTCCTAAGTTGTAACTCACCATCAAATAACCTAAGACTCCAAAAATGCCCACCACCTGTGCCGCATTTGGGTGTAAAAAAAAGAGGAGATAAGAAATCTGACCCATCCATTACATTTCACCGGTGAGTATCTTTAGAGTGAATTATAATTTGTAAGTGTACATTATGTATATGACTGGAGTTAGTAAAGTCAAGCTGAATATTATATAGAATAATAGATATAAACTTTTTTCATAATGTGCTGATGTATATTATTGTAAATCATCTATCTGTCTTCCATCCTTCATTTTACCATATGTTCTGAAATGCTTCCTTTTTTTTCATTCATTAACTACTTTCTTTTCTCCTTCCATTCATAACCTACTTTCTTCCTCATTTTTTCTGTTTGCAACTAAGAAAACACTCGCGCCTGGTCAGCGGAACCAAGTCAGACAGCTGTCAAAGGGGTCGCCGCCATGTTGGTCGAGTCAGGTCTGTCGGCCTCACTCTGACCTACCCGTGGTTAATCCCTTATGCCGCCTCTACCTACTCCTACCTCTATGGATAGAGGAATAGGCCTGTTTGGGGACACCTCTTAAAAAACGCGCCAAGATTTTTATCTCCTGGGTGGTGTTGAAATAAAGTCAAATTTACAATATGTACATTATAACGTAAAAGAAAATAACCAAAATGTATCCTAAAATACCACAGACGAGAGAGAGAGAGAGAGAGAGAGAGAGAGAGAGAGAGAGAGGGGGGGGGGAAGGCAGACCAGGGGCAGTGTTGAGTGCAGCTGAGTGAGATGGAGGAAGGGAGGGAAGGAAGGAGGGAGAGAGTGATTGAATGAAAACAAATCATGGCGCCACAACAACGAAGTCATCTGGCGCCATATGTAAAACAATAATATTTTTAAACATAATTAGATATAATAAAAACAAAATAAAGAAATGAAAGCACAAGTTTATAAGTCACTCATAAAAGAAACAAAATTCCCAAGGGTGAAGCACATCTCTCCCAGGAGAGAGAGAGAGAGAGAGAGAGAGAGAGAGAGAGAGAGAGAGAGAGAGAGAAGGCAGGTCAGGGGCAGTGTTGAGTGCATTGTCAAGCTGAGGGAAAGATGAAGGGAGGGAAGGAAGGAGGGAGAGAATGATTCAATGAAAACAAATCAAGGCGCCGCAACACCGAGGTCGTCTGGCGCCATATGTAAAACAATAATATAATAAAAAACAAAATAAAGAAATGAAAACACAAGTTTATAAGACATAAAAGAAACAAAATTCCCTAGGGTGACGTACATCTCCCCCCAGGAGAGAGAGAGAGAGAGAGAGAGAGAGAGAGAGAGGCATCGCGAGTATGGAAAACGTGGCACCACTGTACAGAGGTTGGTGCCCCACCCAAACCGCCACTTTAGAATGGTACGACCATAATAGAACACCAATAATATTTCTTCCTTACAGTCTTTCTTCTGATTCTGGGGATATGTCTTTAGGAAGATTCGGGGCGACACTCGCACGTATTTTCACTTTAGATCTTCGTCCACATTCTTGTCCTCCAACTGGATATTGTGTTCTGATTTACCCCAATAGACATTACATAAATTCACTGCACAATACCTGTTCTAGGAGAGAGGGAGTCACACTTAACCTACTTCACTATTGTTACAGGGTCACCCGTATTTTCTCATGGAAAGAAACAAGGGCACGTCATTGGTGATCCGGTTGGACTGAGGGCACCGTCAGGGCGGGGCGAGTCGAGAGGGCACGGGGCGGCTCGCAAGGGCGTCCTCTCGCTTTCGGGTCTCCTGGTGGCTTCCGGACTGGGCTCCGGCGTAAGGTCCATAGGATTGGGGCCGAATAGGTCCAGGAACCTCTGGGTCAGGCCCCGGCGTCGTGGGGGCGTGGTGAGGTCTCGCCCGGGTGTCCTAGGGAGGGCCGAGAGAGGCGACAGACTGCGGTCTCCCACGACCAGAGGCGCCGTCAGGGGAGGGCTGCAGCAGCGACTGTCACTGGGGCCCGACAGGTGTGTCTGCTCGAGGGCCAAGCGTAAGGAACAGAGACCGGGGGAGGCAGGGAGGTCTGTCCGGGATGTTCTGGAACAGGACACCTGGAGTTCAGTCTCCGGTTGTGGAGACGTCCCTCTCCTAGCTACGCCCTGGGAGCGACCATAGATCGTCTCTACCTGGACACTGGGGGAGCGACCATTGATCGTCTCTACCCGATCACTGTGGGAGCGACCATTGATCGTCTCGACCGGAGTACTAAGGGAGCGACCATTGATCGTCTGTACCTGGACACTGGGGGAGCGACCATTGATCATCTCAGCCGGAACACTAAGGGAGCGACCATTGATCGTCTCTACCTGAACACTGTGGGAGCGACCATTGATCATCTCAACCGGAACACTAAGGGAGCGACCATTGATCGTCTCTACCTGAACACTGTGGGAGCGACCATTGATCGTCTCAACCGGAACACTAAGGGAGCGACCATTGATCGTCTCAACCTGAACACTACGGGAGCGACCATTGATCGTCTCTACCAGAGGGGCGCTGTCTGGAGTGCTGTTTCTGACTCCACCCCTAGCTAACCCAGTGATTCCGCCACGCGAAGGTAGTGTCTTTCGCCTATGGTGGCGGCGGCGTGGTGGCTGAATGTCACAGGGGCGCACGGCCCGGGCTGACATGCGTCGTTGTTGCCCGGAGTGGTGGTGGCTGGTGGCGGCTACCCCGTGGGGTCCGAGCGGGGGTGTCGGCATTCTCGTGGGCGAACTCTGTTGTTTCTGGTTCGCCCTGTCGTCGGGGATACTATGGTATTCTCCGGGAGTTTCTTCGGGAGTACTGTAAATGCGTCTGTTAAAGCCACGCATTTCAATTATTATTATTATTATTATTATAGAGGACCTGCACTTACGTCACCAACTAGGATGCGCCGCCACTACACAGGCAGAACAACGTAAACACTGAACTGAAAGGACGTAGAGTCTAGTCCCTTTTTCCTATTTCACCCATCTTTCCCATCACTTATTATTGCTCTTCTTTCCTTTTCAGGTGGCTTTACCTTTAGTGACAAACCATAAGATTCCTGTAAGCTAGGAAATCATTTAAATGCTGGGTAGTAACCATATAACCAACCCATATCTCTTCCCTGCGTGACAGTAAGTGGGTTGGCGGAGGGTTAGTGCCCCTCCCCTTAAAACAATTAACTCAAGACAAACCGCAACCCCTTACGGAATTGTGGCGTCTGGATATGGATAGATAGATAGATAGATAGAACGGCTTTGAAAATATCTTTCAGTTATCCATCCAAACATTACCAAAGAAAACTGTCTATAAAGAAAAGTTTTATAAAGTAGGGCTAACTATGATATCTGCTATTTTCCCGTATTATTGACTACCCCCAGTATGCAAAGAAATCATTAATATCAAATATCTTTATCTAGATAAATGAAATCTAGAAAAACTTAGCCATTTCAGTGATCAATAAAGAGAGTATTTAGCCATATTCATATTTACGTAGGATAAGACGTACAATATAGCATTGAAATCTAGACTATAATGTGACAGGATATATATTGAAGGAAATTAATTTTGTGACATATAAACACAAAGAATGTGTATATTTGGGTTGGGTGTGTATATCTAGTCAGTGTATATGTATATCACTGGCAGTAAAACAGGTATAGTCAAACGAGCGTATTTATTTCACCTCCAACCCTGTTTCTCATTCGTGTTGGTGATCTCTTGTCTGTCTCCAATAATCCCATTCACTCACATCCAAATGACTCAACGCTTCACTGATCATTCACACTTAAGCACCCATTCACAAAGTTTAATATCTCTAACTCTCAACTCAGTACAGCAATCTCCATAAATCAATACTTAGATCACGGAATGGGGACAAAATAACATTGACTTATTTGATGTTAGGAAAGCCAAATGTATACAATTCATAGACAGATATTGCCTGATTCCTATATTACCCTCAGTGCAACCAATATTCTTATCTCTAAGAGTACTGAAATTTCCAGTGTCTGGTTTAACAAAGCCCTCATCTGGACCTCTCACTTTTGATCACTTGCTAATACCGCCTCAAAGAGACTTGTATTATTGTTGAGTCCGGAGCTTCTTCGCTGATTTGCAGGATATGTGCGCTCTCAGCTGGAATATTGCTCACCCTTGCGGAGTGGATGTGGAGAGGTTGTAGTAAAACAACTAGGCAAAATTCAGAACAAAGCTGGTAGAATTATTACTAACTATGTTACTACAAATAAACTACCTCCCCTACAAGTAAGCTAACTAGTAAAGTAGTTGCTGCCTCTTCCATTGAGAGTTTCAAGCATAGGCTAGATAAGCATATGACTAATAAATGATGGATATAGAAAAAAGAAAATCTAATAACCAATACATATTCATAATTTTTCCTCTTCAGGTTACACTGTGATAGTCTCTATTCTGCTTTCACACTTTCCTGTAAAATGTCCACGCCAGTTTATCTATACGGCGTGGTGTTCTTTCTGACTTTTTCCTGCCGGCTTCGGCTGGAGGGTTTGGAGGGCAGAGGAGAGCCTTCTTCTTTGCTATCCTTACCTCATTCAAGTAGTTCAGTTACTCTTCTAGGAGCTGCCTAGAATGGGCCAACCGGCCTACTGCAGTTATCCTCTCTTCTTATGTTCTTATGTTCATTCAAGTAGTTCATTTACTCTTCTAGGAGCTGCCTAGCATGGGCCAACCGGCCTACTGCAGTTATCCTCTCTTCTTATGTTCTTATATTCTCTCTCTCTCTCTCTCTCTCTCTCTCTCTCTCTCTCCTGGCTGAATGGATTAAGTAGGGCCATGAAAACTGCCTGAGGAAAAGGTAAATCGTTAGGAAAGTAGCTGTGTGTTGTTATTTCCAACCTTCAACAGCTCAGTTCAAACGTATAGTAACTTTTTAACAGCCATATTGAGCCAGGTAATCACCATATGGTATCGCCGTGAACCCCCTCTCCCTCCCTCTTTCCGTCAGGTGTCTGTGAGGGGGGAGGTGGTAGATAGGAATGTAGTCCAGGTGACGGGAATTAACTCAGCTCCAGTACTAAACATACGTTCGACCAATGAGAAGTATAGCGAGTTAATAAATATAATACACGGAGGACAAGATAGATATATCCCTTCAAAACAGTTTAGAACGAATAATTCAGAACCAAGATGGTTAAACAACAGATTAAAATCTCTCATAGGCCAAAGGAAAGGAATATATAGAAAAATAAAATGTGGAGAGGAACACTTACGTAACCTATACACGATTTTAAATAGAGAAGTAAAGAGGAAGATAAGAAAAGCAAAGAGAAGTTATGAAATTAAGGTTGTTAGTGAATCAAAAGAAAACCCCAAGGGTTTTTATCAAATGTACCGTACGAAAAATAAAGATAGGATAGGACCACTGAGAACAGAATCAGGTGACATTACCAGTGAAGATAAAGAAATGTGCTCCACTCTAAATAATTATTTCATATCAGTATTCATCAAGGAAAATCTAGACCTGGTCCCTCAAGCAGCAAATATTGACGATGAGAATACGGAAAATATTCTTAGTAAAATAACCATTAGCAAGGAGGACGTATTGAAAGAAATTAATAAGTTAAAACCTCAAAAATCGCCAGGTGCGGACGATATATATGCAAAAATTATAAAATAAACCAAAGAAGAATTATGTCAGCCACTTTTAACATTATTTAATGACTCTTTAAGTTCAGGAGAAGTTCCTGAGGCGTGGAAGACCGCAAACGTAGTGCCCATCTTTAAAAAGGGTGATAAATCAGCTGCGTCGAATTATCGTCCGATAAGTCTAACGTCAATAGTAGGAAAAATGTTAGAGTCAATTTTGGCAAATAAGATTAGAGAACACTTAGAAAGATTTAATCCTATAAACGAAAGTCTCCACGGATTCAGGCAAGGACGATCTTGCCTCACAAACTTGTCATTCTACTCGGAGGTCTATGAGGCAGTAGATAGCGATAAAGCTTACGATGTTATCTGGACTTTAGTAAAGCTTTTAATGGGGTCCCACACGAAAGGTTAGTTAGAAAGGTTGGAGCACACGGTATAAACGGCGATATCTTAAAATGGATAGAATCGAGGCTGAAGGACGAAAGCAGAGAGTATTAATAAATGGAACTAAGTCGGACTGGGGATTAGTAACTAGCGGCGTACCACAGGGTTCAGTACTCGGTCCCTCATTATTTATTACCTGTATATATATAAATGATCTAGACTTAGGAGTCAATAGCAGCATCAGCAAATTTGCCGACGATACAAAAATAGGGCGTATCATTAACTCGACTGACGATTGCCATAACTTACAAAAAGACCTCGATACATTGTCCAAATGGTCTAAAACTTGGCAAATGGAATTTAACGTTGAAATGTGTAAAGTACTTAACGTAGGCAAGACCATTGGAGATACTAAATACAGCTTAGATAACAAAGAAATTAGCAAATCGGAATGCGAGAGAGATCTAGGAGTTATGATTAGTAACGACCTTAAACCAAGGCAACAGTGTATTAATGCGAGAAATAAAACAAATAGAGTCCTAGGACTTATTTCGAGAAGCGTGAGCAATAGATCATCTAAAGTAATACTGAAACTTTATCTAGCATTAGTAAGGCCACATTTAGACTACGTAGTACAATTTTGGTGTCCTTACCATAGAATGGTTATTAATTCGTTAGAAAATGTACAGAGAAGAATGACAAAAATGATACATGACATCCGGAACCTGTCATATGAAGACAGACTGAAAAGACTATAGTAGGACTCGCGCACGTTTGCGGCTGTGGTGTGGTCCGCACCTGTGTACAGTGTTGCCACGTTTTCTATACCGTTATCTCTCTCTCTCTCTCTCTCTCTCTCTCTCTCTCTCTCCTGGCGGGAAATGTGAGCCACCCTGAGTACTTTTGATTCTTTTATAAGTTATTTATAATTGTGCTTTCATCTGTTAATTTGGTTTTGTTATATTTAGTAGTAGATGGAGTGTCAAAGTTACTGTCTGCTGAGAGGTTTGTTACGTTACTGATTCATACACCCCGACGTAGTGGGGTGTGGGTGTAGGTGTGGGTGGGAGTGTGGATGTGGGTTTGTTGGGGTGGTGGTCCAGGGGGGAGGGGAAGTGTGAAGGGGATTTAACCTGAGACACCCAGGAGGGATTAAGAAGGGAGGGAAGGGGAAGGGGGGGCTGGATTCACCTACCACATGGCGGGAAATGTGAGCCACCCTGAGTACTTTTGATTCTTTTATAAGTTATTTATAATTGTGCTTTCATTTGTTAATTTGGTTTTGTTATATTTAGTGATGCCGACAATGCATTCAATGCATGCCCCTCCTGCCTCTCTCTCTCTCTCTCTCTCTCTCTCTCTCTCTCTCTCTGTAGGGAAGCTATCTGTCAGTGCTGCCACTCACAAGAATTATATGAATTATTTCTTTTACTTTGGATATTGGCATATTTCTTCTTTTTTCAGGCTCATTCTATTATATCCATAACTGTAATATTATTAACCACCCTAAAACTACGCTAAAAAACATTAAAAGTGACTGCTATTTCTTTTAGCAACACTGTACAATATGTATGCCATGTTTCTGTGTTACTGTATAAATATTTTATGCATAATTAGATTACTGTTGATTCATCCATCAAAATACACAAGTGTAAGTTTTATTCATCTGAATTTATCGAATTTGTGATGCCTTGTACATAAATAGCTTCCGTTTCACATCGCAAGTTGAGGAAACGTGGCACCATTGTAAACAGGTGCGAGCCACACCACAGGCGCTTACGGGCGCAAGGCCGACTATAAGTCTGCATTCGCTAGAGAGGCGTAGAGTAAGGGGAGACTTAATTGAGGTGTTTAAGTGGATGAATGGTATAAATAAGGGAGATATTAGCACGGTACTTAAAGTGAGCATACCGGGTAGAACTAGAAATAATGGTTTCAAACTAGAAAAATTCCGTTTCAGTAAGGAAATCGGTAGAAATTGGTTTGGTAATAGAGTAGTAGACGAATGGAATAAGCTACCTAGTAAAGTAGTTGCTGCCTCTTCCATTGAGAGTTTCAAGCATAGGCTAGATAAGCATATGACAAATAAGGGGTGGATATAGAAAAAAGAAAATCTTATAACCAATACTAATTCATAATTTTTCCTTTTCAGGTTACACTATGATACTCTCTATTCTCCTTTCACACTTTCCTGTAAAATGTCCACGCCAATTTTTCCCTACTGCGTGGTGTTCTTTCTGATTTTTTCCTGCCAGCTTCGGCTGGAGGGTTTGAAGGGCGGGGGAGAGCCTTCTTCTTTGCTATCCTTATCTCATTCTAGTAGTTCAGTTACTCTTCTAGGAGCTACCTAGCATGGGCCAGCCGGCCTAATGCAGTTATCCTCTCTTCTTATGTTCTTAAATGCTCAGACGAAGTTGCGTCCATGGTGCCACCTGTCCATGCCTTCCCTCGTGCTACACGGGGATCTGGTAGCGCTCATGACTGGAACGTCACTCAGCCATATTGCAGAACTTCTGCCTCTCAGTACAGGTATTCATTTGTTTCGCGAATCGCATCTCTTTGGGACTCTCATCCCCAGATTAGTTTCTCCCAAAACTTCAACCTTCAGGACTGTACAAGGCCAACTGTTACAAATATTTATGAATGGAGGACACCTGTAATCTGGTATGGATTTTTTTATTTGTTAATGTTTTTCTATCTTCTGTTCATCTGTACAAACAAAGTAATAGTAGTAGTAGTGGTAGTAGTAGTAGTAGCAGTAGTAAGTAGTAGTAGTAGAAGTAGTAGTAATAGTAGTAGTAGAAGCAGCCGTAGTACAGTAGTAGTAGTAGTAGTAGTACAATTGCAGTAGAAATAGTAGTAGTAGTAGTAGTAGTAGTACAGTAGCAGTAGAAATAGTAGTAGTAGTAGTAGTGGTAGTAGTACTACAGTAGCAGTAGAAATAGTAGCAGTAGTAGTAGTAGTAGTAGTAGTGGTAGTAGTAGTAGTAGTAGTAGTAGTAGTCGTCGTCGTTGTCGTCGCCGTCACCTAATCCTTTTTTTTTTTTCTTAATTAAATTAGAGGTAAGAGGCATGTTATGGCGGGTATAACATCGCTCATAGTTTTTGATAATACATGGCATGACTTAAAAGTAAATGGTACCTCGTCTTTCATGGTTGTTTAGAAATAAAGCGAGAGAGAGAGAGAGAGAGAGAGAGAGAGAGAGAGAGAGAGAGAGAGAGAGAGAGAGAGAGAGAGAGAGAGAAGAACAATAAATAAAAGAAAATCCTTAAAAATATCAGAATATCAAAAGTAGTGAATATTATGGTAGAATGAAAATATTAAATATTGCTGAACGATTAAGAATGGGACACCATAAAATACTAATAAATTAATGTATATAATGTTGAAATGCATAGTACTCTTAGTAGTAGTAGTAGTAGTAGTAGTGGCTGATGTTGTTGCAACATCACAACTACAATCACAACAAACACCATCACAACCCCATTACTACTTCTATTACTACTGTTGTTGTTGCTGCTGCTGCTACCACAATCACCACCAACACCATCATTACTACTAATACTGCTGCTGCTACTACTGTATAGCGACTACTACTGCTGCTACAATTACTACTACTACTCCTACTACTACTACTACTACTCTTAATAATAATAATAATAATAATAATAATAATAATAATAATAATAATAACAATAATAATAACAGTGCAACTTTTACTACTACTACTACTACTACTACCACCATCACCACCACTACTAATACTTCAACAACTAGAACTACTACATATACATTAAGTAATTTGTAATATAAAGTACTTATTTACATGCTACAGAAATTCCCGAATGTAAGTACTGTGGGTACTGAACTTTATTTGTACAGAAGTATTCCCTTTATCTGTATATGTGCCTAGTAATTGTATTTATTATTATTATTATTATTATTATTATTGTTTGGTTTCACTGTACGAAACAAAGCAGGTTGACTTTCTCGACGACTGCTACTACTGCCATCACCACCATCAATACTACAAGAACAACAGCAACATTTACTACTGCTGCTGCTACTACTACTACTACTGCTACTACTAAAACCACCACCACCACTACTACTTCAGCAACAGCAACAACTACTAGCCACCACCACCACCATCACTACTACTACAGCAACAACAACAACAACTACTACTACTACCACCACCAGCAGTCTACGATTACATCAACTTCTACTGCCACTACCACCACCACCACCACCACTACTACTACTACTGCTAGTACCACTGCTATTATTACAAGCATCACCACCACCACCTGCTACTGCTACTACTAGTAGTAGCAGTGTTGCTACTATTAGTTGTTACTGCTACCACCAACAGTACTTAATTCTGTGCATGGGAGAGAGAGAGAGAGAGAGAGAGAGAGAGAGAGAGAGAGAGAGAGAGAGAGAGAGAGAGAGAATGACAAGTCTGTTAAATAGAACTGATAATGAACAAACTAGAAGCACAGTAGAGTAAAAGAAGGTCGCCAGTGATGAGGAAACTATAAATAAATAAAATAAAACTACTAAGGAAATGAATTTGATAAACAGTGTAGAACAGGATACAAATATATCAAAAAAGGACATAATTATTAATCAAGAGCCAATAAATATTCAAATCAGTATTACCAATCAAAACTGACACATACACGATTGGAAATTAAAACTTGGGATGTTTCGTTTTAAGCTGGTTATATTTGCAGGGTGTTGCCTATCGGACTTCACGGATTTTCTCAGTTTTTTTTCGCATATTTTCATTTGTTATAAAATAATATACTTTTACCAATAAACTGAGTAAGAGCATTGTAAAGATACTAATACATTATATTTAAAAATTAATAACCGAACTGGCAACTTAACCAACCAGCAAAGTGAACGTCCAGTGAATCAGCCCGACGAGTTCCTCTCCAAAACCCGCCAAAATGTCAGCCGTCTCACCCGCACAAAAACCGCCTTGCCAGTAATCACAGACTAATGATATTAGGTTTACAGGTGACCAACAAATGATGTGAAAAGTAGTTATATCTTATACAAACTTTATACATTAGCCTCACGTTAGTCATATATTAAATTTGCAAAATGCACTTGTTTCATCACCTGGGACAGACAACCCATTATCGCAATCCATTTTCTTTTCACAGATTTTATTGTATTTTCTGTAATACTTTGCATATTCACCCATTGTCTTCTCAGTTCCACTATCCAGCAAACCTCCCTTCACTGTTCCCTGACTATAGAATAGAAATGCTGCCTCGCTTATTTTACCACTACGGCAAACATGGCCGCCAGGCCCCATGACCTGTGTTTGAGTGTGGATTAGGGGAGTCATATCCCGAGGGAGGGCTGGGCCGGGTGCTAATGGTTTCGTCAGTTCCACCCACCACCACCTGCCCTCGATCTTGATCTCTCCGGTCACCCTTGTTTTTGCTAAGAGGCAAGAGTTACAGTAAGGTTAATTTAGCAAATACCCAGTCGAACTGAAGCCGCCGAAAACCCACCAGTTATGATAACTCGCTCAAAAAATAAAACGCCCAACCGCCGACGTTAAATTTTACCCGCCAGCCTCAATTTAATACCGCCTAATTTGGCGGAAAATCCGCCAACGTGGCAACTCAGGCTGCCAGGTCGGTGGGTGCTGTTGGCGCCCAATCCATCCCGAAAACGCGCCCAAAAAAGGCAGACAGCAAAATGACACACACACACACACACACACACACCTCTCCTCCATCAGTCTTGGGAGTGGTGAGAGCCAGTTATTGTCATTCTTCTCTATTATTAACCCGTTGAGGTGTTTGTGTGTGTATGTGTGTGTGTGTGTGTGTGTGTGTGTGTGTGTGTGTGTGTGTGTGTGTGTGTGTGTGTGTTGGTAGTATTAGTAGTCGTAGTAGTAGGTGGCTGTCGGAAAGTCAAACCAAGGAGGAGCGGGGTCATGTGAGACAGGGTCAGACGGCCGCGCCTGTTTAACATTTACAAGGAGGTCGCAGTTTCTCTCCGGGGAGGGGTAGGGGAATAACAGGATGAGTGGAGACAATGGACTTTAATCTGGATGAAAGAGAGAGAGAGAGAGAGAGAGAGAGAGAGAGAGAGAGAGAGAGAGAGAGAGAGAGAGAGAGAGAGAAGGATAATACAGAAGGTATGGAGTGGCAGATGAGGCAAAGGGAGAGCTTTGCGTCCTCAGTAATTAGGGGAGCAGGGCTGGGTTGGGCAGGCTTAGTATAGGGTGTGAGGGCTTCAGACAAACAGGAAGATGTAGGGGAGGAAAAGGGTGGTCATTATGACTCTGGTGCTAACAGTACTGCACATCAGTGATGGACATAGCACTGTACTAGCAACATGTAGGGATAGATGTAAGTTCGAAAACGCAAAAAGACGAATGACTTCCGGAAAAAGGATTGTAATTAAAAGGTAAAGTAGTAGTAGCATAAGAAGAGAGGATAACTGCAGTAGGCCGGTTGGTCCATGCTAGGCAGCTCCTAGAAGAATAACTGAACTACTAGAATGAGATAAGGATAGCAAAGAAGAAGGCTCTCCCCCGCCCTCCAAACCCTCCAGCCGAAGCCGGCAGGAAAAAGTCAGAAAGTACACCACGCAGTATAGAGAAACTGGCGTGGACATTTTACAGGAAAGCGTGTAAGGAGAATAGAGACTATCATAATGTAATATGAAAAGGAAAAATTATGAATTAGTATTGGTTATAAGATTTTCTTTTTTCTATATCCACCCCTTATTTGTCATATGCTTATTAGCCTATGCTTGAAACTCTCAAAGGAAGAGGCAGCAACTACTTTACTAGGTAGCTTATTCCATTCGTCTACTACTCTATTACCAAACCAATTTCTACCTATTTCCTTATAATTTTTCTAGTTTGAAACCATTATTTCTAGTTCTATCCTGTATGCTCACTTTAAGTACCTTGCTAATATCTCCCTTATTTATACCCTTCATCCACTTTAACACCTCAATTAAGTCTCCCCGTACTCTACGCCTCTCTAGCGAATGCAGATTTAGTCTTTTCAGTCTGTCTTCATATGACAGGTTCCGGATGTCATGTATCATTTTTGTCATTCTTCTCTGTACATTTTCTAACGAATTAATATCCATTCTATAATAAGGACACCAAAATTGTACTGCGTAGTCTAAATATGGCCTTACTAATGCTAGATTAAATTTCAGTATTACTTTAGATAATATATTGCTCACGCTTCTCGAAATAAATCCTAGGACCCTATTTGCTTTATTTCTCGCATTAATACACTATTGCCTTGGTTTAAGGTCGTTACTAATCATAACTCCAAGATCCCTCTCGCATGCCGATTTGCTAATTTCTTTCTTATCTAAGCTATATTTAGAACATAAGAAGAGAGGATAACTGCATTAGGCCGGCTGGCCCATGGTAGGCAGATCCTAGAAGAGTAACTGAACTACTAGAATGAGATAAGGATAGCAAAGAAGAAGGCTCTCCCCCGCCCTCCAAACCCTCCAGCCGAAGCCGGCAGGTAAAAGTCAGAAAGAACACCATGCAGTATAGAAAAACTGGCGTGGACATTTTACAGAAAAGTGTGAAAGGAGAATAGAGACTATCACAGTGTAACCTGAAAAGGAACAATTAAAAATTAGTATTGGTTATAAGATTTCTTTTTCTTTTTTCTATATCCACCCCTTATTAGTCATTTGCTTCTCTAGCCTATGCTTGAAACTCTCAATGGAAGAGGCAGCAACTACTTTATTAGGTAGCTTATTCCATTCGTCTACTACTCTATTACCAAACCAATTTCTACCTATTTGCTTACTGAAACAGAAAATTTTCTAGTGTGAAACCATTATTTCTAGTTCTATCCTGTATGCTCACTTTAAGTACCTTGCTAATATCTCCCTTATTTATACCCTTCATCCACTTTAACACCTCAGTTAAGTCTCCCCTTACTCTACGCCTCTCTAGCGAATGCAGACTTAGTCTTTTCAGTCTGTCTTCATATGACAGGTTCCGGACGTCATGTATCATTTTTGTCATTCTTCTCTGTACATTTTCTAACGAATTAATATCCATTCTATAGTAAGGACACCAAAAATGTACGTCGTAGTCTAAATGTGGCCTTACTAATACCAGATAAAGTTTTAGTATTACTTTAGACGATCTATTGCTCACGCTTCTCGAAATTAATCCTAGGACCCTATTTGCTTTATTTCTCGCATTAATACACTGTTGCCTTGGTTTAAGGTCGTTACTAATTATAACTCCTAGATCTCTCTCGCATTCCAATTTGCTAATTTCTTTGTTATCTATGTTGTATTTATTGTCCCCAATGGTCTTGCCTACGTTAAGTACTTTACATTTTTCAACGTTAAATTCCATTTGCCAAGTTTTAGACCATTTGGACAATTTATCGAGGTCTTTTTGTAAGTTATGGCAATCGTCAGTCGAATTAATGATACGCCCTATTTTTGTATCGTCGGCAAATTTGCTGATGCTGCTATTGACTCCTAAGTCTAGATCATTTATATATATAATAAATAATGAGGGACCGAGTACTGAACCCTGTGGTACTCCGCTAGTTACTAATCCCCAATCCGACTTAGTTCCATTTATTAATACTCTCTGCTTTCGTCCTTTCAACCAGGATTGTATCCATTTTAAGATATCGCCGTCTATACCGTGTGCTCGAACCTTTCTAACTAACCTTTCGTGTGGGACCTTATCAAAAGCTTTACTAAAGTTCAGATAAATAACATCGTAAGCTTTATCGTTGTCTACTGCCTCATAGTCATCAGAATAGAATGACAACAAGTTTGTGAGGCAGGATCGTACTTGCCTGAATCCGTGCTGACTTTCGTTTATAGGATTAAATCTTTCTAAATGTTCTCTAATCCTATTTGCCAATATTGACTCTAACATTTTTCCTACTATTGACATTTGCCTTATCGGACGATAATTCGCCGTAGCTGATTTATCACCCTTTTTAAAGATGGGCATTACGTTTGCGATCTTCCACGCCTCTGGAACTTCTCCTGAACTTAAAGAGCCATTAAATAACGTTAAAAGTGGCTGACATAATTCTTCTTTGTTTTTCTTTATAATTTTTGCATATATATCGTCCGGACCTGGCGATTTTTGAGGTTTTAACTTACTAATTTCTTTCAATACATCCTCTTACTAACGGTTATTTTACTAAGAATATTTTCCGTATTCTCATCGTAAATGTTTGCTGTTTGAGAGATCAGGTCTAGATTTTCCCTGGTGAATACTGATATGAAATAATTATTTAGAGTGGCGCACATTTCTTTATCTTCACTGGTAGTGTCACCTGATTCTGTTCTGAGTGGTCCTATCCTATCTTTATTTTTCGTACGGTACATTTGATAAAAACCCTTGGGGTTTTCTTTTGATTCACTAGCAACCTTAATTTCATAACTTCTCTTTGCTTTTCTTATCTCCCTCTTTACTTCTCTATTTAAAATCGTGTATCGGTTACGTAAGTGTTCCTCTCCACGTTTTATTTTTCTATATAATCCTTTCCTTTGACCTATGAGAGATTTTAATCTGTTTTTTAACCATCATGGTTCTGAATTATTCGTTCTAAACAGTTTTGAAGGGATATATCTATCTTGGCCTCCGTGTATGATATTTATTAACTCATTATACTTCTCACTGGTCGAACGTCTGCTTGGTGCAGGAGCTGAGTTAATTCCCGTCACCTGGACTACACTCCCATCTACCACCTCCCCCCTCACAGACACCTGTAGGACATTCCCACGTGTTTCCTGCGCTTCACCTATGACAGGTTCCCCACTGACCTGGCATTCCCTCAAATAGCTAATCTCCCTGAAGAATACCGTTCGAAAATAAGCTCTTAAGCCATCGAAATCTCGTAGACGAAAATTAGGAACGGTGGAGGTATTTTCAGTGGAACAGACATCCCAAATAAATTTGAACTTAATTTCTTCATGATCGCTATTACCAAGTCGTCCACAAACCTCTATATCACTAATGATATTTTCTTTATTAGCTAAAACGAAATCTAGTATATTATTACCTCTAGTGGGCTCCCTGACATACTGATAAAGGAAATTATCCTGTACTACCTCTAGAAATTCCTCTGACTGCATCTCCTGTCTGATTTCTCTAATCTATCCTTGGCAGATTAAGGTCGCCTACAATTATTACTAAGCTGGACTGTGATGCTTTCCGAATATCCTCCCAAAGGTATTTACTATCAGCTCTACTTAATTTAGGAGATCTGTAAATTGCTCCTAAGACTAATGTCTCCCTATTGTCACTAATTTCAACCCAGACACTTTCTGTGTCCCTATGTACTTTAATGTCTGCTTTGTTGTAACAGGTTAATGAATCATTTACATAAATAGCTACCCCTCCGCCCTTTCTTCCCTGATGGTTTGACACAAAAATATTATAGCCTTTTATCTGATATTCTGCTAAAAATTCTCGAGTGTCTGTATTCATTCAAGTTTCACTAATAACGGCAATGTCTATTTTCTCTGTACAAATTAAAGCCCTCAGTTCATCCATTTTATTATGTATACTCCGGTTGTTTGTGTAGTACACTTTCAGATTATTACCAGTAGTTATACCTCTACCTTGGGATTTACTGTTATTTATTTCATTACTATAGTCTGTCTCAGGAAAGACGAGGGTAGAATATTGTCTATTTTACTCCAAAGTCACTGTCAAAGGCCGAAGGCATCTGATTTAAGGACCTGTGGGAATACAGGCTAGCCAGGGACAAGGCCTGAGGGCAAGAGGCACACACACACACACACACACACACACACACACACACACACACACACACACACACACACACACACACACACACACACACACACACACACACAATGAATGAATGGGTATAAGTGACCCGCTATGCTCACAGGTCAGTATGAACTGTGGTTCCTGTTTTTGGATGCAACTTTTTTTGTTTTGTTTTTTTAGTTATGTTGTGTTGTGTTATGTTGTGTTGTGTTGTGTTGTGTTATGTTGTGGTCAGGCTTGGGTCCGAGTACATGGACTCGTACTTGTACTCGTACTTAAGTACACAATATAATGTACTTGTACTTGTACTCGTACTCGTACTTAAGTACACAATATAATGTACTTGTACTTGTACTTGTACTCGGGTTTAAAATTTCCGTAGTACTTGTACTTGTATTTGTACTCGGACTCAAAGTACTCGACAATTTTACGAGTACTTTCGAGTACAACCATGATATATAAAAGTGGTGAGTTTAACAATGGTGTGTCCTTGGAGAGGCCAGGTGGCCTGGGTTGGTGAGCCAATGAGGTCAAGTGGTATTACAGCCACGCCCACTAACTCCTGATAAGCTGCTTTTAATATGTTAGCACCTTGGTACTAATTGGAAGGAGCGAAAAACAGCTGCCTGGACATTATATACCTACATACACACAATAAACTGCTGAAAGCAATTGAGGTTAAATCAGTAAAATGTACTCGTACTTGGATTCGAGTACAGTACAAATGTACTCGTACTTGGACTCGTGTTCAGCTATAAAACGGAGTACTTGTACTTGTACTTGGATTCGTGATACCGTAATGTAATCGTACTTGAACTCGAGTATAGAAAAATGTACTCGAACCCATGCCTGGTTGTGGTGTGGTGTCGCACGTTGTGTTGTGTTGTAGTGTGATGTTGCACGTTGTGTTGTGTTGTGCTGTGGTATCGCACGTTGTGTTTTGTTGTGTTGTGTTGTATTGTTTTGTGTTGTGTTATGTTGTGTTGTGTTGTATTGTTTTGTGTTGTGTTATGTTGTGTTGTGTTGTGTTGTGTTATCTTGTGTTGTATTGTGTTGTGTTGTGTTGTGTTATGTTGTGGTGTGGTGTCGCACATTGTGTTGTGTTGTATTGTGATGTCGCATGTTGTGTTGTGTTGTGTCGTGGTGTCGCACGTTGTGTTGTGTTGTGTTATTGTGTCACACGTTCTGTTGTGTTGTGTTATGTTGTGGTGTGGTGTCGCACGTTGTGTTGTGTTGTGTTGTGTCATAAGAACATAAGAACATAAGAAGAGAGGATAACTGCAGTAGGCCGGTTGGCCCATGCTAGGCAGCTCCTAGAAGAGTAACTAAACTACTAGAATGAGATAAGGACAGCAAAGAAGAAGGCTCTCCCCCGCCCCCCAAACCCTCCAGCCGAAGCCGGCAGGAAAAAGTCAGAAAGAACACCACGCCGCATAGAAAAACTGGCGTGGACATTTTACAGGAAAGTGTGAAAGGAGAATAGAGACTATCATAGTGTAACCTGAAAAGAAAATTTTTTTGAATTAGTAATGGTTATAAGATTTTCTTTATTCTAAATCCAGTATCCTATATCCACCCCTTATTTGTCATATGCTTATCTAGCCTATGCTTGAAACTCTCAATGGAAGAGGCAGCAACTACTTTACTAGGTAGCTTATTCCATTCGTCTGCTACTCTATTACCAAACCAATTTCTACCGATTTCCTTACTGAAACGGAATTTTTCTAGTTTGAAACCATTATTTCTAGTTCTGTCCTGTATGCTTACTTTAAGTACCTTGCTAATATCTCCCTTATTTATACCATTCATCCACTTAAACACCTCAATTAAGTCTCCCCTTACTCTACGCCTCTCTAGCGAATGCAGACTTAGTCTTTTCAGTCTGTCTTCATATGACAGGTTCCGGACGTCATGTATCATTTTAGTCATTCTTCTCTGTACATTTTCTAACGAATTAATATCCATTCTATAGTAAGGACACCAGAATTGTACTGCGTAGTCTAAATGTGGCCTTACTAATGCTAGATAAAGTTTTAGTATTACTTTAGATGATCTATTGCTCACGCTTCTCGAAATAAATCCTAGGACCCTATTTGCTTTATTCCTCACATTAATGCACTGTTGCCTTGGTTTAAGGTCGTTACTAATCATAACTCCTATAGTAGCCGCAGCGAGAAATGAACGCTGTGGTGGGGCAGTCGGGATGACCGGGGATTCCCCCACTCTAGCCATATCCACATGTCACCGACCATCGGCCACCGCTGCAGCCTCGCTCCATGATCCTTACCCTGTGTCTCTGGCTTTCTCTTTCTCCCTTGGTTTCTATATAAACTGGTGTATTTCCGAAACTAATTATGAAATTATTATGACTTTTGTTCCACACCACCACTGAGGTAAAAATCAAGGAGAGTTTTCTGTATAAAGGTTTCCCCCCCCTCCGAAATGTGGCATATGAGCGGGGGAGTGCAGCCTTGCCGATACCTCCGCCTGACCTATAATTATACACTCGCCAGAACTGACCTGCCCTCAGACAAGGGGGGGGGAAACCTTTATACAGAAAACTCTCCTTGATTTTTACCTCAGTGGTGGTGTGGAACAAAAGTCATAATAATTTCATAATTAGTTTCGGAAATACACCAGTTTATATAGAAACCGAGAGAGAAAGAGAAAGCCAGAGACACAGGGTAAGGATCATGGAGTGGGGCTGCAGCGGTGGCCGATGGTCGGTGACATCCTACCTCTATGGTCGGTGACATGTAAATATGGCTACAGTGGGGGAACCCCCGGTCATCCCGTCTGCCCCACCACAGCGTTCATTTCTCGCTGCGGCTACTATAGATCTCTCTCGCATTCCGATTTGCTAATTTCTTTGTTATCTAAGCTGTATTTAGTATCTCCAATGGTCTTGCCTACGTCAAGTACTTTACATTTTTCAACGTTAAATTCCATTTGCCAAGTTTTAGACCATTTGGACAATGTATCGAGGTCTTTTTGTAAGTTATGGCAATCGTCAGTAGAGTTAATGATACGCCCTATTTTTGTATCGTCGGCAAATTTGCTGATGCTGCTATTGACTCCTAAGTCTAGGTCATTTATATATATGATAAATAATAAGGGACCGAGTACTGAACCCTGTGGTACACCGCTAGTTACTAATCCCCAGTCCGACTTAGTTCCATTTATTAATACTCTCTGCTTTCGTCCTTTCAGCCAGGATTCTATCCATTTTAAGATGTCGCACGTTGTGTTGTGTTCAGTTGTGGTGTCGCACGTTGTGTTGTGTTGCGTCATGGTGTCGCACGTTGTGTTGTGTTGTGTCATGGTGTCGCACGTTGTGTTGTGTTGTGTCATGGTGTCGCACGTTTTGTTGTGTTGTGTCATGGTGTCGCACGTTGTGTTGTGTTGTGTCATGGTGTCGCACGTTGTGTTGTGTTGTGTCATGGTGTCGCACGTTGTGTTGTGTTGTGTCATGGTGTCGCACGTTGTGTTGTGTTGTGTCATGGTGTCGCACGTTGTGTTGTGTTCAGTTGTGGTGTCGCACGTTGTGTTGTGGTGATGCACGTTGTGTTGTGTTGTGTTGTTGTGTCGCACATTGTGTTGCCCACATACACAACATTTGCACACACACACACACACACACACACACACACACACACACACACACACACACACACACACACACACACACACACACACACACACACACACACACACACACACACACCTGAGCTGAGATCGGCAATCCCTTTCCCAATGTGACCTCTATTTCCTTATCCAACATTCCTTCCCTCTCCCTAAGGACTTCCCACTTCACCTGTCCCTTGTTTCTCTCCGTCTTTGTGCCGTGATTAGAAATCTGGACAGAATAGGGTTGAGACTGAATGGCTTGTTCTTTGTTACTTTGTTAAAACGATAAATATAAACAAACACGTTTGTTTAAATAACTCATGACCTACCAAAAAATCTATCATTCTATCAGACTATATATGTATATATATATATATATATATATATATATATATATATATATATATATATATATATATATATATATATATATATATATACAACTTAGAACTATAAAACTTATATGTAAACTTCAGGAAACTGGCAAATGGCCCCCCCCCACTTAGAAAATTCCTTGGTGCGCCCCTGCTGGGCACTGATAGATAAATAGATGCTTCACATTGTTTTATTACTTAAGCGTCGTGTGTGTGTGTGTGTGTGTGTGTGTGTGTGTTTTCATAGTGATAGCTGAGTAGCCTAGGGAAGAGGAGGGATCGGATTAACGGGATGGGGGGAGGGGGATTCCACCAGTGAAGAAGAAGGTTTAGATGAAGGAGACATGAATATCGAGTGATAGATAGATAGATAGATAGATAGAGAGAGAGAGAGAGAGAGAGAGAGAGAGAGAGAGAGAGAGAGAGAGAGATTGTATTTTCAATGTAAATTTTGGAATATAATGAATATTTATAAAGGAAATGCTACTGTTGATCCTTCGATCAGTAATACCATTGTAAATCAGTTTATGTTTTTTCATAAAGAATAGTAATAAAACAATAAAATAAAATAAAATAATTTTTCTTCATCTTTCATGGCTATTTCATTGACTTCCTTACCCTAACCCTCCCCACATTCCGACCCGGGCCACTCCCATCCTACATCCCTCCTCATATGGACCGATATCAGGACACTGACAGATAAATAGAGGCTACACATTGTTTTATTATTTAAGCGTCGTGTGTGTGTGTGTGTGTGTGTGTGTGTGTGTGTGTGTGTGTGTGTGTGTGTGTGTAGAGGAAAGAAAACGGAAGAGGGAAGGAGGAAGGTCCAGAATCCCGAGGGGACCTCTTAATCCTTCACACGGTCACTCGTGTTCCGATTTTGGCAAAGGCTTTGTAAAATTCTCTCCCTCATGTTTCCTGAGAAAGGGTATAACCGGGAAACTCTTTACTTTACTAATATAACAATTTTTTGTACTATTGCTTATCGCCTTTCTATCATTGCTTGTTCTATCATCTATCATTGCCTGCTCAATTTGAGGTGCCTGAGTGGATGTATCTACACTAATGGTTGAACTTTTGTTCTTAATTTTGCCAGTCATGATGCATCTATCCAAAAATGGTAATAATGATTTCTGAGTGTAGTTGCTGCAACTTCCTGTACATCTACTTCTCAACCTCGAAAACATCCCTCCAACTCCCTATCTATCATTCCAGCTAAAACAGTAACTCCCTGTCTGCTAAGATGAGTCCCATCCCAACTATACAAGGCACTCCGTCCATAAAACCGATCCTAGCTGTCTATGAAAGGTATTGCATTATCTTTGCAATACCTTTCAAGGCGGCAATTAAAAACTATTGCCCTGCTCAACCACTCACTTCCCACCCGCCATCTGGGTAAAACACCAAGCACTACAGGAGTTCCTCGCCTCTCACTAACCTTTTCTAACATCACCTTGTACCTTTGCCACAGTACCTCACTCTTATGGCTACTAATATCATTGCCTCCTACACTGAGGCACACAGTGGGTTTGTCACCACTATCCTTTACGATATTTGAAATTTTTTCTATCACATTAGCCACCCTGGCCCCTGGAAGACACACATGTTTAGCAAGTGGAGTATACATGGCCCTGTTCAGATATCTCACCTGGGAGTCTCCAAGGACAGCAACATTTTTCTTACCTTTCTTGTTCTGATTATACTTACCTGTACTGGAGGTTGTCCCACCGTTCTTCTCCTCTACTTCCCTCTCTGCCATCCCTTCACATTCGTCCCGTAGTGCGTCGAAGGCATTAGTGGTCTTAACTTCCGTTTGCTTCTTAAGAGTGAACTTCGTTGCACCCTTGTTAACTATTGTCCAACCTTCAGCCTTTTTTTCTTTCGCTTTTTTCTCTTTTTGCTTCACACACACACACACACACACACACACACACACACACACACACGTACTTACAAAATGTCCCAAAAATCGACCCTGGAAGTTATATTGCCCGTCTTGTAGTCCTTGATGTAAGTGCCACTCCAGCACCGTCCCACCTCTTGGTACCCGACGAAATACCTCTCCTGCTCGAACCATCTCCCCAGGTACTGAAGAAGACGTAGGTAGGTAAGTACTGAAGGAATCCAAGACGTAGGTAGGTACTGCCATCATCATCATCATCATCACTCACCCTCTCCCAGTCGAAGTCCTTGATAATGGGTGTCATAGGACAGTCGCCCCTGAAGTACACTTGCCCCTTTACTCCCATTATCATCATCATAATCATCATCATCATCGTCGTCGTCGTCGCGCCCATCTTGATAAATCTACACATGATGGGTGAAGAAACCAGGACCATTAAACCTGTCTCAAAATAAATCGCAATGAAAAAGGAGTTACGAAGCCTTTTATTCATACGGTAATTCAGTCCGAAGGTTATAAAAGATTATAAAGGGAAGGTTACATAGAGGAATTTGTCGACTGTGGTAGTGTGTGGTTAAAGGTGGTTTGCGTGTGTGTGTGTGTGTGTGTGTGTGAGAGGGGGTGGGAGCTGGACTGGACCATATGTTCAGTAACGGAACAAATTGCGTTACTTCTATCCACGCTGCCTGTCCACTTAACCACACCACACCTATCCATACCACACTCCACCCCATCCACATCCACCCCACCACCCTTACACCCACACACCCATCCACACCGAAATCCACCCCATCCACTCCCACCCCTTCCTCACCATCCGCCCATCGGTGAAGGTGTGCTCAGGTGAATCATTAATTGGCTTCCGGAAAAAGGGTTGTAATTAACATGTAAAGTAGTAGTAGTAGTAATAGCTGTAGTAGTAATCGGGGTAGTAGTCGTAGTAGTTGTTGTAGTAGCAGGAATAGAAGTAGTAGTGGTAGTAGTAGTACCAGTAGTAATAGGAGTGTTGACGGACGTTTGTTTAACCGGGCAGGGAAACCACCCAGTCATATCAGTGCCACCACGTGAAGGCCTCCCTCTCTAGCCCAGGGTACGAGTATGATGATGATGATGGTGACGATGTTGACGATGATGACCATGATGATGATGATTATGATGATGATGATAATAAAAACGAGGTTGAGATTACATTGAGAGATGAGAAAGTGAATGAAAGTGAAGGGAAGTGAAGGAAAGTGGATGAAAGAGAATGAAGGTAAAGGGAAGTGGATGAAAGAGAATGAAAGTGAAGGAAAGTGAGGGGAGGAGGATGAAAGTGAATGAAAATGAAGGAAAGTGAATGAAAGTGAAGGAGAGTCAAGGGAAGTGAATGAAAGTGAAGGGAAGTGAATGAAAGTAAATGAAACTGAAGGAAAGTGAAGATACGTGAAGGAAAGTGAAGGGAAGTGAATGATAGTGAAGGAAAGTGAAGGAAAATAGATGAAAGTGACTAAGATTCTCCTGACATGTATTCCAGAAGGCTTAAGGAGAGGGTGATATGCAAGACAGTGATTATGACGATGAAAGTGTTGAATATAATGGTGATGAGGGGAAAGTGACGTTGCTATTGAAACGGTGACATCTGCTGCAATAAACAAGAACAACAATAACAACAACAACAACAATAGCAACAATAATAATAACAAGAACAACAAGAGAGAAAAGTGGAAGAGGAACATTGAGGAGTATATGGATGGAAGTAAGTCGTTCAGAGAGAGAGAGAGAGAGAGAGAGAGAGAGAGAGAGAGAGAATTAGCCAATAAATACCCAATCTGACATAAAATTCCTGGATCAGTGATTGCCTTCAGGTGGGATAATCAACCGGAAACGCGCAGGTAATCCAGAAAACACACCTGTCTCACCTGGACCACCTGTAATCAACGAGCACACACTCTCTCTCTCTCTCTCTCTCTCTCTCTCTCTCTCACACACACACACACACACACACACACACACACACACACCTTCTCATTATAACTGTCACCCTCTCTTTCACTTTCTCTCGCCACACACACACACACACACACACACACACACACAAACAAACACTTACACTCCTCTCTCTCTCTCTCTCTCTCTCTCTCTCTCTCTCTCTCTCTCTCTCTCTCTCTCTCTCTCTCTCTCTCTCTCTCTCTCTCTCTCTCTCTCTCTCTCTCTCACGACACCCACCCAAGCATATAACAGTAACGCCACGCTAAGATAATTATCTCCTCTCTCAATTCTTTCTTTTTTTTCTTACTTTTTCATGCCGGCATTTTTTTTTTTTTTATCTTTCCTTTTATCTGTAACTCTTATATATTTTTTTCTGAGTCGTTGGTGGTCACTTTTAATGGTTAATTCTATCGATTTATCCATATCAGTTTCCTCTATCTTTCTGACTACCTATTCATCTATCAACAATATATCTTTACCTATCTATTTATTTATCTATCAATAGTATATTTTTAGCTATTTCTTCATTTATCCATCAGTATGTATCTCTTTTATCTATTTATACAGTATATACGCTGGGAACATCTTTCTATCTATTAATCTATTTTCATGAGCTATTTAACTATATACTTACTTCTATATCTATCTATCTATCTCTGTGTCTATCTATCTGAATATCTATCTATCTATCTATCTATATATATATATATATATATATATATATATATATATATATATATATATATATATATATATATATATATATATATATATATATGAGTACTGAAACTATAATCACCGCGCCTCACCTCCATTCACTACAGCACCTTCTTCTGTGGGTCCCTCCTACAGGTAAAGTACAGTACATACACCGCGTAGGGAACGGCGCCCCCCTTGTAAGTACTCAGAGCCACGCCAGGGTAAGACTAGGGATCTTCTCACGCCGAAATACAGGGGAGGGTGACGCCTGGCTCCACCTCACGCAGTGACACCACGCGTAGGACCCTCGCCTTGCCATTATCGAAAGTGTAATACCTGAAGTGACGTAATCTCACCTGTACGAAATAGCGCCACTCTTGCCGATTTCCCGCGCGGTAGTTTCGCTGATGTCGGTAAAGATGATATTGTTCCGGTATATGTAATACGTTTGTACACAGGGAGCCACGGTGACGAGGTGGTGCCGTGTCTTGCTCGCGAACTGCATGCATAAACGGGAGCAACGGATCATTTAATATTTTACCTCATCTTCTTCTCTTCTTCCTATCTGTCTGTCTATAGCCAGACACCTTAATCCCATAAGGGGTGGCCACAAATAAATCGGCTCCATGTCGTCCTGTCCCCTGCCATTTCGCTGCCATCCCTCAAACTTGCACCCTTTCTCTCCCTTATACTTCTTCACTTCATCAGTCGATCTCATCCTCGGTTTCCCCCTCCCTCTTCCTGCTGGCTAATATTCTTAGGCTGAGAGGCATATCATGTTTCTCTGGCCAGAGATACGAAAGTTCGCCTCTGGACGCTGCTGATCCGGGTATGTTTGCAGCTTGTTCGTTATTGTTTTGATGTTGTCAGCACCTGTTCCAGCACACGTGTGGACATGCCCTAATATCTCACTTCTCCTTCTCACTTTCCTTTGCTGGCTAATATTCTTAAGTTGAGAGAAACTTCTTATCATCTGTTATATAAACTTAAGTTCACCTAATATTTCACCTCTCATATTTTCCACTTTTAGCCACCGATAAATACCTACCTCTCTCTATCTATCTGTCCATCTATCTGTCTATCTATTTATCAATGTCACTCTGTCCTTCACCATCAGGCTGCACTCTCTCCAACTCACCCCGTCTCCCTCACTCCTTCTCTCCATCTCATCCTCTGTCTCCCCCTCCCCCTCCATCTCGAACATGTAATATGTACTATTAAAATTTCTCTCTCTCTCTCTCTCTCTCTACGCCAGTACCTTCAGATAAAAATCCCTGAAGAGTGTGAAGAAGGGTGTGTTGTCTCCACCACCATCATCAACATCACCACCACCACTACTACGCCTACCACCATCACTACTATGGTCGTGCCATTTTAAAGTGGCGGTTTGGGTGGGGTACGAACCTCTGTGCAGTGTTGCCACGTTTTCCATACTCGCGATGCCTCTCTCTCTCTCTCTCTCTCTCTCTCTCTTTCCTGGGGGGGATGTGCATCACCCTAGGGAATTTTGTTTCTTTTATGTCTTATAAACTTGTGCTTTCATTTCTTTATTTTGTTTTTTATTATATTGTTTTACATATGGCGCCAGACGACCTCGGTGTTACGGCGCCTTTTCATTCAGTCATTCTCGCCCTCCTTCCTACCCTCCCTTCATCTTTCCCTCAGCTTGACAATGCACTCAACACTGCCCCTTGCCTGCCTTCTCTCTCTCTCTCTCCTTGGGGAGATGTGCTTCACCCTTGGGAATTTTGTTTCTTTTATGAGTGACTTATAAACTTGTGCTTTCATTTATTTATTTTGTTTTTATTATATTTAATTATGTTTAAAAATATTATTGTTTTACATATGACGCCAGATGACCTCGTTGTTGTGGCGCCATGATTTGTTTTCATTCAATCACTCTCTCCCTCCTTCCTTCCCTCCCTTCCTTCATCTCTCACTAAGCTGCACTCATCACTTCCCCTGGTCTGCCTTCCCCCCCCACCCTCCACTCTCTCTCGTCTGTGGTATTTTAGGATACATTTTGGTTATTTTCTTTTACGTTATAATGTACATATTGTAAATTTGACTTTATTTCCACACCACCCAGGAGATAAAAATCTTGGCGCGTTTTTTTTAAGAGGTGTCCCCAAACAGGCCTATTCCTCTATCCCTCACAGATGACCAGGTCGGACTGGGTGTGTGTGAGTGTTACCGCTCACGAGGGTTTAATGTATATATTTTTTTTTACTAAGGAACTGGCATATTTTTGCTTATATTCCTGCACATTATTTTATAATCATAATTGTGACATTATTACCAATCCCAGAAATACGGTAACAGCCAATAAAAGTGACTACTTTTTTTTAAGCAACACTGTAAAATATTTATGCCACGTTTCTGTATTGCCGTATAAATATTTTACGCATAATCAGTTTACTGTTCTTTCATATATTATAATACACACGTTACCATTATATTCTTATGTGTTTATCTTATTGTGATGCCTATTACATATATCAGAGCCGTTCACATAGCGGGTATGGAACACGTGGCACCACTGTACAGAGGTTCGTGCCCCACCTAAACCGCCACTTAAGATTGGTACCACCATACCACTGCTACTACTAAATGTCCACGCCAGTTTTTCTATACTGCGTGGTGTTCTTTCTGACTTTTTCCTGCCGGCTTCGGCTGGAGGGTTTGGAGGGCGGGGGAGAGCCTTCTTCTTTGCTATCCTTATCTCATTCTAGTAGTTCAGTTACTCTTCTAGGAGCTGCCTAGCATGGGCCAACCGGCCTACTGCAGTTATCCTCTCTTCTTATGTTCTTTTGTTCTTATGTACTACTACTACTACTACTACGCTTGTCATATAAATAACTCTTCCCTCTGACTCACACTACTACTACTACTACTACTACTACGCCTGTCACATACATAACTCTTCCCGCTGACTCACACTTCGCCACTCACACTTCTCCAGCATGAGGTAAGATTCGTCCTGTCTACCACTCTCCCAGCGAGTTAACCCAAAGGCATATCATTATCATCATCATTAGCATCATCACCATCATCATCATCATCATTATTATCATCATCATCATCACTATCATCACGATCATCATTATCATCACCCTTTTCTTTCTCCTCCTCCTCATCATCATCATCCTTATCCTCTTGATCATCATGTTTTTCGCCTAAGGATGAGATGAAGTAGGATCAAGAAAATAATATACGTAAAAAGATGGAATAAAAAAATCCAAAAAATAAATAAATAAATAAATAAATAGATAAATAGAAGTAGACATTTACTATTCAAAACTTATTTTAGTTTCCCATAAAGAACAAATTTTCTCTAGTTTCGAATCGGCCTTCAATAATTTTTTTAAATGTATTTATGTATGTATATATGTATGTATATATGTACATACATATATCCCCGGAAAGCAACTAACTAAAAAAACAAACAACAAGCCTCGGACAAGGACTGACCAAACGATGACGACCCAGGACCGGACAAAGGACTTGGTAATGGCTACGTGGAATGTAAGAGGAGAAAATGATGAGGTGAAAGAGAGAGAGATTGTCCAGGTGCTTCAGGGTGCGAAAGTGGATGTATGTGGAATAACTGAAGCTTGGAGAGGAGAAAGTGTGAGAGAATGGGAGTATGGATGGGGTATATGTGCAGGAGTAGGTGAGAATGAGAGGGCAAAGGAAGGAGTATGTATAGTTGTGAGTAAAAGATGGAAGAGGAGCATAAGACAGTATGGATCAGTTGGGTCAAGGATTGTGTGGGTAAAGTTGAAAGTTGGAATACAAATGTGGGCGATTGTGTGTGTGTGTATGCGCCAACGCAAGATCGTGCAAGAAGAGTGAGAGAAGAGTTCTGGACAAATGTGGAAGTGTGCATGGAAAAGTTTGGAAGGAATGAGAGTGTTTTTGATTGGTGATATGAATGGTAAAGTTGGGAATGTGAAGGTGGATGGAATAGTTGGTGAGTGGGGTGTGCCTGCTGAGATAGATGAGAATGGGAGTGCGTTAGTGGACATTTGTGCTGGGAGGGGGTTGGTGATAGCCAATACCCTCTTCAGGCATAAAATGATCCACAGGTATACATGGCGAGTGATGAGAAGGGTGGGTGGTGAACTGAATGAAAGGAAGGCAATGATTGATTATGTGTGTGTGGATGAAAGGATGCGAAGATGTGTAATGGATGCAAGAGTTTATAGAGGTTGGGGGAGTGGACTTTCTGACCACTACTTGGTGATGGCCAGAATTAAAGTTCAAGTAAGTTGGAGGAATAGAAGAAGGGAAAGACGAGAGGAAGGAGTAGTTGCAAGGAGAGTGGAAAGGTTACAAGAGGATGAAAAAAAGGCAGAGTATAAGAGAGAAGTGGAGGAACGATTGGGCAAATATGAATTGGAGCAGATGGGAGACGTGGAAGGTGTGTGTAGAATGTAGACGAGGAGAGAGTGTCATTGTCCTCGTCATCACCACCACCTTCACCGCCACGAAGACGCCGCGGTCCTCAGCGTGGCCATGGAGGTCGGCCAAGGGGTTGCCGAGGAGGCACAAGGGTGTCAGAACCCCAACCCACTGCGACCCGTGCGAGAGGTGTTGATGCACGTGACGAGGGGTGGAGCAGTGGCCCATTCACGCCAGCAAATGGGCCCTTTACCGGATCCCCGGGGATGAAGGTGAATACGCCAAGAACTCCTCTGCAGTTTTTCCAGCTGTTCTTCACCAGGGAGTTGTTGGCATACTTCACCCGCGAGACGAACAACTACGCAGCATTCTTGGGGACTGGTTTGGACTCATGGTTCATCTGCAGTGAAGAGATGATGGCCAAGTTCCTGGGGATCTACTTCCTCATGGGGGTAGTTACAATGCCGACCATCAGGCATTACTGGCATCGGTCCCGGGTGCACAACTACCCCCTTTTTTCGCAAGTGATGAGTGGAAGGCGTTTTCGGGCCATCTTGAAACACTTCCACGCATTCAACTCGCTTGCCATCCCCAGGGACAATCAAGACCGACTCATCAGGGTTCGCACGGTACTCGAGTACCTCCTTCAGCGGTTCCAGAACACCTACCAGCCCGAAGAACATCTCAGCCTGGATGAGGGATCATTGGCTTGGAAGGGGAGGCTCAGCTTCTGCGTCTACAACCCAATGAAGCCTGCCAAGTATGCCATCAAGTTTTACATCCTGGCTGAGGCTTGTTCGGGCTACATCTCCAACTTTGAGGTGTATATGGGGCAGAGGAAGACCTTGGAGCAGACAGTATGGAGCCTCGTAGAGCCGCTGAGGGATCAGGGATACAAAGTGTACATGGACAATTATTACAACTCTGTATCCCTGTGCAAACTCCTCTTCAGTACAGGAACCTACGTGTGTGGGACCCTACGCCTGGCTAGAGGAGCACCTAAGCAGCTGCAGGACATCGCACGGAACAGGGATCTACTGGAGCCGGGCATCACACCGATGCACAAGGATAATGTGATGGTGCTGCTGTGGAAGGACAAGCGCATCGTCAACATGATCTCCACCTTCCACAGCGCAGACACCATCCCAAAGCGGGTTCGAGGGAAGACCAGGGCACGTGACGGGACGACCAGATACGTCCAGAAGACCGTGGACAAGCCCGTCGTGGTGGTTGACTACAGTCGCCATATGGGTGGGGTAGACCACTTTGACCAGATGGTCCAATATTACCCACTGCAACGCCGGACCGTCAAGTGGACCAAGAAGGTAACGTTCTACCTCATCCAGATGGCGATGTTTGACGCCTTCGCCTTGTACAAGAAGACCGTACGGAGGCAGGTCACTCTGCTGGAGTTCCTTGAAGAACTCATCGACAAGCTCCTGTTCTTCGACGAAGCAGAGTGGCCTCCGTCAGGGCACGTCATCCACCATGCCCCTGATCTTCCAGCCCAACGACCAGGAGGACTCCCAGCACCTGATGCAGCAACAACACAGCTGCCCACACCACTGGCTCCTGCGCCACCAAGAGGGGACCAGGACCAGCCCGGAGCACCACCTGCAGGAGGAGTCCCAGCACAGGAGCCACCACCACCATCACCTCAGGAACCAGCGCAGGTGGAGAGGGAGCCATCACCACTTCCTGGTCCGTCGGGAGAACCCGCTGTCGCTGAGATGCCCGGGCCTGCAGCTGCACCTCCAGGACGACAGGACCAGGGACACCCAGGACTCCAGCCCAGCAGGCGATGTCGCTTTGTAGACCACAGACTGCGGCTGGACAACACACTGGGGCACCATCGGGAGAGGATCCCTAACAGGAGGAGGCTGAGGTGCACCCTGTGTTCCCTGGGCAAGATGAGGAGGGACACATGTCACATGTGTCCTGTTTGTGATGTGCCACTTTGTTTAGGGGATTGCTTTGAACGGTTCCATACCGAGCAAAATATTCCCTAGTGGAGTGTACACACACACAGACACACACTCACACACACACACACACACACACACACACACACACACACACACACACACACACACACACACACACACACACACACACACACACACACACACACACACACACACACACACACACACACACACACACACACACACACACACACACACACACACACACACACACACACACACACACACACACACACACACACACACACACACACACACACACACACACACACACACACACACACACACACACACACACACACACACACACACACACACACACACACACACACACACACACACACACACACACACACACTCACACACACTAACACACACACTAACACACACACTCACACACACACTAACACACACACTCACACACACACACACACACTAACATACTAACACACTCACACACACTCACACACACACTCACAGACACTCACACACACACTAACACATACACTCACACACACACATACACTCACACACTCACACACTCACACTACATAACTCCTCATCTTCAAATCCCTGGTCAAAGTGGATCAACACCCCTGGAGGAAGTGAGTTCTGCAAATTTGGTTTATATATATGATAATCTATTACCATTACCTCTCCAATTTTCAGAGAAATAACCATTTTCTCCAACAGATTACACATATGAAAGAAAGTAAATCTCCACAGCAGTAACATTAAGTTATGTTTATGTATAGTAGGTTATAACAATAGGAAAACATCCATGGAAGATGTAATAGTATGTACAGATAGGGGGAAAAAAAATTGGTAGCATAGTCTTCTGGCAAGTGTGCAAGGAAATTACAGTGTGTGTAAAAGTTGGTAGCGATCGGAAGAGTAACCTCACTTTGTCGGCCAATTACTCGAAAACTATTAGACTTTTCGAATTCCCGTTACAACCAGCATCAATACCACAAAAATAAACGTATGATCAATACCTGAATGTAAGCTTTGGGTAGCGTTTTTGGGGGGAAAAAGGCGAGGGAAATGTTTTTTTCACTCGCGGTTGTTATCAGTGACAAGCGCTCGGAGTAATCACCTAACTTTGTCGGCCAATTATTCGAAAACTGTTAGACTTATCGATTTTCTGTAACAACCATGATCTATACCACTAAATTCTACGTATGATCAATACCAAAATGTAAGCATTATGTTACGTGTTGTGCGAGAAAAGGCGGTGGAAATGAGTGTCTCTTCCCGGCTGTTACCATTGAAAAATGCTCGTAGTAATACTCTCTGTTTCTCTGCCAATTACTCGGAAACTATTGGACGTATCGATTTCACGTTTGAACCATGATGAAGAGCAGGAAATTCTACATATGTACAATACATAAATATGTAATATTTCTGATAAGAATTCGTTGTTACGTAGACGGGAACATTGCGTACGCCTTGCGCGCATCACGAAAGTCAATCACGCACGGAGTGCCTAGTACTTTTTTTCGATTTACTCGAGAACTATGAGGCGTATGGGGTTTGTACGTCACAGTGGTAAAGCTGGATAATTGGGGCATATTACTATGTAATAAAAACATAAGGTGCTTGGGAAAACTTTGCTCTCAGAGGTCAGTGAAATTTTTCCGAAAATGGCTCTCAGTTTTTGGCCATTTTCTCGAAAAGTATACATCGTATCTCAACCGGATTGGTTTCGTTAGAAAGCTGATGAAATTCTCTATAAAAACTTATTAGATAATTTTCCTGTATGATGGAAAACATTCAAACGGCGATGTTGGGAAGTGAAAAAAGTTTACTCGACCATGCTTCCAGGGCTAATAACTTTTTTTGCTGGTGTTTTCCTGTGTTTTGGTCATGTTTATCAGTTAGAACAAACATCGATGCATACCTGGAGATAGGTTTCATGGGAATACATGGATTTTTGGGTGGCGAAAATAAGGCAAGAATGTGTTTCATTCGCTCAAATTTGCTCAAATTTGCCGCCCCGGCCGGGCGGCTTCGTAGTGAAAATTCCTGTACCAGAAAACTTACTGAAACTTACCGTGCGGGAAAGGGTAAGGGTAAGTTTACTTAATGTCTAAAAGATATAGGCAAATGACTAAAGCTTTGCCTGCAACTTAAGGCAGGACCTATTCTACCTAGAGAGGCTAAACCACCTTCAGTAACTACATTTGCACACTGGATATAAGTATTCATTTTATGCAAATTAGCCAATCTTTCACTTACATGAAATAAATAAATAATAGCATATATTAGGCCTGCCGAAACACTCGAAAGCATATCCCCACAATGGAAAAAAAAAAAAAAAAAGCCATGGACTAGAGTACCATTCATTATCTCTGAAGGGGAAGCAAACTTCAGAAAATGGCAAGTGAAGGTGAGTGCACAGGTAGGTATTGGAAAAGACCAGAAGTCACTGGAAGCTAATAAATAAGTCCCCACTTGTATCAACCATGATAAAACTACCCTTACAGCCACAACTCATGGAGCCCAGTGCTCCCACCAGCCGCAGGCCACCGGGAACTGAACAGGGGTAGACCTATGACGCTCACACAGAGAACGATACACACTGACAGGTACTCGACACATTAGTTTGTCAGCAGCACGCAGCACGTTCGGCACCTATCCTCGTCGGGAATTCATGTCGCATGTTTATGAAATGTTAGACATATAAGTCATTAATGAAAACCCTCCAAAGTCGTAAGTAAACAATATCGCATTATTTGAATGAAGTAGTACACAATACATAAATTATCGCATTATCGTACACATGGTACGTACATTGAAGTGCCATATTATCGTATTTGTACGATAATTATCGCACGTCTGGCAACGCCGTAGCGAAATTAATAGAGAAAAGTTTAAAAAACAGCAAAAAACGCACGTATAATCTTCAGGTGTGTGTTTGTTTTGGTGGCTAGAGCTGGACTGAGCCAGCATGACTGCTGATTGTCCTGTGCATCCCTATGGGCTGTCTGGCCGCTACGAGTCAAATAGCAACATGCGTGATTTGTGGGGTAACATGTGCTTGCCTGAGGGATGGTGGCGTGGCACTGGGTCCAGTGTCATGCCAAAAATCAGCCAGGCTCCCACAGAGTGACCGAGTGGTTGAAAATTCCATGTAAATAACTGAACTTTCGACTCTATTGCCGGATCCACGTCGAACCTCTCGGGTGCTCTTGGAAAACTAGAATGTTTAGGGATGACAATGGTATACTTAACTTAATTTCAGTAAACAAACTCACTCCTTTTCTGTCCAACTGTGTAATGCAAGAGTTAACCGTTACTCCCAGTTCCTCACCTATGCAACAGGTCAGCTCTGGAACTGTTTCCCTCTGTCTGTATTTCCTGCTTTCTAGGATCTCTAGTCTTTCAAACGCAGCGTGTCCAGGCATCTCAAAATGAACGGATCTTGAATTTGGCTCTCTTTTGTACTTTTTTTCTTTCTTTCTTGGATGGAACGGTTTGCGAACTTCTGGCCTTAGGTTCCTTCTTCCTTGCATATATATATATATATATATCCAACTGTGTAATGCAAGAGTTAACCGTTACTCCCAGTTCCTCACCTATGCAACAGGTCAGCTCTGGAACTGTTTCCCTCTGTCTGTATTTCCTGCTTTCTACGATCTCTAGTCTTTCAAACGCAGCGTGTCCAGGCATCTCGAAATGAACGGATCTTGAATTTGGCTCTCTTTTGTACTTTGTTTCTTTCCTTCTTGGATAGAACGGTTTGCGAACTTCTGGCCTTTGGTTCCTTCTTCCTTGCATATATATATATATATATATATATATATATATATATATATATATATATTTATATATATATATATATATATATATATATATATATATATATATATATATATATATATATATATATTGTTACATATCCTATGATTTCATCATCCTTTGTATAATTCTAACGTACAGTATGCTGCATGTTTGATCACGATTCGCCTCGTGGCTTCCATAGTTACCAGCCTTGCGTATTCTACCTCACTCCCCCCTTCTCCCCCTTATAGTAGAGTAAGTTGTTCTTTCTGTTGTTCAGAGCAGGAGTGTCAACTCTTTGTCCCCTATGGCTTCATTTCCGCATCCTTCTTACAAGTTGTATCAAGCTCTGCCGGCCCCTATATAATGAGCTCAGTCTCTGCATTAATTGCCACTTAGATCTACTCCTCATTTTGTTCACATCTCTGTCCTCTCCTGTTTAGTGTATTATTTTTTTTGTGAGTGCTCAGGAAGTCTCCAGCCATGTAGCTGCTGTATAATTTGAGTATAAGTGTTGTTACCATTTTTCTTGTACTGTATGGCCTAAGGCGTTAATTCGTAGGCCTGGTGAGGTTTTTTGCGATTCATGTAGAGTTTTTGATGTCAGCCATTATTAATAATATTTTGTATCTCTAATAATATATCTTGCTTTAACTGAGCATTATCCGGTTTTCTCATTTATCAGGGCTGACTTAGATAAATTTGCTCTTGCTAAATTCGTGTTAATAGAGGCTATTGCAGTTAACCATATATGTAACCTGTTTTGCCATTACATTATTCTTATGAGTCCTGAATGTTTAGTTGATAGTTTGAGCATTAAACTTTAACTTGTAATTTTACCTCTTTTGTTTTGAACCTGGAACTTTGCGGGACAGTAGTGATTTTAGTATTCTCACTTGAAGTGTCCATTATCTCTCTCTGTTCCATAACATAAATTTGGCGACCTCTTATCAGGATATTCAGGATATTATCATAAGGATATTGCTTGATATTTTGTGACTGTGATTTATTCATGATGTCTACTATTACTACTCTTGATGAAGCCAAAGATTTTTTGTCAAATGTGCAATCAGTGTGTGATGTAGAAAACAGAACAAAGAATGAACTTAAGCTTGTTGCTCAACAATTGGGAATTGCTGTTCGCTCTCATCAGTCTAAAGATCAAATTGTTGACACGATAAATAAAAGCTTGTTTAATGTAACTCCTCCAGATGAGCAAATGCAGATTGAAATAGCAAAGTTACAGCTAGCCCTGCAGGAGGCTCGTGCTAAGGAGGCTGAGTCTCAGGCTCGTATTCAGGAGGCACAGGCACAAATTGAAATTGCTAGGATTCAGGCAGACCATGAGTATCGCATGAAACAAAGTGGAACTGGACCATCTAGCTCTGATGATTTTGATGTCGCTAAAAATGTTAAACTTGTCACTCCTTTTAATGAATCTGATTTAACAAAGTATTTTCAGTTGTTTGAGAGGGTAGCTACAGGTTTCAATTGGCCCAAAAAGTATTGGCCAGTACTCCTACAGAGTGTTCTCACCGGTAAAGCTCAAGTAACTTATGCATCTTTGCCTCAGGATCAATCTGATAATTATGATGTAGTTAAGAGCTTCATTCTTAAAGCCTATGAGCTTGTTCCTGAAGCCTATAGAGTAAAATTTAGGACAACTTATAAGCAAGATAAGCAATTCCATGTTGAATATGCAAAAATCAAAGATCTGTTAGAGCAGTGGTTAAATTCTAAGAAAGTAAATTCTGATTTTCATAAATTTAAGCAGATGATTTTGCTGGAGGACTTCTAAAGGTGTATTAATAAAAATGTAAGGCTATATCTTGATGAGAAAAGAATAGATAATTTGTCTCATGCTGCAGTTTTAGCTGATGAATATGTTCTCACTCACAAGAGATATTCTAAAGAAAAAAGGAAAGCTGAGAGTAAGTACGTTGCCACTACTCAGAGTACGGGTAACAGGAAAGAGAATAAAGATGATGTTTCTCAGGAAGTTAATACCAGCTCCACCTCCAGATTTCAGAAAATGAAATGTACTTATTGTAGTAAGCTTGGTCATACTACGGAGAAATGTTTCAGGAGACAGCGTGATGTGAACAACAAGGAGTCTTTAAATATTCAGTCAATTGGTCTAGTGTCCACCCTTGAGAGTTCCCAGAATTCTTTAACTGAGTTAACTGAACCTGCTTTGAGGGGTAAATTAAATTCTCATGATGAAGCTCCTCATTTGAGCAGTAACGTGGGTGACACTCTCAAGAGTTCATGTGCTAATTTCCTGTCTGATGGTTTTGTCAGTCGTCTGGACAGTAATGACAGGAAATCAGTTAAAATATATCGTGATACAGGTGCTTGCCAATCCCTTATGCTGACCAGTGTTCTAGGCTCTAATGTTAATTCCTCTGATGAAACTGTAATCTTACAAGGTGTAGGGAATAATTACTTCTCTGTCCCTCTGTCCAGAGTGAATTTAGAGTTTGGTTTTGTTAATGGTTCCGTTATGGTTGGGTTGGTTGAGACACTCCCAATGTCAGGTGTAACTTTCTTACTTGGAAATGATATTGGTGGAAGTCAAGTTTGTCCAGCACCTCAGTTGTCTAGTGAACCATTGACTGTGACCCAGGATTGTGATATCCCTGATGTGTTCTCTGCATGTGCTGTCACTAGGGCTAAGTCTAAAGTTACTGGTGACTTAGAGGGTAATGATGATGATGATGTTATCCTAGCTGACACTTTTCTTGCTAATTTGGACCACTCAGCAGATGAGGCAGTACCCCATAGTGTTGATAATTTGTCTCGTCAAGAGTTGGTTGAGTTGGAGGTTGCTGACCCTGAGATGAAAGGTCTAGCTAACTCTGCTTGCAGTGAGGAAGAGTCAGCTAGTGCTTCTACTTGTTATTATATAAAGTCAGGAGTACTTATGAGAAAGTGGAGACCCCCAGCAGCATCAGCCGACTGTGAATGGGAGGTTCTACATCAAGTTGTCATCCCTCGTGTTTGTAGGCAGGATATCATTAGAGTGGCTCATGATTACAATTTGGCAGGACACCATCGAGTGAGGAAGACTGTGGCACGCATTTTGAAACACTTCTACTGGCCAGGTATCTTCAGAGATGTTTCCTGGTATTGTAAGTCTTGTCACACCTGTCAAGTTGTGGGGAAGTGTAATCAGACCGAAAAGGTTGCACCTCTAGTTCCCATTCCTCCTTTTGAGGCGCCATTCACCCGTGTGTTGGTGGATATTGTGGGCCCTCTTCCTAAGACTTCTTCAGGATTTTCTTATGTGTTGACCCTGTTTGATATGGCTACTCGTTATCCTGAAGCGATTCCACTTAGAAATATCTCAGCAAAGAACGTGGTTAAGGTAATGCTAGGGTTCTTCACCAAGTTTGGTCTGCCCAAGGAGGTACAGTCAGACCGGGGAAGTAATTTCATGTCAAATGTTTTCAAGCAGTCTCTGAAAGAGCTGGGCATCACCCAGATCACGTCTTCAGCTTACCATCCCCAGACCCAAGGAGCATTGGAGAGATATCATCAAACACTCAAATCGATGCTCAGGAAATACTGTTTGGAACATCAGAAAGACTGGGATAAAGGTCTTCCATTCGTTGTATTTGCCGCAAGAGAATCTCTAAATGAATCACTGGGCTTCTCACCCTTTGAACTACTGTTTGGCCATGAAGTAAGAGGACCCCTTAAGTTACTCAAGGAATGCTGGCTGTTGGAGGAAGATGACGTCAACCTGCTGGAGTATGTGATGAAGTTCAAAGAACGGCTCTCCACTGCTTTACAGCTGGCGAGAGAGAATTTATGAGCTGCTCAGGAGAAGATGAAGACTTGGTATGATAAGAAATCCAGGTTACGCCACTTTCAGCCAGGAGATTAGGTTTTGATTCTGCTACCGGTGCATGGGCAACCTCTTCAAGCCAAGTTTAGTGGTCCTTATTTCGTGGAGAAGAAACTCAGTGATGTCAACTATGTCATCGCCACACCAGATCGTAGAAAGAACAAGCAACTTTGTCACATCAATATGCTAAATTGACATCACAGGCGGGACGAAAATAATCCAGTCTGCACTGTAGCTGTTCCATCCGAGTCTGCAAGGGAAGTTCTCACATGCAGCATGAGCCTGAGTGATAATTTGGGGAAGAATCCTGATATCATGAATGATCTCCAGACTAAGCTTTCTCATCTACCTCCCGAGGAAAGGCAGGAGTTTTCGGCATTACTGCAGGAGTACCCGCAAGTGTTCCGTGCCACTCCAGGAAGAACCACTGTGTTGATGCATGATGTCAATGTTGGAGACGCAAAACCAATTAAACTGCCTCCTTACCGTGTGAACCCAGTGAAAGTTCCTCTCATCCAGAAGAAGCTTGGCTACCTGTTGGACCACAAGATGATTGAGCCATGTCAGAGCGAGTGAAGTTCTCCTGTCACTCTAGTCCCTAAGCCAGGGGGGTCACAGCGGCTTTGCATCGACTACAGACATGTTAATCAGATAACCAAAACAGACACTTACCCTCTCCCTCGCGTGGAAGATTGCATAGACAAGATCGGAAAGGCTAGGTACATAAGTAAGTTTGATTTGTTAAAGGGATACTGGCAAATACCTATGACTGAACGTGCTAGGGAGATCTCATGTTTTGTAACACTAGGAAAGACTTTTGCATGTTCTATAATGCCATATGGTATGAAGAATGCACCAGCCACTTTTCAGAAGCTTATGAATGTTGTAACAGAGGGTTTGGCAGGGTGTGTTGTTTATATTGATGATGTATTAATCTTCAGTGACAACTGCAAAGATCATCTATGCCATGTCAGTAAATTTCTTGAGCGTTTGGTTCAGGCTAATCTTGTAGCTAATTTATCAAAGTGTGAGTTTGGTCAAGCTAAAGTTCAGTACCTTGGGTACGTAATTGGTGATGGACACGTTGCACTACCAGGAGCTAAGGTTCAGGTTATAAGTGATCTTCCCAGACCTAAAAGTAGGAAGGAGCTTCAAAGATTTTTGGGAATGGTAGGTTATTACAGGAGATTTGTTCTTAACTTTTCAATTCTTGTATCACCACTTACAGATCTACTGAAAAAGGGAGTTAAATTTGTCTGGACTGAAAACTGTGACTCCGCTTTCAGTAAACTTAAAGCTATCCTATTAAGTCAGCCAGTGCTCGCTACTCCAAATTTTGCTAAGCCTTTTAAGATGGCTGTTGACGCAAGTGATACAGGAGCCCGGGCTGTTTTGCTGCAAGAGGATGATCAGGGTATTGATTACCCTGTATCTTATTACAGTAAGAAGTTCACTCCACCTCAAAAGAACTACTCAACCATTGAGAAAGATCTTTTGGCCTTGATTTTGGGTTTACAGCATTTTTCATTTTATTTGTGTTCTGGTTTTGACCCCATAGTCATTTATACCGATCATAACCCACTGAAATTCCTTAGTAAGTTTAAAGATAAAAATCAGAGATTGACAAGATGGAGTCTACTTCTTCAGGAGTATTCATTAGACATACAACATGTCAAGGGGAAAGAAAATGTTATTGCAGATTGCTTATCCAGACTTTAGACAGATTGTTTTAGAGTAATAAGAAATTTCCTTTGTAAATTTCTTTTTCTTTGTGGAAGGTGTTACATAGACTATGATTTCATCATCCTTTGTATAATTCTAACGTACAGTATGCTGCATGTTTGATCACGATTCGCATTGTGGCTTCCATAGTGACCAGGCTTGCGTTTTCTACCTCACTCCCCCCTTCTCCCCCTTGTAATAGAGTAAGTCGTTCTTTCTGTTGTTCAGAGCTGGAGTGTCAACTCTTTGTCCCCTATGGCTTCATTTGCGCGTACTTCTTACAAGTTGTATCAAGCTCTGCCGGCCCCTATGTAATGAGCTCAGTCTCTGCATTAATTGCCACTTAGATCTACTCCTCATTTTGTTCACATCTCTGTCCTCCCCTGTATAGTGTATTATTATTTTTGTGAGTGCTCAGGAAGTCTCCAGCCATGTAGCTGCTGTATAATTTGAGTATAAGTGTTGTCACCATTTTTCTTATACTGTATGGCCTAAGGCGTTAATTCGTAATCCTGGTGAGGTTTTTTGTGAAGCATGTAGAGTTTTTGATGTCAGCCATTATTAATAATATTTTGTATCTGTAACTGAGCATTATCCGGTTTTCTCATTTGTCAGGGCTGACTTAGATAAATTTGCTCTTGCTAAATCTGTGTTAATAGAGGCTATTGCAGTTAACCATATATGTAACCTGTTTTGCCATTACATTAACCTTATGAGTCATGAATGTTTAGTTGTTAGTTTGAGCATTAAACTTTAACTTGTAATTTTACCTAAGTCTTTTGTTTTGAACCTGGAACTTTGCGGGACAGTAGTGATTTTAGTTTTCTCACTTGAAGTGTCCATTCTCTCTCTCTGTTCTGTAACAATATATATATATATATATATATATATATATATATATATATATATATATATATATATATATATATATGGAGCCTCCGTGGTATAGTGGTAGAGTGTGCGTTTCGTACATGGGTGGACCAGGGATCGCGCCCAGCCAGGGTAATAAACTTTGCGAGTGGTCACCCTGCCATGTACTGCATTGGCGGACACCAGGGGTGCTGTGGTTGAACCAGTGTCGCTTACTGTAAAGTATGCTTGCACCCAGTCGGCTTGGGCGGGCCGATTACACTTGGTTCACAGACTACACAGTCATCCAAAGCCACTTCAAACCTGCAATTACACTAACAAGCACTTTTCACCCTACATACAATCTCTACTAGACAGCCTAAGCCACTTGGTAGAGATACATTGGCTATATCGTCCCGACTTCAGTCGGGATAGGCTGGTCCTGCAGTGGATACTCAAATGGCTGCTGCTGCTGATATATATATATATATATATATATATATATATATATATATATATATATATATATATATATATATGTATATATATATATATATATATGTATATATATATATATATATATATATATATATATATATATATATATATATATATATTGTTACGGAACAGAGAAAGAAAATGTACACTTTAAGTGAGAATACTAAAAATCACTACTGTCCCGTAAAGTTCCAGGTTCAAAACAAAAGAGTTAGGTAAAATTACAGGTTAAAGTTTAATGCTCAAACTAACAACAAAACATTCAGAACTCAGAAGGATTATGTATTGTCAAAAAACAGGTTAAATATATGGTTAACTGCAATAGCCTCTATTAACTCGAAATTAGCAAGAGTAAATTTATCTAAGTCAGCCCTGATAAAATGAAAATACACTGGGTAATGCTCAGTTAATGCAAGATAAATTATTGCAGATACAAAATATTATCAAAAATGACTGCCAAAAAGAACCTTTACATAAATCACAAAAAAATCTCACTAGGCCTAAGAATTAACCCTATGCTACACAGCACAAGAAAAAATGCAACAACAGTTATACTCAAATTACACACAGCTGCTAGATGGTTGGAGACTTACTGAGCACTCACAATAATAACTGTACAGGGGAGGACAGAGATGTGAACAAAATGAGGAGCAGATCTAAGTGGCAATGATGCAGAGACAGCTCATTATGTAGGGGCCAGCAGAGCTTGATACAACTTGTAAGAAGGACGCGCAAATGAAGCCATGGGGACAAAGAGTTGACAATCCCGCTCTGAACAACAGAAAGATCGAATTACTCTACTATAACGGTAGAAGGGGAGGACTGAGGCAGAACACGCTCGTGATCAAACATGCAGCATACTGTGCGTTAAAATTACACAAAGGATGATGAAATCATAGGCTATGTAACACCTTCCCACAAAGAAAAAGAAATTTACAAAGGAAATTTCTTATTACTCTAAAACAATCTGTCTAAAGTCTAGATAAGCAATCTGCAATAACATTTTCTTTCCCCTTGACATGTTGTATGTCTAATGAATACTCCTGAAGAAGTAGACTCCATCTTGTCAATCTCTGATTTTTATCTTTAAACTTACTAAGGAATTTCAGTGGGTTATGATCGGTATAAATGACTATGGGGTCAAAACCAGAACACAAATAAAATGAAAAATGCTGTAAACCCAAAATCAAGGCCAAAAGCTCTTTCTCAATAGTTGAATAGTTCTTTTGAGGTGGAGTGAACTTCTTACTGTAATAAGATACAGGGTGTTCAGTCATAGGTACTTGCCAGTATCCCTTTAACAAATCAAACTTACTTACAGTATGTACCTAGCCTTTCCGATCTTTTCTATGCAATCTTCCACGCGAGGGAGAGGGAAAGTGTCGGTTTTGGTTATCTGATTAACACGTCTGTAGTCGATGCAAAGCCGCTGTGACCCACCTGGCTTGGGGACTAGAGTGACAGGAGAACTCCACTCGCTCTGACATGGCTCAATCATCTTGTGGTCCAACAGGTAGCCAAGCTCCTTCTGGATGAGAGGAACTTTCACTGGGTTCACACGGTAAGGAGGCAGTTTAATTGGCTTTGCGTATCCAACATTGAGATCATGCATCAACACAGTGGTTCTTCCTGGAGTGGCACGGAACACTTGCGGGTACTCCTGCAGTAATGCCGAAAACTCCTGCCTTTCCTCGGAAGGTAGGTGAGAAAGCTTAGTCTGGAGATCATTCATGATATCAGGATTCTTCCCCAAACTATCACTCAGGCTCATACTGCATGGGAGAGCTTCACTTGCAGACTCGGGTGGAACAGCTACAGTGCAGACTGGGTTATTTTCGTTCCGCCTGTGATATAACTTTAGCATGTTGATGTGACATAGTTGCTTGTTCTTTCTACGATCTGGTGTGGCGATGACATAGTTGACATCACTGAGTTTCTTCTCCACGAAATAAGGACCACTAAACTTGGCTTGAAGAGGTTGCCCATGCACCGGTAGCAGAATCAAAACCTGATCTCCTGGCTGAAAGTGGCGTAACTTGGACTTCTTATCATACCAAGTCTTCATCTTCTCCTGAGCAGCTCCTAAATTCTCTCTCGCCAGCTGTAAAGCAGTGGACAGCCGTTCTTTGAACTTCCCAGCAGGTTGACGTCATCTTCCTCCGACAGCCAGCATTCCTTGAGTAACTTAAGGGGTCTTCTTACTTCATGGCCAAACAGTAGTTCAAAAGGTGAGAAGCCCAGTGATTCATTTGGAGATTCTCTTGCGGCAAATACAACGAATGGAAGACCTTTATCCCAGTCTTTCCGATGTTCCAAACAGTATTTCTTGAGAATCGATTTGAGTGTTTTATGATATCTCTCCAACGCTCCTTGAGTCTGGGGATAGTAAGCTGAAGACGTGATCTGGGTGATGCCCAACTCTTTCAGAGACTGCTTGAAAACATTTGACATGAAATTACTTCCCCGGTCTGACTGTACCTCCTTGGGCAGACCAAACTTTGTGAAGAACCCTAGCATTTCCTTAACCACGTTCTTTGCTGAGATATTTCTAAGTGGAATCGCTTCAGGATAACGAGTAGCCATATCAATCAGGGTCAACACATAAGAAAATCCTGAAGAAGTCTTAGGAAGAGGGCCCACAATATCCACCAACACACGGGTGAAAGGCGCCTCAAAAGGAGGAATGGGAACTAGAGGTGCAACCTTTTCGGTCTGATTACACTTCCCCACAACTTGACAGGTGTGACAAGACCTACAATACCAGGAAACATCCCTGAAGATACCTGGCCAGTAGAAGTGTTTCAAAATGCGTGCCACAGTCTTCCTCACTCCAAGGTGTCCTGCCAAACTGGAATCATGAGCCACTCTAATGATATCCTGCCTACAAACACGAGGGATGATAACTTGATGTACAACCTCCCATTCACAGTCGGCTGATACTGTTGGGGGTCTCCACTTCCTCATAAGTACTCCTGACTTTATATAATAACAAGTAGAAGCACCAGCTGACTCTTCCTCACTGCAAGCAGAGTTAGCTAGACCTTTCAACTCAGGGTCAGCAACCTGCAACTCAACCAACTCTTGACAAGACAAATTATCAACACTACAGGGTACTGCCTCATCTGCTGAGTGGTCCAAATTAGCAAGAAAAGTGTCAGCTAGGATAACATCATCATCATCATTATCCTCTAAGTCACCAGAACCTTTAGACTTAGCCCTAGTGACAGCACATGCAGGGAACACATCAGGGACATGATAATCCTGGGACGCAGCCACTGGCTCACTAGACAACTGAGGAGCTGGACACACTTGACTTCCACCAACATCATTTCCAAGTAAGAAAGTTACACCTGACATTGGGAGTGTCTCAACCAACCCAACCATAACGGAACCATTAACAAAACCAGACTCTAAATTCACTCTGCACAGAGGGACAGAGAAGTAATTATTCCCTACACCTTGTAAGATTACAGTTTCATCAGAGGAATTCACATTAGAGCCTAGAACACTGGTCAGCATAAGGGATTGGCAAGCACCTGTATCACGATATATTTGAACTGATTTCCTGTCATTACTGTCCAGAGGACTGACAAAACCATCAGACAGGAAATTAGCACATGAACTCTTGAGAGTGTCACCCACGTTACTGCTCAAAAGAGGAGATTCATCATGAGAATTTAAGTTACCTCTCAAAGCAGGTTCAGTTAACTCAGTTAAAGAATTCTGAGAACTCTGAAGGGTGGATACTAGACCAATTGACTGAATATTTAAAGACTCCTTTTTGTTCACATCACGCTGTCTCCTGAAACATTTCTCCGTAGTATGACCAAGCTTACTACAATAAGTACATTTACTTTTCTGAAATCTAGAGGTGGAGCTGGTATTTACTTCGTGAGAAACATCATCTTTATTCTTTTTCCTGTTACCTGCACTCTGAGTAGAGGCAACGTACTTACTCTCAGCTTTCCCTTTTCCTCTAGAATATCTCTTGTGAGTGAGAACATATTCATCAGCTAAAACTGCAGCATCAGACAAATTATCTATTCTTCTCTCATCGAGATATAGGCTTACATCTTTATAAATACACCTTTTGAAGTCCTCCAGCAAAACCATCTGCTTAAATTTACCAAAATCAGAATCCAGATTCTTAGAATTTAACCACTGCTCTAACAGATCTTCTTTGATTTTTTCATACTCAACATTGGATTGCTTATCTTGCTTGTAAGTTGTCCTAAATTTTACTCTATAGGCTTCAGGAACAAGCTCATAGGCCTTAAGAATCAAACTCTTAACTACATAATAATTATCAAATTGATCCTGAGGCAAAGATGCATAAGTTACTTGAGCTTTACCGGTGAGAACAGTTTGAAGGAGTACTGGCCAATACCTTTTGGGCCAATTAAAACCTGTAGCTACCCTCTCAAACAACTGAAAATACTTTGTTAAATCAGATTCATTAAAAGGAGGGACAAGTTTAACATTTTTAGCCACATCAAAATCATCAGAGCTAGATGATCTAGTTCCACCTTGTTTCATGCGATACTCATGGTCTGCCTGAATCCTGGCAAGTTTAACTTGTGCGTGATCTGTGCCTCCTGAATACGAGCCTCCGCCTTCTTAGCACGAGACTCCTGCAGGGCTAGCTGTAACTTAGGTAATTCAATCTGCGTTTGCTCATTTGGAGGAGTTACATTAAACAAGCTTTCATTAATCATGTCAACAATTTGATCTTTAGAATGATGAGAGCGAACAGCAATTCCCAATTGTTGAGCAAGAAGCTTAAGTTCATTCTTTGTTCTGTTTTCTACATCCAATACTGTTTGCACATTTGACAAAAAATCTTTGGCTTCCTCAAGTGTCGAAATAGTAGAGATCATGAATAAATCACAGTCACAAAATATCAAACAATATTCTTATGATAATATCCTGAATATCCTGATGAGAGGTCGCCAAATTTATGTTACGGAACAGAGAAAGATAATGTACACTTTAAGTGAGAATACTAAAAATCACTACTGTCCCATAAAGTTCCAGGTTCAAAACAAAAGAGTTAGGTAAAATTACAAGTTAAAGTTTAATGCTCAAATAACAACAAAACATTCAGAACTCATAAGGATAATGTAATGGCAAAAAACAAGTTAAATATATGGGTAACTGCAATAGCCTCTATTAACACGAAATTAGCAAGAGTAAATTTATCTAAGTCAGCCCTGATAAAATGAAAATACACTGGGTAATGCTCAGTTAATGCAAGATAAATTATTGCAGATACATAATATTATCAAAAATGACTGACAAAAAGAACCTTTACATAAATCACAAAAAAACCTCACTAGGCCTAAGAATTAACCCTATGCTACACAGCACAAGAAAAAATGCAACAACAGTTATACTCAAATTACACACAGCTGCTAGATGGTTGGAGACTTACTGAGCACTCACAATAATAACTGTACAGGGGAGGACAGAGATGTGAACAAAATGAGGAGCAGATCTAAGTGGCAATGATGCTGAGACTGAGCTCATTATATAAGGGCCAGCAGAGCTTGATACAACTTGTAAGAAGGACGCGCAAATGAAGCCATGGGGACAAAGAGTTGACAATCCCGCTCTGAACAACAGAAAGAACGACTTACTCTACTATAACGGTAGAAGGGGGGGACTGAGGCAGAACACGCTCGTGATCAAACATGCAGCATACTGTGCGTTAAAATTACACAAAGGATGATGAAATCATAGGCTATGTAACAATATATATGTATATATATATATATATATATATATATATATATATATATATATATATATATGGTGAACTATTTATCATGAAGCAATACATACAAATTGACCACAGGAGAAATTAAAAATATCGACAGCAAGTGTTTTCGTACATTTCATCTTCAGACAGTGTGATACAGAGACATAAGGGTGGATGGTTTATAAGCAACCTGCGGCAGGGAAGAGTAGACACATCAAAGAGGGGATTTCATATTCTGACCTGTAGCAATAGACTAGGATGGCAGAGAAGGTTTTCTGCACCCTTTTAAACTTCTTATGAGATTTGTCAGTTATTTTTACCATATGCGTCGTCATTTTGTTGCATACAAATACATACATACATTTAACCACATATACTGTATATAGTCTGATGATATTCTATGCTACTCTCATATCAGCTTTCCCACTGATGAATTTCTACTTCAAGTAACTTCCTTATCCCATCGGAAAAGTTCACTTACGAAATGGAAATGGAGAATAAACTGTCCTTCTTGAATGTAGAAGTCATCAGGGATAAAGGTGTTCTCAAGACTAAGGTATACAGAAAACCTACAAATAAAATGTCTAAAGAACATTATTAATCGAATCACACTAATGTAAAAAGATCTGTCTTCATACATATGCACTCTAGAGCATATAAGATTTCAGATCCCGATTTTCTAGATAACATGAAGAACTACAAATTTTTCAGACCATAGGGAAGAAACTTAAGGTATCCAGTCACTATAGTAACCCAGTGTCATTACTTCATTATAAACCAAAGAAACGCTTCTATGAAGGAAAAAGTAATAGGCCAGAACGTTAAACCAGCTAAAGAACCATTGTCCTCCTTTTCCATGAAAATTTCCTTGATACTGTTGTTACATAGCCTATGATTTCATCATCCTTTGTATAATTCTAATGTACAGTATGCTGCATGTTTGATCACGATTCGCCACGTGGCTTCCATAGTGACCAGGCTTGCGTGTTCTACCTCACTCCCCCCTTCTCCCCCTTATAGTAGAGTAAGTCGTTCTTTCTGTTGTTCAGAGCAGGACTGTCAACTCTTCCTCCCCTGTGCCTTCATTTCCGCATCCTTCTTGGAAGTTGAATCAAGCTCTGCTGGCCCCCTATATAATGAGCTCAGTTTCTGCATTAGTTGCCACTTAGATCTACTCCTCATTTAGTTCACATCTCTGTCCTCCCCTGTATAGTGTATTATTATTTTTGTGAGTGCTCAGGAAGTCTCTAGCCATCTAGCTGCTGTATAATTTGAGTATAAGTGTTGTTACCATTTTTCTTGTACTGTATGGCCTAAGGCGCTAATTCGTGGGCCTGGTGGGGTTTTTGTGTTTCATGTAAAGTTTTTAAAGTCAGCCAGTGTGAGTAGTGTTTTGTATCTGTAATAATATATCTTGCTTTAACTGAGCATTATACGGTTTTCTCATTAATCAGGGCTAACTTAGATAAACTTGCTCTTGCTAAATTCATGTTAATAGAGGCTATTGCAGTTAACCATATATGTAACCTGTTTTGCCATTACATTATCCTTATGAGTCCTGAATGTTTAGTTGTTAGTTTGAGCATTAAACTTTAAATTGTAATTTTACCCAAGTCATTTGTTTTCAACCTGGAACTTTGCGAGACTAGTGATTTTAGTATTCTCACTTGAAGTGTTCATTATCTCTCTCTGTTCCGTAACAATATATATATATATGTATATATATATATATATATATATATATATATATATATATATATATTGTTACATAGTCTATGATTTCATCATCCTCTGTATAATTCTAACGTACAGTATGCTGCATGTTTGATCACGATTCGCCTCGTGGCTTCCATAGTGACCAGGCTTACGTGTTCTACCTCACTCCCCCCTTCTCCCCCTTATTGTTGAGTAAGTCGTTCTTTTTGTTGTTCAGAGCAGGAGTGTCAACTCTTTGTCCCCTATGGCTTCATTTGCGCATCCTTCTTACAAGTTGTATCAAGCTCTGCCGGCCCCTATATAATGAGCTCAGTCTCTGCATTAATTGCCACTTAGATCTACTCCTCATTTTGTTCACATCTCTGTCTTCCCTTATATAGTATATTATTATTTTTGTGAGTGCTCAGGAAGTCTCCGGCCATCTAGCTGCTGTATAATTTGAGTATGAGTGTTGTTACCATTTTTCTTGTACTGTATGGCCAAAGGCGTTAATTCGTAGGCCTGGTAAGGTTTTTGTGATTCATGTAAGGTTTTTAATGTCAGCCAATATTAATAGTATTTTGTATCTGTAATAATATATCTTGCTTTAACTAAGCATTATCCGGGTTTCTCATTTATCAGGGCTAACTTAGATAAATTTGCTCTTGCTAAATTCATGTTAATAGAGGCCATTGCAGTTAACCATATATGTAACCTGTTTTGCCATTACATTATCCTTATGAGTCCTGAATGTTTAGTTGTTAGTTTGAGCATTAAACTTTAACTTGTAATTTTACCTAAGTTTTTTGTTTTCAACCTGGAACTTTGCGGGACAGTAGTGATTTTAGTATTCTCACTTGAAGTGTTCATTATCTCTCTCTGTTCCGTAGCATGAAAAATTTCTCTCTCTCTGTTCCGTAACATAAAAAATTTATGTTACAGAACAGACAGAGATAATGGACACTTCGAGTGAGAATACTAAAATCACTACTGTCCCGCAAAGTTCCAGGTTCAAAACAAAAGACTTAGATTAAATTACAAGTTAAAGTTTAATGCTCAAACTAACAACTAAACATTCAGGACTCATAAGGATAATGTAATGGCAAAACAGGTTACATATATGGTTAACTGCAATAGCCTCTATTAACACGAATTTAGCATGAACAAATTTATCTAAGTCAGCCCTGATAAATGAGAGAATCGAATAATGCTCAGTTAAAGTAAGATATATTATTACAGATACAAAATATTACTAATACTGGCTGACATTAAAAACTCTACATGAATCACAAACCTTACCAGGCTTACGAATTAGCGCCTTAGGCCATACAGTACAAGAAAAATGGTAACAAAACTTATACCCAAATTATGCAGCAGCTACATGGCTGGAGACTTCCTGAGCACTCACAAAAATAATAATACACTATACAGGGGAGGTCAGAGATGTGAACAAAATGAGGAGTAGATCTAAGTGGCAACTAAAGCAGAAACTGAGCTCATTATATAGGGGGCCAGCAGAGCTTGATTCAACTTCCAAGAAGGACGCGGAAATGAAGGCACAGGGGAGGAAGAGTTGACAGTCCTGCTCTGAACAACAGAAAGAACGACTTACTCTACTATAAGGGGAAAAGGGGGGAGTGAGGTAGAACACGCAAGCCTGGTCACTATGGAAGCCACGTGGCGAATCGTGATCAAACATGCAGCATCCTGTACATTAGAATTATACAAAGGATGATGAAATCATAGGCTATGTAACACCTCCCCAGAAAGAAAAAGAAATTTACAAAGGAAATTTCTTATTACTCTAAAACAATCTGTCTAAAGTCTAGATAAGCAATCTGCAATAACATTTTCTTTCCCCTTGACATGTTGTATGTCTAATGAATACTCCTGAAGAAGTAGACTCAATCTTGTCAATCTTTGATTTTTATCTTTAAACTTACTAAGGAATTTCAGTGGGTTATGATTGGTATAAATGACTATGGGGTCAAAACCAGAACATAAATAAAATGAAAAATGCTGTAAACCCAAAATCAAGGCCAAAAGATCTTTCTCAATAGTTGAGTAGTTCTTTTAGGTGGAGTGAACCTCTTACTGTAATAAGATACAAGGTGTTCAATACCCTGATCATCCTCTTGCAGCAAAACAGCCCGGGCTCCTGTATCACTTGCGTCAACAGCCATCTTAAAAGGCTTAGCAAAATTTGGAGTAGCAAGCACTGGCTGACTTAATAGGATAGCTTTAAGTTTACTGAAAGAGGATTCATAGTTATCGGTCCAGACAAATTTAACTCCCTTTTTCAGTAGGTCTTTAAGTGATGATACAAGAATTGAAAAGTTAAGAACAAATCTCCAGTAATAACCTACCATTCCCAAAAATCTTTGTAGTTCTTTCCTACTTTTAGGTCTGGGAAGATCACTAACAACCTGAACCTTAGCTCCTGGTGGTGCAACGTGTCCATCACCAATTACGTACCCAAGGTACTGAACTTTAGCTTGACCAAACTCACACTTTGATAAATTAGCTACAAGATTAGCCTAAACCAAACGCTCAAGAAATTTACTAACATGGCATAGGTGATCTTTCCAGTTGTTACTGAAGATTAATACATCATCAATATAAACAACACACCCTGCCAAACCCTCTGTTACAACATTCATGAGCTTCTGAAAAGTGGCTGGTGCATTCTTCATACCATATGGCATTACAGAACATGCAAAAGTCTTTCCTAGTGTTCCAAATATGAGATCTCCCTAGCACGTTCAGTCATAGGTACTTGCCAGTATCCCTTTAACAAATCAAACTTACTTATGTACCTAGCCTTTCCGATCTTGTCTATGCAATCTTCCACGCGAGGGAGAGGGTAAGTGTCTGTTTTGGTTATCTGATTAACACGTCTGTAGTCGATGCAAAGCCGCTGTGACCCACCTGGCTTAGGGACTAGAGTGAAAGGAAAACTCCACTCGCTCTGACATGGCTCAATCATCTTGTGGTCCACCAGGTAGCCAAGCTCCTTCTGGATGAGAGGAACTTTCACTGGGTTCACACGGTAAGGAGGCAGTTTAATTGGCTTTGCGTCTCCAACATCAACATCATGCATCAACACAGTGGTTCTTCCTGGAGTGGCACGGAACACTTGCGGGTACTCCTGCAGTAATGCCGAAGACTCCTGCCTTTCCTCGGGAGCTAGATGAGAAAGCTTAGTCTGTAGATCATTCATGATATCAGGATTCTTCCCCAAACTCTCACTCAGGCTCATGCTGCATGGGAGAACTTCACTTGCAGACTCGGGTGGAACAGCTACAGTGCAGACTGGGTTATTTTCGTTCCGCTTGTGATATAACTTTAGCATGTTGATGTGACAAAGATGCTTGTTCTTTCTATGATCTGGTGTGGCGATGACATAGTTGACATCACTGAGTTTCTTCTCCACGAAATAAGGACCACTAAACTTGGCTTGAAGAGGTTGCCCATGCACCGGTAGCAGAATCAAAACCTAATCTCCTGGCTGAAAGTGGCGTAACCTGGACTTCTTATCATACCAAGTCTTCATCTTCTCCTGAGCAGCTCCTAAATTTTCTCACGCCTGCTGTAAAGCAGTGGACAGCCGTTCTTTGAACTTCATCACATACTCCAGCAGGTTGACGTCATCTTCCTCCGACAGCCAGCATTCCTTGAGTAGCTTAAGGGGTCCTCTTACTTCATGGCCAAACAGTAGTTCAAAGGGTGAGAAGCCCAGTGATTCATTTGGAGATTCTCTTGCGGCAAATACAACGAATGGAAGACCTTTATCCCAGTCTTTCCGATGTTCCAAACAGTATTTCCTGAGCATCGATTTGAGTGTTTGATGATATCTCTCCAACGCTCCTTGGGTCTCGGGATGGTAAGCTGAAGACGTGATCTGGGTGATGCCCAACTCTTTCAGAGACTGCTTGAAAACATTTGACATGAAATTCCTTCCCCGGTCTGACTGTACCTCCTTGGGCAGACCAAACTTGGTGAAGAACCCTAGCATTTCCTTAACCACGTTCTTTGCTGAGATATTTCTAAGTGGAATCGCTTCAGGATAACGAGTAGCCATATCAAACAGGGTCAACACATAAGAAAATCCTGAAGAAGTCTTAGGAAGAGGGCCCACAATATCCACCAACACACGGGTAAATGGCGCCTCAAAAGGAGGAATGGGAACTAGGGGTGCAACCTTTTTGGTCTGATTACACTTCCCCACAACTTGACAGGTGTGACAAGACTTACAATACCAGGAAACATCTCTGAAGATTCCTGGCCAGTAGAAGTGTTTCAAAATGCGTGCCACAGTTTTCCTCACTCCAAGGTGTCCTGCCAAACTGGAATCATGAGCCACTCTAATGATATCCTGCCTACAAACACGAGGGATGACAACTTGATGTAGAACCTCCCATTCACAGTCGGCTGATGCTGCTGGGGGTCTCCACTTTCTCATAAGTACTCCTGACTTTATATAATAACAAGTAGAAGCACTAGCTGACTCTTCCTCACTGCAAGCAGAGTTAGCTAGACCTTTCAACTCAGGGTCAGCAACCTGCAACTCAACCAACTCTTGACGAGACAAATTATCAACACTATAGGGTACTGCCTCATCTGCTGAGTGGTCCAAATTAGCAAGAAAAGTGTCAGCTAGGATAACATCATCATCATCATTATCCTCTAAGTCACCAGTAACTTTAGACTTAGCCCTAGTGACAGCACATGCAGAGAACACATCAGGGATATCACAATCCTTGGTCGCAGTCACTGGTTCACTAGACAACTGAGGAGATGGACACACTTGACTTCCACCAATATCATTTCCAAGTAAGAAAGTTACACCTGACATTGGGAGTGTCTCAACCAACCCAATCATAACGGAACCATTAACAAAACCAGACTCTAAATTCACTCTGCACAGAGGGACAGAGAAGTAATTATTCCCTACACCTTGTAAGATTACAGTTTCATCAGAGGAATTAACATTAGAGCCTAGAACACTGGTCAGCATAAGGGATTGGCAAGCACCTGTATCACGATATATTTTAACTGATTTCCTGTCATTACTGTCCAGAGGACTGACAAAACCATCAGACAGGAAAATAGCACATGAACTCTTGAGAGTGTCACCCACGTTACTGCTCAAATGAGGAGCTTCATCATGAGAATTTAATTTTCCTTTCAAAGCAGGTTCAGTTAAGTCGGTTAAAGAATTCTGGGAACTCTCAAGGGTGGACACTAGACCAATTGAATGAATATTTAAAGACTCCTTTTTGTTCACATCACACTATCTCCTGAAGCATTTCTCCGTAGTATGACCAAGCTTACTACAATAAGTACATTTACTTTTCTGAAATCTAGAGGTGGAGCTGGTATTTACTTTCTGAGAAACATCATCTTTATTCTCTTTCCTGTTACCCGTACTCTGAGTAGAGGCAACGTACTTACTCTCAGCTTTCCTTTTTTCTTTAGAATATCTCTTGTGAGTGAGAACATATTCATCAGCTAAAACTGCAGCATCAGACAAATTATCTATTCTTTTCTCATCAAGATATAGGCTTACATCTTTATTAATACACCTTTAGAAGTCCTCCAGCAAAATCATCTGCTTAAATTTATCAAAATCAGAATTTACATTGTTATTATTTAACCACTGCTCTAACAGATCTTCTTTGATTTTTGCATACTCAGCATGGGATTGCTTATCTTGCTTATAAGTTGTCCTAAATTTTACTCTATAGGCTTCAGGAACAAGCTCATAGGCCTTAAGAATCAAGCTCTTAACTACATCATAATTATCAGATTGATCCTGAGGCAAAGATGCATAAATTACTTGAGCTTTACTGGTGAGAACACTCTGTAGGAATACTGGCCAATACTTTTTGGGCAAATTAAAACTTGTACCTACCCTCTCAAACAACTGAAAATACTTTGTTAAATCAGATTCATTAAAAGGAGGGACAAGTTTAACATTTTTAGCCTCATCAAAATCATCAGAGCTATATGATCCAGTTCCACCTTGTTTCATGCGATACTCATGGTCTGCCTTAATCCTAGCAAGTTCAATTTGTGCCTGAGCCTGTGCCTGTGCCTCCTGAATACGAGCCTGAGACTCAGCCTCCTTAGGCTCAGCCTCCTTAGCACGAGCCTAAAACTCAGCCTCCTTAGCACGAGCCTGAAACTGAGCCTCCTTAGCACGAGCCTCCTGCAGGGCTAGCTGTAACTTAGCTATTTCAATCTGCGTTTGCTCATCTGGAGGAGTTACATTAAACAAGCTTTTATTAATCATGTCAACAATTTGATCTTTAGAATGATGAGAGCGAACAGCAATTCCCAACTGTTGAGGAACAAGCTTAAGTTCATTCTTTGTTCTGTTTTCTACATCACACACTGTTTGCACATTTGACAAAAAATCTTTGGCTTCATCAAGAGTAGTAATAGTGGACATCATGAATAAATCACAGTCACAAAATATCAACCAATATCCTTATGATAATTTCCTGAATATCCTGATAAAAGGTCGCCAAATTTATGTTACGGAACAGAGAGAGATAATGAACACTTCAAGTGAGAATACTAAAATCACTACTGTCCCGCAAAGTTCCAGGTTCAAAACAAAAGACTTAGGTAAAATTACAAGTTAAAGTTTAATGCTCAAACTAACAAGTAAACATTCAGGACTCATACGGATAATGTAATGGCAAAACAGGTTACATATATGGTTAACTGCAATAGCCTCTATTAACACGAATTTAGCAAGAGCAAATTTATCTAAGTCAGCCCTGATAAATAAGAGAACCGAATAATGCTCAGTTAAAGTAAGATATAATATTATTACAGATACAAAATATTCTTCACTGGGCTACGAGGTGGCCCTGCCCCCCCCTACCTTCTCTAACGGGGGGGGGGGAATCAATTACTACTACTACAAAATATTACTAATACTGGCTGACATTAAAAACTCTACATGAATCACAAAAACCTTACCAGGCCCACGAATTAACGCCTTAGGCCATACAGTACAAGAAAAATGGTAACAACACTTATACTCAAATTATACAGCAGTTAGATGGCTGGAGACTTCCTGAGCACTCACAAAAATTATAATACACTATACAGGAGAGGACAGAGATGTGAACAAAATGAGGAGTAGATCTAAGTGGCAACTAATGCAGAGACTGAGCTCATTATATAGGGGGCCGGCAGAGCTTGATTCAACTTGCAAGAAGGACGCGGAAATGAAGGCACAGGGGGGGGGAAGAGTTGACAGTCCTGCTCTGAACAACAGAAAGAACGACTTACTCTACTATAAGGGGAAAAGGGGGGAGTGAGGTAGAACACGTAAGCCTGGTCACTATGGAAGACGTGGCGAATCGTTATCAAACATGCAGTATACTGTACATTAGAATTATACAAAGGATGATGAAATCATAGGCTATGTAACACTGTTCACATATTGAATAAAGCTTAATGTACATGTGCCTTCCAAGTATAAGAACACCATAAAGAAAACCCTAATTAAGAATAGCTCATCAATCAATTCAGGTGTTGTATATAAAATTCCATGCAAAATCTGAAATGTTATATATATCAATCTGGAAAAGATTTGGAAACAAGGAACTCACAGCATAACTACAATGTAAGGATAGCTTATCAGACTATTGGCTTATTTCAACACAAAACATCCAGTCAGAACATAAACAAGAATATGAGAAGTGAAGATAACAGCAGTAGGTCAGTTGGTCATGGCAGACAGCTCCTACAAGGGTGATTGAACTACTAAAATAGACAATGATATCAAAGAAGAAGGCTGTCGCTCACACACCAGGCAAGACTGACAAGAAAAAGTCGTACAGAACATCAACGAACATAGAAAAACTGGCGTTGACATTTATAGGAAAGTGCAAAAGGAGATAAAAGACTATCGTAGTGAAATCCGAAAAGGAATTAACAAGTGGTGGCAGGCACAACAAACTTCGCCCAACAGCAGTTATTTTATTGCTGTTAAATACTGACTTGTTTCAGCCATTTAGTGTCAGTGCACAATTAACCCATTTGCGGCCAGTGTCCTCCATATAGGACAGAACTGGGCATTTTCAAAAGTTAATAAAGGAGAGAACCCCGGGGTAGAGACATATGTGCTTCAACACTTAGTACTAACACAGGAACCCTGCGAGTGAATGGGTTAAGGTCTAAGGTAATGGCGCAAGTGTTTTCAAGTTACACCCTCTGAAAATCCGTGATATTGCGTTTGATCTTTCGAGGTCACTCATGGTCAAAGGTCATGTTTCCAAATGAAAGCTCATGTGAAACTTCCTATATCTTGCTGTTAGTAAATATTTCTATCTTCAATGAGTTTAGAGTTATAGCCCCCTGAATAACCGTGACCTTGAGTTTGATCTTTCAAGTTCATTCAGAGTTAAAGGTCTTGGTGCCAAATGAAAGCCCATATTATGAGTTCCTATACGTTCCTAATAGTAAATATTTCAATCTTCAATCGTTTTCAAGTTATAGCCCCCTGAAAATCCGTGGCCTTGATTTGATCTTTCAGGGCTAGTCGATTAACTCCAAAATTTAATGCCTTTCATTGAGGACCAGTGCCCACATATCCTGAATATTCCTGTAATTTCATTCTGCTGTTTTTCCGTAATGTTGCTAACAAACTAAGAAACAAACAAGCAAAGAAAAAAAAAACGACCAAAAACAATATCTCATTGGACTCCGTCCGGACGAGGTAATTAGTACCGGTTATTAGAAATTCATTTTGCTGTCCAACCATTGCTCGCCATATGCTCATCCAGCCTATTCTTGAAACTCTCAATTTAAGGAACAGCTGCTACAGTGCTTCACGAGATAGGTTATTCCATTCGTCCACTGCTCTATTGTCAAACCATTTTCTACCTAATTTGCTACTAAATTGGAATTTATCTAATTTCATATTGTTGCGTGTCGCTCTATAATGTATGCTAATTTTAAGTATCTTGCAAATAGCTCCCTTATTTATTACGTTTATCTCCTTAATCACCTCAAATATGTCCTCTTACCCTTCGCCTTCCTAGCGAGTGCAAGTTTAGTCTTTTCAGTCTGTCTCCATATGAAAGTTTCCGAGCATTTTGTTTACTTTTTGTCATTCTTCTCTGTACACCTACTTGCGAATAATATTTATGCTATAGTACGTACACCTAAACTGCACCACATAATCTAAGTGTGGCGTTACTAATGTAAAGTTACAGTATTTTTCCTTTGAGGTCATAATGCTGAAGCTTCGCGAATTAAATTCCAAGATCTTTTTTGCTTTAATTCTCACATTAACACTCTGTTGCCTTCGAAGTCTTTACTAATCATGACTCATAGGTCTTTCTTGCATTCCGATTTATTAATTTCTTTATCACCTAAGCTTATTTTGTAACCTTGATGGCTTTGCCCACGCTAAGTACTTTACATTCCTCCACGCTGAATTCCATTTGCCAATCATTAAACCATTTGTACAATACATAGATGTCCATTTGTATGTTAACACATTCATCAGTTGAACTAATGTTCCTCGTTATTGTTGTATCATTGGCAAATTTGCTAATGCTGCTAGTGATTCCAAAGTCTCCATGATTTGTCTATCTATCTATCTATATACCTAGGCTGCTTCCCCCAAGGAAAGGGAGGTAGCCGAGACAGGACGACTCACTCTCCATTTACTCATCCATTCAAACACATTCATTCGCATCTTAGCCCCAAAGGGGAGAACGGACAGATCCTCACCGCACCACACCGCACAAGGGTCAACTTGGCAATGCAATCAGTGACATCCGCAGCAGGGCCCGACAGCAGAACTGGTTTACCCCTGCCACATCATAACAGACCCATCCCCTTACCCGCACCTGACCTGACTAGCTGATCAGACCAAATGCGGGAGAATATCCCCTCAGGGCTGCGTCATCACTTATTCATTCACAATTTCTCTCCATTTATTTCTGTCACGCACAGCCACTCTTCCTTGCTCAACAGACATCCCTCTCGCATCCAGCGCTCTCTTCACACTGTCCATCCATCGTATTCGTGGTCTTCCTCTCAGCCTTACACCTCTCACATCAGATCTAGTTATCTTTTTCACCAATCGCTCATTTTCCATTCTCTCCATATTCCCAATAAATATAATTAATAACAAGGGACCGAATACTGATCCTTATGCTACACCGCTACATACTAATTCCCAACCCGACTTACTGCCACTTACTTAAACTTTATGCTTCCAGGATTCTATTAATTTCAAGATATCACCATCTATACCATATGCTCGAACTTTCCTAGCAGACTTTTCGTATGGGACCCTATCAAGAAATTATATCATACTTTTTACCGCTGTTTACTGCCTCACAGACCTCCGAGAAGAAAGAAAAAATTTTGTGAGATGAGATTCTCTGTCCATTTATCCGTGCTGACTTTCATTTATGAGATTAAATCTTACAGACCTTTCGTATGGGACCCTATCAAAAGATTTACTAAAGTTCAGATATATTATATCATACTTTTTACCGCTGTCTACTGTTTCACAGACCTCCGAGAAAATGACAGAATTTTGTGAGGTGGGATTCTCTTTCCATGCATCCGTGTTGACTTTCATTTATGAGATTAAATCTTTCCAGGTGTTCTATAGTTTTATTTGCTAAAATAAAACTCTGGCATTTTTCCTGCAAATGAAATTAAACTCACTGTTCAATAATTCAACGCGGGTTATTTATTACCTTTTTTTTTTTTTTTTTTTTAAATAGGCACTATTTCTGCAGCCTTCCATGACTGGAACTTCTGAACAAAAAGAATAACTGAATAATGTTCTATGACTGACACAGTTCTTCTTTTCTTCTTTTTTTTTTAAATAACGGAACAGGGGAAGGAAAAACAAATGAATAAAAAAAAATAAAAATCCATACACCAGATTACTGGCGTCCTCCATTCATAAAAAGTCTGTAACAGTTGGACCTAAACAGCCGTAGGTTGAAGATTGGGGGGAGACAACTCCGGGGAAGTGAGTTCCAGAGAGATGCGGTTCGGGGAGTAAAAGAATTCTGATGGGCAGAAGTTCTGCAGTATGGCTGTGTGACATCCAGTTTAGCGCTACCAGATGCCCGTGTAGCACGAAGGAAGACATGGAGAGGTGGCACAATGGATGCAACTTCGTCTGAGCATTTGCCATAAAAGTATCTGTAAAATTATGGGAGGAAATCAACAATCCTTCCTACTTGTGGGGGAGGTAGTTTATTAATATTAGCAGGGTTATTAATAATTCCAACAGCTTTGTTCTGAATTTTGTCTAGTTGTTTGAGAGCAACCTCTCCACATCCATTCCACAAAGGTGAGCAATACCCAAGCTGAGAGCGCAAATGACTCTTAAAAATTATAGCTAAGTGCTCGTCAGTGAAGAAGTTACGTACACCATACAATAATCCAAGTTTCTTTGAGGTGGGTTTAACAGGTGATCTGACATAAGAGGTCCAGCTGAGGGCAATATTAAGTGAAACACCGAGAATTTCAATACCTTTGGAGATGGAAATATTAGTAGCACTGAAGGCAATATACGAATCTGGCAATATCTGTCTATAAGTGAAATGTATATATTTGGTTTTTACTTGCATTAAAAGAGACAAGGTTACTTTGTCCCCATTCATTGATCATAGATAAGTCTTGATTTTTGGAGAAGGCTGCACTGAGTTGAGAGTTAGAGATATTAAACTTTGTAAATTGTGTTTAAATGTGAAGGAACTGTGGACTGTTGAGTCACCTGCATATGAGTGGATGGGATTGTGAGTGTCAGATAAGAGATCATTAATACGAATTAGGAATAGAATTGGCGCCAGAACTAATCTTTGTGGCACGCCGGCGTTAACTGAGTGGAAATTGGAATTTACCATACATCATCTACTTTTACTCTTATTTAGTTTTCTGTCGCTGAGATATGAGTAATGTCGAGGAGCAAAAGACGTTAGTCCATAGTAATGGAGTCTGGATAGCAGAGAAAGGTGCCACACTCTGTCAAAAGCTTTAGAAATATCGAGTGCTACTGCTTGAGTTTCTCCATGTTGATCAATTGATTGATGGATGGTATGAGTCAGGAGACTGAATATGTCAATGGTCGATCTTTCGTGGCAAAAAGCACATTGTCTATCACTAATTAAGTTGTTGGACTGAAGGTGGTGAACCTTTTTTTTTATGCGAGTAAGAAGGAACCAAAGGCTAGTAGCCCACAAACAATTCTTTTGAAGAAAAAAAAAACAATACAAAAGTGAGCCAAATTCAAGATCTGTTCATTTCGAGATGCCTGGACACACTGCGTTTGAAAGACTGGAGATCATAGGAAGTAGGAAATACAGACAGAGGGAGACAGTTCCAGAGCTGACCCGTTGCATAAATGAAGGACTGGGAGTAACGGTTAACTCTTGCATTAGAGAGTTGGACAGAAAAGGGATGAGAGTTTGTTGCTAGATGGGTGCTACTCGCCCGTCGTAGAGGTGGAGGGATGCAAGCAGACAATTCAGAGGAAAGTGACCGTGGAAGTAGCGATAGAAAAGAGATAAAGAAGCAACAGTGCGGCAAAGAGACAGAGGTTGAAGGGAGCCAGTAAGAGGAGGAGAGTTAATGAGACGAAAAGCCTTTGACTCCACCCTAATGAGAAGAGCTGCATGTGGGGAGCCTCCCTACACATGAGAGTTGTACTCTAAATAGGGGTGAATAAAACCTGTGTATAAAGTCAACAACTGTGTAGGGGTAAAGAAGGTTCGGAGTCAGCTTAGCACACCTAATCTCTTGGAAGCTGATTATACAAGAGATTTAATATGATCTTTCCAAGATAAGTCCCGAGTGAATGAAACCCCAAGCATGTTCAAGGATGATGCAGGGTTGAGCGGGATATTATTAAACATTAGTGGGTACTCCTGTGGAAGATTCTATTGGGTTGATAGCTGTAAAAACTGAGTCTTTCATGCATTAAAAACGACAAAATTATTTTTACCCCAGTCAGAGAAACAAGTCAAGTCAGACATTAGGTGTGCCGTAGCCTCATCCCCTGTTTGTTGAAGTAACTGCTGGGATGGACGTTGCGGGAACCGAATGGAAAGGTGAAGGGTGGAATCATCAGAGTACGAGTGGATACGGTTAGATGTACAGCTTAGAAGATCACTCATGAATAAAATGAAGAGAGTTGGTGATAGGACAGAGCCCTGAGGAACACTAGTGTTGATAGTTCTAGAAGAACAATGGCCGTCTACAAGAGCAGCTATAGAACGACCAGAAAGGAAGCTGTAGATGAAGGCACAGATAGAAGGATAGAAACCGTAGGAGGGCAGTTTGGAAATTAAAAGATTTATGCCAAACTCGATCAAAAGGCTTTGAGATGTCAGGTGCGATAGCAAAGCTTTTGCAAAAGTCCCAAAAGGAGGATCACCAGGAGTCTGAAAGGTAGGCGAGAAGATCGCCAGTGGAGCGTCCCTGACGGAACCCATACTAACGATCAGAAAGAAGGTTGTGATAGGAAAGATGCTTTAAAAATTTTCTGTTTAGAATTGACTCAAAAACTTTTGAAACAGAGGATGTTAAAGCAATTGGACGATAGTTAGAGGGTTGGGAATGGTCACCCTTCTTTGGGACTGGCTGAATGAGAGCAAACTTCCAGCAAGAATGAAAGGTACAAGTTGAAAGACAAAGGTGAAAGAGTTTACCTAGGCAGGGTGTAAGCACAGAAGCACAGTTCTTGAAGACAGCAGGAGGGACCCCACCAGGCCCATATGCCTTGTAAGTATTGAGGCCAGTGATGGCAGAAAGTGCATGAGCTGAAGAAATTTTAATGTCAGCCATGAGGAAGTCAGAGGGAGGAAGTGATGGAGGAACAGCACCGGAATCATCTAAGGTGGAATTGGAGGAGAAAGTCTGAGTGAAGAGATCTGCTTTATCAGTAGAAGAAATACCTACAGAGCCATCAGAGTAGAAAAGAGGAGGGGAGGATGATGAGGTAAAGTTTTTAGAAAGGTTTTTGGCAAGGTCCCAGAAGGAGCGGGAGGAATTTGAGTTGGAGAGTTGAGAGCATTTAGTATGGATTAAATTATTTTTAGCAGAGCGAATAACAGACTTAGCACGATTCCGGGCAGAAGCATAAAAAAGATGTGATTCAGGGGTGGGTTGGCTCTGGCATCTTTTATAGGCCCTCTCCTTGTTGTGGACAGCATTAGAACAAGCGTGATTTAACCGAGGCTTTCTTGCATTAGTCAAGGGATATGAGAATGGAATGTATGCTTCCATGCTCGAGAGAATAACCTCCGTAATGCGCAAGGCACACTCTAGACCAGTATCGTCAGTCCTGGCGGAATGCAGTATCCATTCAACATTATGCACGTTAAAAGCACCCAAAATGGTAATTTCGGTGCTAAGGGTAAGTTTAAAGTTACCCAACTGTGTGGATATAAGTCAAATACACTGGGTTCTGAAGAAGCATTGGGAAAGTGATTGACGTCACAGATATATTTGGTAATATTTAGATAATTTAGTTTATACAGTGAGTAATCAAAATTAGTTGAAGTAAAGTTTAAAACAGTGTCAACGACAAAGTCAGATTTGATATAACAACAGGTGCCACCTTTGTTATGGAAGTTTGTGAGGAGATGGTAACCAGGAGAACAAATGGAGATATGTCTGTAGAAGGAGAGATTTGGGGTTCTGTGAGGAACAGGGCTAGAGGGGATAACGATTGTAGGAAAAAATGAATTAAATTCAAATTGGCACTGAGACCACGGATACTGGTGAAGAATAAGGCCACGCCTGCACTGCTCCGCTAACGAGCATGAACAGAATTTGCAATAGTTGCTGCCGGCACAGTTGCTTGATGGCGACCGGGAAGACCCTGTGCCGCCAGCCCTACCCTGCATTGGTTTCTTTTATAGTTTTTGCACACATATGATCCGGACTTGGCGATTCTTTAGGCTTTAACATGTTTCTTTCTTTCTTTGCTTCCTGCGTACTAACGGTTACTTTATTAAGAATATTGTCCATATTACTATAATAAATATTTGTTGCTTGAGGGACCAGATCTAGATTTTTTATTAGTAAATAGTGACAAGATTTTTTTTTTTTTTTTTTTTTTTAGATAGAACACATTATTTATCTTCACTGCTCATGTAGCCTGATTCTGTTCTAAGAGGTCCTATCCTATCTTTATATTTTGTGCCGTACCTTTAGGGTTTTCTTTCAGTTCTCACGCAGTCTTAATTTACTAAGTACGCTTTGCTTTCCGTATTTCCCTCTTTGCTTCTCAATTGAAAATTGTGTAAACCATTTACATAAGAGCTCCTGTTCCCTTTTATTTTTCTATATGTTCCTTTCTTTTGGTCACGGAAAGATTTTTTTTTTTTTAACCATCTCAGCTCTGATTTATTTGTTCTAAACGCTTTTGAAGAGCTATAACTATAGTATACTGGTCTTTTGCAATATATTTATATCTCACTTACCTGAGGTCAGTCAATGGCTTACCTAACGTCAGTCAGTCGCTTACCTGAGGTAAGTCTCTTCAGACGTGTCTCCTGGCACCCCTAATTTACCCAACTGGACCTGTCTCTTGTGAGAACTGTCAATTTGCCTAGTCGTCTGCGATAAGGTGCTGTACTAGAGTATTCTGCTAGTGTGCTAGACAGTGTTTTCTAGCGATGCAGTTGAGAGTGGTGGGAGTGCTGAAAACTAGTGCACATGTGTTGTGATTTTATATTCTCTTGTTTTGTGTTTAGTGTGTGAGGTATGTTTGTGAATTTGTATTAACCTCCGTGTGATTTTTGTGCCTGGTGGCTTCCACTACTGAGAGCACTGTCTCTGCTGCAAATTTTGAGAAGAAATACCTTAAGCTAAAGGAAAAAACTTCTCAAATTAAAAAGAGAGATACAGGCTGCCAGACAGGAGAAATTACAAATGAGGGAATTACTGGAGGAAATGTTTGAGGAGAGGGAAAGAAGGGATGAAGGTTGGACACTTGTTCACAAGGATGCAACAAATTTCACTCTTAAGAAACAAATAGATATCTAAACCAAAAATGCATTCGATGCATTACGTGACGAATGTGATGGGGAGGGAGAGAGGGAAGTCGAGGCGGAGGAGGGTGAGAGTACTTACCATAGGAATGCTGAGAGGTTAAGAAGAGTAAGAAAAATATTGCCATTTTGCAGACTCACAGGTATGGTACATAAATAAAGCAGTTTATACTCCACTTAATAAATATGGGTGTCTTACAGGGATCAGAGTGGGCACTGTGTCACGAAGAACTGAAAACATCTTGAAAAATAGTGAAGATAAACCCATTATATGCCCCTGTGTAGGAGGCAATGTTATTGGTAGGCATAAGAGTGAGGTACTATGGCAGCAGTACAAAACAGTGTTGGATAAAGTTAAGGAGAGGGGAGGGACCCCTGAAAACATAGGTGTTCTGCCTTGGAAAGGTGTCGGAAGGGTACTGCGAAGTTTATGAAATATCTTTCATGGATGACTGGGACCAATTTTATGGATGGAGAGCCATGCATATTTGGAATGGGAATTATCCCAGTAGATATGGAGTTGCTGATCCAGCTACGACAGTAGATAGGGAGGTAGAGTTTTTTTTTTTTTTTTCCCGGAGTGCTGAGAGTTAGATGTACAGGAAGCTGTAACAATTCCACTCAGGGATCATTATCATCAGGTTTAGATAGATGCACTGAGACTGTGTTTCTGTCCCTCACGAATGACCTCAGGTTCCCCAGTCACCTGATGCACACTCCCCCCTCTTTCCTGTCCCTCACTTATGACCTGGGCTTCCCCAATGACCTGACTCTCCTGCAAGTAACCATTCTGTCCATGGATTTTTTTTCTGAAATAATCTCTTAATCCATGACAATCCCTTAGATGAAAAGTAGGAACAGTCAAGCGGTTTTTAGAACAGATATCCCAAATATAATTAACACAATTTCTTCATAATTGCTATTACCAAGTCATCTGCCTACTTCTATATCAGTAATGAGGTTTTCTTTAGTAAATAATACTAAATCTTGCATATTATTTCCTAGTGGGCTCCCCGAGAGAGGAAGTTATCCTGTATTACCTTTAGAAATTCTTCTGACTCAGAATCCCCTGTCAGATTTTGCTAGTCTGTCCTACGTAGATTAAGGTCCCCTACTATAATTGCTGAGTTACTGTTACGCTTTCCTACTTTCCTCCCAGAGGTATTTCCAGTTTGTCCTGCTTATTTCTGGAGACCTGTAAATAGCTTCTAAGCTTAATTTCTCCCTGTTGTTGTTTATTTCCATCCAAATACTTTCTGTGTCCCTATTTACTTTAATATCGGATTTATTGCAGCAGTTTAATGAGTCTGTTACATAAATAGCTATTCTGCCCCCCTTTCTTCCCAGATGACTTGACTGAAAAATACTACAATCCTTTATTTGATATTCTGCAAAAAATTCTCGAGTGTTTTTATTTATCCAAGTTTCACTACCCATGGGAATGTCTATTTTCTCTGTACAAATTAAAGCCCTCAATTCATCCATTTTATTATGCAAATTCCTGGTGTAGGGCACTTTCCAAGGATTACGAGTACTTACGCCTCTGCACTGAGATTTACCCTTTTTTGTTTTTGTTTGTATTAATACACGTGAACTATTAACTCTACTACTGTAGCACTTTTCTATACAATCACTTATCTGTCCTCTACCATCATTTGTTCTCCCTTATCATCGTATTCGTATACCGAGTGGATGTATCTGCACTAATATTCAAACGTTTCTTCTGATTTTGGTAAGTTTCGATACATCTATTCAAACCTGATGATAATGATCCCTGAGTGGAAGTGTTACAACTTCCTGTACATCTAACTCTCAACCTAGAGAAAACCACTCTAACTCCCTATATATTGTCCTATCTAAAACAGTTACTCTCAGTCTATTAAGATGATGCCCATCCCAACTGTACATCGAACTCCATCCATAAAACTGACCATAGCTGTGTATGAAACGTATCGTATTGACTTTGCAATACCATTCGTGATGATGATTATATCCTATTGCCCTGCTCAGCCATTCCCTCCCAACACTCCTCCTAGGCAAAATGCAGAGGCCTTCAGGGATCTCTCTCCTCTCCTTAGCCTTATCCAACATTGTCTTGTACTGCTACCACAGTACCTCATTCCTAAGCCTACCAATACTGTTGCGTCCTATTCTGTGGTAGATATTGGGTTTATCTCTTCTATCCTTGACGATATTTTTTTAGTTTTTCGCAACATATTACCCACCCAGACCCTCATAAGCTACATGTTTACCAAGTGAAGTGCAAACTGCTCTATTTAGGTATCTTTCCTGGGAGTCGCCAACAAAGACAACATTCCTACCATTATTAATTTTTACGGTATTACTATGGAAAGTACTTCTACTTCCCTCTCTGCCTCCATCACATTCGTCATGTAATGAGTCGAATGCATTTGTGTTTTTTGTCTCTGCTTGATTCTTAAGGGTGAACTTAGTTGCACCCTTGTGAATAAGTGTTCAGCCTTCAACTTTTTTCATCTCTCCTCCAACATTTCCCTCATTTACGATTTCTTCTACATAAAAACCTGTATTTTGTTTTAATTTAAGTTCTTTATTAAAATTTATGTAATCCTTCTCAAAATTTGCAGCAGAGACACAACTCTCTGTAATGGAAACCATCATGCACAGTATTCATACTAGTGGTAATACAAATGTATTTCACACACTAAACAACACAAGAGAATACACAGTCATATCACAGTTCCACTAAATCACAATGCAAGTGCACTAGCTTACAGCACTCCCAACACTTGTAACACTAAAGCACATTAAATCACTGCCCACAGCACTCAAAACTAGCTCACAAAAATAAGAAACTAAGCTCTTCAGGTCAGGAATAAGACTGACAACCGTCAGTAACGACCACTGGGAGAGGAATCATCATGGTTGAGCACAGCAATGATTGGGCAGCTTCTAAGATACTAGCAAGCTCAAAAATCTTCGATGAAAGAGATGTAATTGAATTATGCTTAAGTTCTAACACATATGAGAATAACATAAGCAAGAGCTATGGTCATTATAAATGTGATAAATTGTTAACAGTTATCGCAAAGCAGTATCCCCAAGAAGAATATTTTTGTAAAGGCTTGGTTAGGATGTAAGTTCGCTGAGGTTAAGTGAGATGAGGGTCATGAGATATGAACATAGAGTAAAAATATTAAAGGAGAGGATAACTGGAGTAGGCAAGTTGGCCCATGCTAGGTAGCTCCTATGGGAGTGATTAAATTTCTCGAATAAGACAAGGCTAGCAAAGGAGAAGGCTCTCCACAATCCAACAAACCCTCCAGCCGAAAGTGACAGGGACAAGTCAGCCGCAGCACCATTCAGTATATAAAAACTGGCTTGGATATTTAAAAGGAAGGTGTCAATGGAGAAAAGAATCTATCGTAGGAAAACCTGAAAAGGAAAAAAAGAATTAATTAGCACCAGTTAGCAGATTTTTTTTTTTTTTATTCACTGTTACTTGTCATAATTTATGCTTATCGAGCCTATTCTTGAAACTCATTGGAAGCGGCAGCAACTAAATCACTAGGCAGCTTATTTCATTCGTCCACTACTCTAGTTCCAATTTCTACCTATTTCCTTACTAAAACAGAATTTATCTAGTTTGAAACTACAACTTCTAGTAGGGGAGGGCGGTGATGGTTCGAACACTTTTATATAAATATTTATGAAAATTCAGGTTTAAGCAGGAGAGTTTATGTTAAAATGTTTCCACATCATCTGGCTCTTTAGGCTGATAATATGAAATTCTTAGCTCTTTTCAGCTTCAAGCTATAGTTAACGAAACACAAGTGACTAAATCGTCCGAACCATCCCTACCAGTGGTGATGGTTCGGACAGAAGGGAGGGATGGTTCGGCCATATGTATTACTCGGCATATTCTTAAAATTATGTGAGATGGACTAGATAAAAGTAAACATTTATTAATTCAAAGACATTTCATTTTCCCAAAGTACATTATGAAACTTCAGAATCCAAGTAAACCACTTGATATTTCTTAAAAAAAAAAAAAAAAACTAATATATTATAACTGTTAAGAAGAATACTGCCACCGTATTCCCTGCGTGTCGTAAAAGGCGACTAAAAAGGGCGGGGTGAGGGGACTAGGGACCCCCTCCTCTGTTTTTTAGTTCCTAAAAAGAGACAGGCCAGAGAAAGGGATGGGGGAAGGAGTTATCCCCGTACCCTGGAGATTGGGTCTATGAATGTGCGTGGATGTAGTACGATTGAGGCTAAAAGGGAGGAGATTGGGAGAATGTTTGTGAGAAGAAAGTTGGATGTGTTAGCTTTGAGTGAAACGAAGATGAAAGGGAAGGGTGAGTCTATGTTTGGAAATGTGAATGGAAGATTGTCAGGTGTTGATAGACGAAGGGCAAGAGAAGGTGTGGCCTTGTTAGTGAGTCCGGAAGTACAGCAATGTGTGATTCAATGGAAGGAGGTGTCATCGAGACTGATGTGGGTGAAAGCGAAATTTGAACGTGAGTTGTGGGTGTTTGTGAGTGCATATGGGCCTGGTAGTGAAAGGGATGAACAAGAGAGGGAGTCTTTCTGGAATGATGTTGATGAGTGTCTGCAGAGTTTTGGAACGAATGTGAATGTGGTAATGATGGGAGATCTGAATGCTAGAGTGGGAAATGTAGCAGTTGAAGGCGTAGTTGGTATGCATGGTGTGCCTGGAAGAAATGAAAATGGGGAACAAATGATAGCGATGTGTGTTGAGCGAAAGATGGTGATTGGGAATACGCTGTTTGAGAAGATTTTTATAAGTATACATGGGTGAGACAGAAGGGTGGAAGGGTAGTTGACAGAGCTTTGATGGTCTATGTGGCTGTGTCTAGGAATGTAATAGGAAGATTGTTGGATGTGAGAGTTCTGAGAGGGGAGGGTGGAGGTACGTCTGACCACTACCTGGTGGAGGGAAAGTTAAGAGTAGGTAAGAGTTGGGTGAGAGCTAGGAGGGTTAGGTGTGGGAGGGAGGTTTTGAAAGTGAGTGAGTTGGATAAAAGAGAGAAAAAGATAGAGTATCAGGAGAAATTGAAAGATGAGTGGAACGCAGTGAAAGATCGTGAAAATGGCAGCGTGGAGAAGGAATGGCAGTTGTTTAAGAGTGCTGTGGTGGGGCATGCAGAAGAGGTGTGTGGTGTGAGACGTGTGGGTGGTGGTGTAAGAAAAGGAAGTGAATGGTGGTGCGAGGAAGTAAGTATGGCTGTGGCTGAGAAGAGATGTTCATATGAAGTGTTGCTGCAGAGGAAGGATGAGATGTCATATCAAAGGTATAAGGAAAAGAGGAATAGAGCGAGAAGGGCTGTGCATGATGCTAAAGTGGCAGCAGATGAGAGATGGGGTAGGCGGCTGACAGAGAATTTTCAACAAAATAAGTAAATGTTTTGGAAGGAGGTGAAAAGGGTGCGAAAGGGAGAGTCTGGGAAGGAAGAACGAGTAAAAGAAGAGGATGGAAGGATGTTAATTGAGATGGATGCAGTAAGGAAGAGATAGGCAGAGTATTTTGAAAGATTGTTAAATGTAGAGGAGGAAAGGGTGGCTGAGATTGTGGCGGATGGAAGGGTGCAAGGAATAAATGTGTTGGGAGAGTTAAATGATTCTTTGATCACGAAGGAGGAAGTGGAGAAGGCAGTAAAGGAGATGAAAATAGGGAAAGCTGCAGGTATGGATGGGTGTGCTGTGGAATGCCTGAAGGGTGGTGGAGCGACTATTGTTGACTGGTTAGTAAGATTGTTGAATGTGTGCTTTGAGAAAGGTATGGTGCCAATTGACTGGGCAAGTGCTTGTGTGGTCCCGTTGTATAAAGGCAAGGGTGATAAGTATGAATGTACTAGCTTTAGGGGTATAAGTCTGTTGAGTGTTGTAGGGAAGGTGTATGGTAGAGTGTTAATTATGAGAGTCAGAGAGGGTACAGAGGGAGTGATTGGTGATGAGTAGTGTGGCTTTAGGAGAGGGAGGGGATGCGTTGATCAGGTGTTTGCTGTGAGACAAGTGTGTGAAAAGTATTTAGCGAAAGGCAAGGATGTGTTTTGGGCATTTATGGAATTAAATAAAGCGTATGATAGAACTGATAGGGAGGTTTTGTGGACTGTTTTAAGATTGTATGGACTTGATGGTAGGTTACTAAAAGGGGTGAAAAGTTTTTATGTAAATAGTACAGCGTGTGTAAGAGTGGGAAATGCTGTGAGTGACTGGTTTCCCGTGAGCGTGGGGCTGCGACAGGGATGTGTGATGTCGCCTTGGTTGTTTAATATTTACATGGATGGTGTTGTAAGGGAGGTGAATGCAAGAGTTTTAGGTGGAGGTCTGAGTCTGGTGAATGCTGATGGTGGAGAGTGGAATCTGAAGCAGCTGCTGTTTGCAGATGATACTGCACTGGTGACTGATTCAGAGGAGAGATTGAGACAGTTGGTAGAGGAGTTTGGAAGGGTGTGTGAAAGGAGGAAATTGAAAGTAAATGAGAATAAGAGTAAAGTGATTAAATGTACGAGGTTGATAGATGGTAGGGGGATGAATATAGTTTTGAATGGTGAGTTGCTTGAGGAAGTAGATTGTTTTAAATATCTAGGGTCACATGTTGCTGTGGATAGAAGAATAGATGCGGAAGTGAAGTTTAGAATAAATGAAGTAGGAAAGGTGCTGGGAGGAATGAAAAAAGTGTTTAAATGTCGTTTGCTTAGAATGGATGTAAAGAGAAGGCTGTATGAGGGTGTTGTGGTACCGACTGCATTATATGGGGCTGAAACATGGAATATGGGTGTAGCAGAGAGGAAAAGTTTGAATGTAATGGAGATGAGGTGTCTGAGGAGTATGTGTGGAGTGACGCGTATGGATCGGGTGCGAAATGATGAAGTGCGAAGGAGAACTGGAGTTGTTCGGGAGATGGCTGGTAGAGTTAAGCAGAGGGTGTTGCGATGGTTTGGGCATATGGAGAGAATGGATAATGAGCGATTGGTGACAAAGATAACTAGATCTGATGTGAGAGGTGTAAGGCTGAGAGGAAGACCACGAATAGGATGGATGGACAGTGTGAAGAGAGCGTTGGATGCGAGAGGGATGTCTGTTGAGCAAGGAAGAGTGGCTGTGCGTGACAGAAATAAATGGAGAGAAATTGTGAATGAATAAGTGATGACGCAGCCTTGAGGGGATATTCTCCCGCATTTGGTCTGATCAGCTTGTCAGGTCAGGTGTGGGTAAGGGGATGGGTTTGTTATGATGTGGCAGGGATAAACCAGTTCTGCTGTCGGGCCCTGCTGCAGATGTCACTAATTGCATTGTGCAGTTGATCCTTGTGCGGTGTGGTGCGGTGAGGATATGTCCGTTCTCCCCTCTGGGGCTAAGATGCGAATGAATGTGTTTGAATGGATGAGTAAATGGGGAGTGTGTCGTCCTGTCTCGGCTACCTCCCTTTCCTTGGGGGAAGCAGCCTAGGTATATAGATAGATAGATAGATAGAAATAACCTTCACCAGATTTATTAATAACTGACTTAACCTCTTACTTTTTGCTTCAAATTTATGCATAATTAGCCTTCTCACTCTCTCTCTCTCTCTCTCTCTCTCTCTTGAATACTGACTTCACTTTTCACTTTCTAGGCCTTATTTCAGACTGACTAACTTAAGACTTTTAACGCATATTGTAGCCTGCAACACTGAAGTAGAAGTAATACCCTTTCCTTCTTTTTACAATTTGAGGAATAGGTCAAATAAGCAAAACTATAAATATATATTCCCTGGTAACTATTAAGAATTGTTTCGCTATGTGTTCAAATGATCAAAAGTAGCGTTATCATTTGATAAGGTCATGATTTGGTAGTAGTGAAAGGATAGTTCGGACCGTCTGAACCATCCCCCTCCTCAACTGTCCGAATCATCCCGAACCTACAGAATGTAATTAATTGATGGGTACCCTCAAGTTTCACACGAGAGAGTTAAACATTCGTTTTTCATAGCAATATGTTCTACATGCAACACGGATTCACCCTGATAATGCACAGTTCGATGCTTGGCATATTCATAAATGTAGAGCTTACGTTTATACACTCAAATTATAACATAAGAGATCTATCTATCTATACACCTAGGCTGCTTCCCCCAAGGAAAGGGAGGTAGCCGAGACAGGACGACACATTCCCCATTTACTCATCCATTCAAACACATTCATTCGCATCTTAGCCCCAAAGGGGAGAAGGGACAGATCCTAACTGCACCACATCGCACAAGGGTCAACTGCGCAGTGCAATCAGTGACATCCACAGCAGGGTCCGACAGCAGTGGTGGTTTACCCCTGCCACATCATAATAGACTCATCCCCTTACCCACACCTGACCTGACAAGCTGATCAGACCAAATGCTGGAGAATATCCTCTCAGGGCTGCGTCATCATTTATTCATTCACAATTTGTCTCCATTTATTTCTGTCACGCACAGCCACTCTTACTTGCTCAACAGACATCCCTCTCACATCTAGCGCTCTCTTCACACTGTCCATCCATCCTATTCGTGGTCTCCCTCTCAGCCTTACACCTCTCACATCATATCTAGTTATCTTTTTCACCAATCGCTCATTATCCATTCTCTCCATATGCCCAAACCATCGCAACACCCTCTGCTCAACTCTATCAGCCATCTCCCGAACAACTCCAGTTCTCCTTTGCACTACATCATTTCACACTCGATCCATACGCGTCACTCCACACATACTCCTCAGACACCTCATCTCCACTACATTCAAACTTTTCCTCTCTGCCACACCCATATTCCATGTTTCAGCCCCATATAACGCAGTCGATACCACAACACCCTCATACAGCCTTCTCATTACTTCCATTCTAAGCGAATGACATCTAAACACCTTTTCATTCCTCCCAGCACCTTTCCTTCTTCATTCATTCTAAACTTCACTTCTGCATCTATTCTTCCATCCACAGGAACATGTGACCCTAAATATTTAAAACACTCTACCTCCTCAAGCAACTCACCATTCAAAACTATACTCATCCTCCTACCATCTACCAACCTCGTACACTTCATCACTTTACTCTTATTCTCATTTACTTTCAATTTCCTCCTTTCACACATCCTTCCAAACTCCTCTACCAACTGTCTCAATCTTTCCTCTGAATCAGTTACCAGTGCAGTATCATCTGCAAAAAGCAGCTACTTCAGATTCCACTGTCCCCCGTCAACATTCACCAAACTCAAACCTCCACCTAAAACTCTTGCATTCACCTCCCTTACAATACCATCCATAAAAATATTAAACAACCAAGGCGACATCACATATCCCTGTTGCAGTCCCAGTCTCACAGGAAACCAATCTCTCACAGCATTTCCCACTCTTACACACGCTCTACTATTTACATAAAAACTCTTCACCCCTTTTAGTAACCTACCATCAAGTCCATACAATCTTAAAACAGTCCATAAAGCCTCCCTATCAATTCTATCATACGCTTTCTCTAAATCCATAAATGCCCAAAACACATCCTTGCCTTTCGCTAAATACTTTTCACACACTTGTCTCACAACAAACACCTGATCCAAGAATCCTCTCCCTCTCCTAAAGCCACACTGCTCATCACCAATCGCTCCCTCTGTACCCTCTCTAACTCTCATAATTAACACTCTGCCATACACCTTCCCTACAACACTCAACAGACTTATACCCCTAAAGCTAGTACATTCATACTTATCACCCTTGCCTTTATACAACGGGACCACACAAGCACTTGCCCAGTCAATTGGCACCATACCTTTCACAATGAACACATTCAACAATCTTACTAACCAGTCAACAATAGTCACTTCACCACCCTTCAGGCATTCTACAGCACACCCATCCATACCTGCAGCTTTCCCTGTTTTCATCTCCTTTACTGCTTTCTCCACTTCCTCCTTCGTGATCAAAGAATCATTTAACTCTCCCAACACATTTATTCCTTGCACTCTTCCATCTGCCACAATCTCAGCCACTCTTTCCTCCTCTATAATTAACAGTCTTTCAAAATACTCTGTCCACCTCTTCCTTACTGCATCCATCTCAATTAACATCCTTCCATCCTCTTCTTTTACTCGTTCTTCTTTCCCAGACTCTCCCTTTCACACCCTTTTCACCTCCTTCCAGAACATTTTCTTATTCTGTTGAAAATTCTCTGTCAGCCGCCTACCCCACCTCTCATCTGCTGCCACTTAAGCATCACGCACAGCCCTTCTTGCCCTATTCCTCTTTTCCTTATACCTCTCATATGACACCTCATCCTTCCTCTGTTCCCACACTTCATATGCACGTCTCTTCTTAGCCACAGCCATACTTACTTCCTCGCACCACCACCATACCACGTTGAGTACACCGCTTCCCGTCCGATCAGCGAAGTTAAGCAACGTTGGGTCTGGTTAGTACTTGGATGGGTGACCGCCTGGGAACACCAGATGCTGTTGGCATCCCTACGTGTCAAGTGGGGTTGGTGGAGGATTAGTGCCCCTCCCTGTAAAACAATTAACTCTAAGCCGTTGGCCACCCCGTTTGGGATACATGGCGTCTGGCAATGAATGAATGAACCACCATTCACACCCTTTTCTTACACCACCACCCACACGTCTCACACCACACACCTCTTCTGCATGCCCCACCACAGCACTTTTAAACAACTGCCATTCCCCCTCCACACTGTCGTTTTCCTGATCTTTCACTGTGTTCCACTCATCTTTCAATTTCTCCTGATACTCTATAATTTTCTTTCTTTTATCCAACTCACTCACTTTCAAAACCTCCCTGCCACACCTATCCCTCCTAGCTCTCACCCATCTCTTACATACTCTTAACTTCCCCTCCATCAGGTAGTGGTCAGATGTACCTCCACCCTCCCCTCTCAGAACTCTCACATCCAACAATCTTCCTATTACATTCTTGGACACAACCACATAGTCCATCAAGGCTCTATCAACTACCCTTCCACCTTCCTGTCTCACCCATGTATACTTGTAAATATCATTCTTCTCAAACAGCATATTTCCAATCACCATCTCTCGCTCAACGCACATCCCTATCATTCGTTCCCCATTTTCATTTCTTCCAGGCACACCATGCATACCAACTACGCCTTCAAATGCTACATTTTCCACTCTAGCATTCAGATCTCCCATCATTACCACATTCACATTAGCTCCAAAACTCTGCAGACACTCATCAACATCATTCCAAAAAGACTCCCCCTCTTCATCATCCCTTTCACTTCCAGGCCCATATGCACTCACAAACACCCACAACTCAAGTTCAAATTTCGCTTCCACCCATATCAGTCTCGATGACACCTCCTTCCATTCAGTCACACACTGCTGTACTTCCGGACTCACAAACACGGTCACACCTTCTCTTGCCCTTCCTCTATCAACACCTGACAATCTTCCATTCACATTTCCAAACATAGACTCACCCTTCCCTTTCATCTTCGTTTCACTCAAAGCTTATCCAACTTTCTTCTCACAAACATTCTCCTAATCTCCTCCCTTTTACCTCAATCGTACTACATCCACGCACATTCATAGACCCAATCTTCAGGGTATGGGGATAACTCAATCCCCCATCCCTTTCTCTGGCCTGTCTCTTTTTAGGAACTAAAAAACAGAGGAGGGGGTCCCTAGTCCCCTCACCCCGCCTCTTTTAGTCACCTATGACGCGCGGGAATACGGTGGCAGTATTCTTCCTAGCACAACCTGGCCGAAGAATAGTAGTACCACTCCATAGTGCAGCCAGATTGTGTTTCCCCCCGCCACAGGGTAAACATGAGATGAATAAAAAATGAAATAAAATAAAATCTGATCTGCATGAAAAAGTGAGGCGTTTCTAGCTTGGAGGTTCAGTATGGTCGAAGTAGACAAATTCTCCCACTTTCACGCAAGATCACACAGCCCTAGGTCCCATACGTTTTTCAGGGAATGCACTGTCTGAACCATCCCACTGTCCGAACCATCACAGCCCTCCTCTACTACAATGTATGTACACTTTAATAACATTACTAATGTTAAGAAGCTGGATTGCTAGTTAGATTGTGCCAGAGATTTCCCAATGCTTCTCGTAGTTCCATTACTAGTCAGAATTGCCAGTTAGCCTCCTGTTTCTGAGCATAGTTATTTAGTAAGTTGTACATTAATATTTGTTCTTTTTCTCTACAGTGTTTTATTTATGTCATTGTTCAGTTTGTATGCTAAATAATTTAGTGTTATGCAGTGTAAGTAAACTCTGGCATGTTTTGGATATCTCCGAGTTGGCAACTGTTGCCTCTCCTCGAATGAAGATAATTCTAAAAAAGATGCAAATTTATAGAAGGATGGGGAAGAGACTAAATCAGCTTCAGTTCAGTCTGAGTGTGGTTCGGTGTCAGTGCAGTGTCAGTGCAGTTAGTGAAGTTTGTATATCTTCAGTATTTGTGAAAATAATGAAGTTAGCAAGCATTAAGTGTAATTATTTGGAAAGTAAAGACTGTGAACTTAAGAAACCAGTGCTTATTTACAAGCCTGCACTGCTGTGTTGTAAACTGAAAGGCTGCCTCTAGGAAGAACAACTAACTGGGTAATGTCTTTCCTGTACTGATCTACTGCTGTTGGAGCCTGTGGCAGCATGGGATGGGAGCGCAACAGCGGTGTCAGGAGTGTGGATCATTAGAAAGTGCTGCAGTGAATCTAACCTTCGACATGGAGGCAGAAGGTGTACAAACGAGAAACCAGGCTAGGCAGGACAAGGTGTCATTGGATGTAATCATGAGGCTATTATGCGCACAGAATGAAGGACACAAAGAACTCGGAGAACAAATTACAGGCACAGAATGAAGGACAGAAAGAACTCAAAGAACAAATTACAGGCACAAAATGAAGGACAGAAAAAACTCAAAGAACAAATTTACAGGCACAGAATGAAGGACAGAAAGAACTCAAAGAATAACATGCACAAAGTGTACAACTACATGCACAGAATGAAGCACTACAGGCACAGAATGAAGGACAGACAGAACTCAAAGGACAATTACAGGCACAAAATGAAGAAATCAAAGAACAATTGCACGTGGGGGAGGCGGTGGCTCAATCAGTAGAGAGGTGGCTTGTAGTCCTAACGGACCCAGGTTCAGGTTCAAATCCCGCTGGGGCAGGGAACAGTATAATGATTTGAATTTCATAAAAATCAGACTTTACTGATCTACCAGATGACCCACCGACATGTCGTAAAAATACCCCGCCAATACCAATACACCAGTCTTGTATGAGACAGCCCTAGCATGTATTCAATATGGACGGTGGGTGTTGGCGCCGAAGTGGTGACATGTAGAGGTGTGCGGTATGTAGGAGGACTACTGGGCCTTGAAAGCAGGCTGTGAAGCCTATGCCCAGAGTCGGACACATTAAAAAAAAAAAAAAAAGCACAGAGGGAACAGCTTCAAGAGGCATTACAGGAGCAACAAAGGGAATTACAGCTGAGGGTGAAAGGACAGCTAGATGCTTTCATGGGAGAAATGATGGAAGAACAGGAACAATTGAAGATGGAAGTAGCCTATACACTGAACTATGGCAGTGGAGGTTTAAAGTAAGCAATAATGTGACGGGGTGCAAACAGCATGTAGATAACCAGTTGAAGACAATTAGTGAGGGAACTGTGATGGAGTGCAGACAGCATGTAGATAACCAGTTGAAGCATGTGGTAGACCATGTGAAGATAATTAGTGATAGCTTAAAGCTGTATAGAAATTTGCACTGCTGAGCCTCAGGGGGTACGTAAGAATTCCTAATCGGGGCGAGCGAGAATTCCGAATCGGAGCAAGAATTCCTAATCGAAGCGAGATTTCCGAATCGCACTGCTGAGCCTCAGGGGGTACGTAAGAATTCCGAATCGGAGCGAGAATTTCGAATCGGAGCTAGATTTCCGAATCGGAGCTACTAGTGCCATTTGTTGTTTGTTTTTTGTTATGAAATATCTATCAGATATCTTTCTTATCACGTAATGACTTTAACTGGTTGGATTTTAGTCATTTCGTCGCATGTTTGGTCTTTTATTTTCAATCACGGAGTCTGGGAGATAGGTAAGTTTGAAATTTGGAGTTTTTCATCAGTGAGATCTGGAGATATACACTGTATACAACACGCATTTAAACTGCACCCAATAATGTACATTAAATTGTAATGAATCTTAATTTCAGTCATTTTACTTCTTTTCTTCTCTTCCTTGCGATCATATCTGGCATCACTTCAGCACTGCAGTTGCTTATTGGGTGATTTCTCACATCTTTTTAGCCTACTCGGTTTCATTATACCCCTGGGGGTAGGGGAGTTTTTCAAGAATACTCCCCCAGTATCCCTGCTTGTCGTAAAAGGCGGCTAAAAGGGTTGGTGGAGGGTTAGCGCCCCTCCCCGCAAAACTATCTATCTATCTATAGCCCGACGCCATAATCCCGCAAAGGGTGGCCGCAGACAAAACGCCTCCAAGTCACTCTGTCACCCACCATTTGACTCCCCTCCCCCCAACTCACCCCCCCCTCCCTCATATACCTCTCAACTCCATCCCTCCACCTCATCCTCGGTCTACCCCTCCCTCTCCCTCCCTCCACCTCACCTACATACACCCTCTTAGTCAGTCTTTCATTCTCCATCCTCTCCACATGTCCAAACCACCTCAGTGTATTTCTCCTAATCTTTTCAACCACATCCACATCTACCCCACAACGTTCCTTCACTTCTTCATTCGTCAACCTGTCCCTCCATGTCACTCCACATGCTCCTCTCAAGTAACTCATTTCCACTGCTCTCACTCTTGACTTGTTCCCCTCTTGCAAGGTCCACGCCTCGCTTCCATACGTCAGGGTAGGGATCACAATACCATCATGCAGTGACTTCTTAACTTCCATACTCACCTCCCTATTTCTCATCACTGCTTTCAGTGTGCCAACAACTAACTAAAAAACAACTAACAAAAAACAACTAACTAAAAAAAACAAACAATAAGCCTCGGACAAGGACTGACCAAACGATGACGACCAAGGACCGGACAAAGGACATTGTAATTGGAACTTGGAATGTAAGGGGAGCGAATGATGAGGTGAAAGAGAGAGAGATTGTCCAGGTGCTAGAGGATGCGAAAGTGGATGTATGTGGAATAACTGAAACAAAATGGAGAGGAGAAAGTGTGAGAGAATGGGAGTATGGATGGGGTATATGTGCAGGAGTAGGTGAGAATGGGAGGGCAAAGGAAGGAGTATGTATAGTTGTGAGTAAAAGATGGAAGAGGAGCATAAGACAGTATGGATCAGTTGGGTCAAGGATTGTGTGGGTAAAGTTGAAAGTTGGAATACAAATGTGGGCGATTGTGTGTGTGTATGCGCCAACGCAAGATCGTGCTAGAAGAGTGAGAGAAGAGTTCTGGACAAATGTAGATGTGTGCATGGAAAAGTTTGGAAGGAATGAGAGAGTGTTTTTGACTGGTGATATGAATGGTAAAGTTGGGAATGTGAAGGTGGATGGAATAGTTGGTGAGTGGGGTGTGCCTGCTGAGATAGATGAGAATGGGAGTGCGTTAGTGGACATTTGTGCTGGGAGGGGGTTGGTGATAGCCAATACCCTCTTCAGGCATAAAATGATCCACAGGTATACATGGCGAGTGATGAGAAGGGTGGGTGGTGAACTGAATGAAAGGAAGGCAATGATTGATTATTTGTGTATGGATGAAAGGATGCGAAGATGTGTAATGGATGCAAGAGTTTATAGAGGTTGGGGGAGTGGACTTTCTGACCACTACTTGGTGATGGCCAGAATTAAAGTTCAAGTAAGTTGGAGGAATAGAAGAAGGGAAAGACGAGAGGAAGGAGTAGTTGCAAGGAGAGTGGAAAGGTTACAAGAGGATGAGAAAAAGGCAGAGTATAAGAGAGAAGTGGAGGAACGATTGGGCAAATATGAATTGGAGCAGATGGGAGACGTGGAAGGTGTGTGTAGAATATTTACAGAAGAAATATGTGCAGCATGTGATGTGGTGTGTGGAAGGAAGAGAAGATGGAGAGGGGTGCAAGGAACAGCGTGGTGGACTGAAGAGGTGAAACAAGCTGTGGCACAAAAGAAGAAAGCATACAATAAATGGATGAGAAATAGGGGCGTGGAAGAGGTTGAGAGGCGGAAGAGAGAGTTATATGTAGAAAGAAAGAGAGAGGTGAAAAGATTAGTAAGAGAGAGTAAGAAGAGAGTGGATGAGGAATTTGGAAGGAATTTGAGTGTAAAGTGGAGGGACTGTGAGAAAATGTTCTGGAGAGAGGTGAAAAGAGTAAGACAGGGTGGAAGTGAAGTTAGCAGGGGAGTGAAAGATAAAAATGGTAGATTACTAGTGGAGAAGGGAGAAAAAGTGAGCAGATGGAGAGAACACTTTAAGGAATTGTTGAACGTAGAGGATGGAAGTAATGCGAGTATAAGTGGTTGGGGAATGGCTGGGAGAAGGAGGGAGGTGAGAAGACAAGAAGAAATCAGTAGGATAGAAGTTGTGGAAGCAATGAAGAAAGTTAAATCAGGGAAAGCCCCAGGAATTGATGGAGTGTGTGGTGAAATGCTGAAGCATGGGGGAGAGATAGTAGTAGAATGGATGTGGAAGATGTGCAGATTGGCCTGGGAGGAAGGTAGAGTCCCGGAGGATTGGAAGTCAGGTATAATTATTCCCTTGTACAAAGGAAAAGGGGAAAAAGAAGTGTGTGGTAATCATAGGGGCATTTGTCTTCTTAGTATAATAGGAAAAGTGTATGGTAGGATACTTATTGACAGAGTTAGAGAAAGAACAGAGAAATTAGTTGGAGAAGAACAGGGAGGCTTTAGGATGGGAAGAGGTTGTGTAGATCAGATATTCATTCTCAGATCTTTAGTGGAAAAGTTTCTAGAGAAGGGAATGAAGTTGTATGCGGCTTTCATGGATTTGGAGAAAGCATATGACAGGGTGGATAGACAAGGGTTGTGGAAAGTGTTAAGAATATATGGAGTAGATGGGAAGTTGTTGAATGCTGTGAAGAGTATGTACGATGGTGCGAAGGCTGCATTGCGTGTGGATGGTGAACTAAGTGAATTTTTCTCTTTGAAGGTTGGGTTGAAACAGAGATGTGTCATGTCTCCATGGTTGTTCAATCTGTACATGGATGGGGTAATAAAAGAGGTATAAGGTAGGGTAGTGGATGTTGGAGTGGACCGGGTGAGAGAGGATAGTGTTTGGAAACTCCCTGTACTGTTGTTTGCAGATGATACTGTGTTGTTGAATGAAGACGAAAGGGAGCTGCAAGGCTTGGTGGATGAGTTTGAGAGAGTGTGTAAGAAACGGAATCTAAAGGTGAATGTAGGGAAGAGTAAAGTGATGGTCTTTGAGAGAGGTGAAGTCAGTGAATGTACAGCGAGGTTGGATGGTGAGGAATTGGAAAATGTGAGTACGTTTAAGTACTTGGGTAGTGTGATGAGTAAGGATGGAGATTTGGAGGTTGAAGTGCTTGAAAGGGTACAGCAGGGAAGAAAGGTTGCTGGTTCTTTGAAAGCAGTGATAAGAAACGGAAGTGAGCATGGAAGTGAAAAAGTTACTACATGACAGTATTGTGATACTAACTCTAACGTACGGAAGTGAAGCTTGGACGTTGTTGAAAGGACACAAGTCAAGAGTGAGAGCAGTGGAAATGAGTTATTTAAGAGGAGCCTGTGTAGTCACATGGAGAGACAGGCTGACGAATGAGGATATAAAGGAGCGTTGTGGTGTTGATGTGGATGTGATAGGAAGCGTTATGAGGAACACACTGAGGTGGTTTGGCCATGTGGAGAGGATGGAGGGTGAAAGACTGACGAAGAGAGTGTATATGAGTGAGGTGGAGGGGGAAAGAGGGAAGGGGAGGCCGAGGATGAGATGAAGGGATGGGGTGGAGAGGTATATGAGAGAGGGGGGTGTGAGTTGGGAGCAGGGGAGTGAAATGGCGAGGGACAGGGCGACTTGGAGGCGATTTGTTTGTGGCCACCCCAAACGGGATTGAGGCGTCTGGCAATAGATAGATAGATTATTATTATTATTATCATCATAATTATTATCATTATTATTATCATTCTGTCACCCGAGGCCGTGACCCCGTAACACATTGCATTCCAAGTTCTGTGACAGGTTGGAAGCATTAAGCATGCTCCCAGGATGAAGAGAGAAACCTGTACTGTACACAGGAAAAATCATCGGATAAATTACCAATATGCTGCCTGGCTCTCACCTGAGAGTCCCGGGTTCGATTCCCGGCATATTGGTAATTTATCAGATGCTCCCAGGAGATGGTAGGTGATTTAGGATTTAGAGGTCAGTGAAGTATTAGGGTTAAGCTCTCCGGGGAATCTTAGGCTTTCCACACCTGAGTGTGAAATCAATTTCTTTCTCTGACCACCTTCTGAGCCAGTCATGTGCATAATTATTAAAAAAAAAAGTACAGAAATGCCAATTTTCTCTGAACACAGCTTAAAAATGGCTAAAATTTCCAAGAGGCTAAATTTAAGGCTAAATTCGAGAAAATCAACCAAAAACGGCTAAATTTAACCTAAAAAGGGTAAATCTGGTCAGCGTGTTACAGCTCCATGACAATAAATAACGGGAAATGAGTCCAACTGTAAACATGTGCACACATAAAAAGTTAAAAAAATATGACCTCAATACATTTAGTTACAGCCCCACCCGTTTCAAAGTCTAGCTCCGATTCGGAAATATCAAGTTCCGATTCGGAAATCTCGCTCCGTTTCGTTAATCTCGCTCCGATTCGATATTCTTATGCACCGGTGTACAGGGAGCATTAGAAAAAATCAGGGTATGGTGGATCTTGACGGATCCAAAGCATCTAAAGGTAGCATTACAGGGTTGAATAATCAGAATGCAAAAGTTCATCGATGCTCTTGATAGTGCAGAGTTGAAAGTGCAAGTGAAGCAGGCACAGCCCAGAAGCATGCAAGAAGCACTAGCCAGAGCTCAAGAACTTGAGTCCTATGTCAGGCACAGTACGTTCACATTTCAGGCAGGTCGTAGTGCAGAATTCAAGGCAAGAAAGGGGCAGGTACACTGAATCTCAAAAGTATCGGTGCACAGGGGGTGCGATGCCTACTGAAAAGGTTCGTAGAACTGCTGACATTACCAACGTCTCATTGTGTATCATCAGTGTCTGTCTATATAAACATTACATTTGCTACATGTTTGCAAGAGGATATTGCTAGTTGGCTGTATATAACACCTCCCGACATCAGGGCTACCAAAGTGTGGTAGGTCGGATACTAATATTTCAGTGACTTTCTTTCTGTGGTCCCAAATGTTTCACGCATGTTTTGCATCGATATTTTTGTGACCCAGTGTACATGAAGCAGAAAAAACTTGAAGAAAACTGCTGATACTATGAAAAGCCGAGACGTTGGAAAGAGGACTGCTACAAGTGGAAGAGGGAACAGAAGACGAGGAGGTTGCTGGTTCCCACCATCAAGAAACTGCAAGAGAACTGCAATCGACATTGTGCGAGCAGACGGAACAATAGACAGAAAGAAGTGTTCCCTGGTGATTGATTCAACCTCAGAGTAGACTTTTGTGAGGCCTGATGCGTTACATCATTGGTATCTGCCTGAGTCATCAGAACAATTGTGTGGTGGAATCGGACACTGCACAGAACTGATAGGACCCCTGGATGTCTGGACTGGAGTGGCAGAGCGAGAGGTCATGCTTCCAATATATGTAGCCGAGATGGACGATCCTTGCCTTCATAATCTGGACTATCTGATGTCCGTGGGATGTGAGCTGGACTTCTGCTCCATGAAGCTGAAAGTTCAGGGAAAATTGGTTCCCGTCACGGCAGTTCTGGTGGTCAGGTGAGGGCACTCTGCACTACAGTGATATCCCCAAGATCAGAACTATTGTTCCATTGCAAGGTGAGTGGCTCTTTTGATAGATGTCTAGTGGTAGTAGAGCCTGATGTACAGTGCAAGATGAAGGCCAGAGTGATGGTGGGGAGAACTTTGGTGGAAACAGGTGCAGGTAATGTGTCGGTTGTGGTGGTCAGATTCTCCCGTGAGCCAGAAGATCAATGAGGGAGAAATTCTGGGACTGTGCCAGGTGGTGGACCCTGAATGGCATCAGAGAAAGGCCTGTAAAAGGAGTGTAGTCAGAGAAGATGGGTATCTGCAAGGCCACTTACAAGACCTATTTTCAAGGAGTTGCCAGTGCCTGGATGGCTCACAAGTGCTGAAGTTGAGGCAGCTGCTGACGAAGTTTGCTCATGTCTTTTCCACCGGAGACCTAGACCTGGGGTGCACTGATCTGGTGGAGCATTGTATAGACACTGGGGATCACTGCCCGATTAAACAGCCAGCACAAAAGATGGCGCCAGCTAAACGGCAAGAAATGGAGAAGGTGATGGAGAATCTCCAAAGTCAAGGAGTGATAGGAAAGTCCAGCAATCCTTGGGCATCAGCAGTGGTTCTTGTAAGGAAAGAGGATGGCTCAGCAAGGTGCTGTGTAAAATATTGAGCTCTGAATGAATTGACAGTGAAGGATGCATACCCCTTGCCAAGAACTGATGACACCCTGGATGCTCTCTCAGGTGCCAAGTGGTTATCCACCATAGACATCAAGGCAGGCTACCACCAGGTCAAGGTTGCAGAGAAGGACGAGAAGAAAACTGCCTTTTTGTACAGGCGGGGTTTGTGACAGATTAAGGTGATGCCTTTAGGCCTATGAAATGCCCCAGCTACTTTTCAGCATCTCATGGATCGTGTACTGGAAGGCCTGCACTGGCAGACGGCTCTCATCTATCTGGATGATGTAATTGTGTTTGGACGAACTTTCTGCCAGGAATTGGAGAGCCTGTCACAGGTGTTCAACAGGATCGGAGCTGAACACCTCAAGCTGAAGTCCAAGAAGTGCTCCATGTTTCAGAAGGAAGTGAAGTACCTGGGACACATTGTAGGCGAGGGTGGCGTCCGTACTGAAACAGAGAAGGTGTCCGCTATGGAAAACTGGCCGGTTCCAACTTGTCTGAAGGAGCTACGGACTTTCCTGGGCTTGTGTACCTACTACCGGCATTTTGTCAAGGATTTAGCAACAATTGCTGCACCTCTGCAGAAGCTGTTGGGAAGAGGCAGAAATTAGCATGGACAGGAGTGACTCAGAAAGCCTTCAACGAACTCAAGCATGCATTGGCAAGCCCTCCAGGATTGCTATACCCGGATCAGAATCCGCCATTCATCCTAGATTGAGATGCTAGTGATCATGGTATTGATGGAGTCCTGTTGCAGAAGAAGGACGAAAAAGAGTATGTGGTGGTGTATTAAGCAAGAAGCTCTGCCCACTGGAATGGAACTACTGTGTGACCCATAAAGAGCTCTTGGCAGTGATGAGGATCTGTGATTTCTTCCGTCCCTTCTTGTATATATGGGTCGTACTTCATCATCAGGACAGACCGTGCGGCAATGAAGTGGCTGAAGATGTAAAATAATCCAGATGGACAAGTGGCATGCTGGCTCAGGAAGCTAGACCAGCACAATTATGAGGTGCAGCACCATCCTGGGCAGGTACATGGCAATGCTGTCAGCCTGAGTCATCGGCCTTGTGACACAGAGTGCCAGTAGTGGAGTAAAAAAGATCATAGTAAGAAATGCAGCCATACTGCAGTGACAGGGCCAGCATCAGATGAAGAAGACCTGAAGAGGTTGCAGATAGAGGATGCAGATTTACAACCAGTGCTAGAGTGGCTGCAACAGAGTACAGTGTGACCATCTTGGGATGAGGCTTTCAGATTCAGCCCTGCAACCAAGAGCTACTAGAGTCAGTGGGACCTTTTTCAATTGAACAATGGACTTCTGGAGCGTCAGTGGGAGACACCAGATAGCCTCAGCAAATATTGGCAACAGGTGATTCCGAAGAAGATGAGGTCCGAGAACTTGGATGAGTCCCATAACCAGATCACTAGTGGGCACCTGGGAGTGAGGAAACCTCTAAGTCAGCTGTGACAGAGGTTCTACTGGACTGGCATGCAGCATGATATTGAAGAGAGGTGTCTGGCCTGCGATGTATACTGTGCCAAGAATGGACCCAAGAAACGTGGTTGTGCCTCTCTCCAGCTGTACCAAGCGGGTCACTGATGGAAAGAGTTGCAGTGGACATTGCTGGACCTCTGCCATTCACTGAAAGAGGAAACTGATATATATGTGTCCCCATGGACTGCTTCACAAAGTGGCCAGAAGCCTATGCCATGCCTGATCATGAGACTGTGACTGTTGCTCAGGTGTTGGTTGACCAGTTTTTCTGTCGTTTTGGGATGCTACAAGAGCTACATTTAGACCAGAGTAGAAAATTCAAGCCTGTTGTGTTCTGTGAGCACTGCAAGCTACTGGGGATCAAGAAGACCAGGACGATCCCACTAAGGCCACAGTCAGATGGGATGGTGGAGAAATTCAACTGCACCTTAGAACAAGAACTGGCCAGGTACTGCATAGAGGGACAAACAGAATGGGACCAGAAATTACCTGCGTTTTTGATGGCATATCGTTCTGCATCCCATGAGTCAACTGGCCACACCCCTGCAAAACTGATGGTAGGTCATGGTTTACGCTTACCCATTGGGAAGACCACCTGGACAAGAGCTGCCTACAGACACCTCCAGCTATGCGAAGCATCTTCAGGAAGGGCTGGCTGAGGTACATCTTCAAGTGCAAGGGGTTCTTAAGTTTTCAGGAGAGGTGATGAAGTTTAAGTATGATGCCTGGGCAAGTGAGGTGAGCTTTTAGGATGGTGACAAAGTTTGGTTGTGTAATCCTCAGCGGAAGGTGGGATGGGCCTTACACTAAAGTAATGTACCAGATTCAGGGGGACAGGAAATCTTGCCCAAAGGTGGTACATGTGAATTGTCTGTGGCAGTACCAAGGGTCAGGTCAGTACAGCTGGGTCGTCTTCGGGGAATCGTGTCCTCCTGCAGCTGAGGATGTTGAGGAGGACCAACAAGCTGAAGTGCAAGAAGGCGGTGTCAGTTTCCCGAGGGAAGAAGTAAATCAGGAAGAGGACCAAGACCTTCTAGGAGTAGACTGTGTGGAGGAGCAGGGACGTTGTCGGAAGTGGCATAGGAGAAGACCTCATAAGATGAAGGATTATTTTGTGTATAATTAAATGTTTAGTTTGGATTCAGGATTATGTTTGTATACATCGTGTAGTTTCGTTAGGACGGCAAAGGAATAGGGAGGGGGTAGAGTTAAGAAGTTGGATTGATAGTTAGATTGTGCTGGAGAATTCCTGATGTTTCTTGTAGTTCCATTACTAGTCAGAGTTTCCAGTTAGCCTGCTGTTTGTGAGCATAGTTATTTTGTAAGTTGTACATTAATTTTTGTGCCCTTTTTCTCTATAATGTTTATGTGATTTATGATTTATGTAATTTTATCTTAGTTTGTATGCTAAATAATATAGAGTGTTATGCAGTGTAAGTAAACTCTGACATGTTTTGGATGTCTCCGAGTTGGCAACTGTTGCTTCTTGTCGAACGTAGATCATTCTAGAACAGTACAAGCTTATATAAGGACGGGGAAGAGACTGTCAGTTTCAGTTCAGTTCGAATGTAATTCAGTATCAGGGCAGTGTCAGTGCAGTTATCGACGTTTATATCTCTTCGATATTTGTGAAAACAGTGAAATGAAGTTGGCATGCATTAAGTGTAATTATCTGGAAAATAAAGACAGTGAACTTAAGAATCCAGTGTTTATTTACAACGCCTGTGCTGTTGTGTTGTTGCACACTGAAAAACTGCCTTTAGGAAGAACAACTCATTGGGCAACGTCCTTCCTGTACTGAACTACTGCTTTTGGAGCCTGTGGGAGCGTGGGATGGGGACGTAAAACTAATATATCCCTTCTTTGGTCTCTTCATCCACTTAAAGACCTCAATTAAGTCTCCCATTACTGTTCGCCTTTCTTGTGAGTGCAAATTTAATACTTTAGTCTGTCATCATATGAAAGGTTCCGAACATCATGTATCATTTTTGTCATTCTTCTCTGTACATTTTCTTAAAATTTTATATCCATTTTGTAGAATGGACGCCAAAACTGCACTGGACAGTCTGAATGTGGCCTTACAAATGCAAAATAAAAAGCTGCAGTATTATTTCAGATGTCTTATTGTTCACGCATAGTAAAATAAGTTCTAGGATTATATTTGCGTTATTTCTCGCATTAGCACACTGTCGCCTTGTTTTGAGGTCTTTGTTAATCGTTGCTCCTAGATTTTCTCTCGAATTCTGATTTATTTTTTTTATTATTAATGTTGTATTTAGTTTTTCTGATGGTCTTGCCCACTTTAAGTAATTTAACAGTTTTTCATTGCTAAATTACATTTCCCAATCTTTAGACCACCTGTACAATGTATAGAGGTCCTTTTGTAGGTTTACACAGTCGTCAGTTGAGTTAATGATAGGCCTCATTCCTGTGTCATCAGCAAATTTGCTAATACTGCTAGTGATTCCTAGATCTAAATCATATTATATATATATATATATATATATATATATATATATATATATATATATTTATATATATATATATATATATATATATATATATATATATATATATATATATATATAGAGATATATATATATAGATAGATAGATAGATAGAGAGAGAGAGAGAGAGAGAGAGAGAGAGATAGAGAGATATAATATCTATATCTGTATCTATCTAGCTATCTGTCTATCTATATATCTATATCTCTTTCTATCTATATATCTCTATCTCTGTCTATCTATCTATCTATCTATATGTATATATATATATATACACAGAAACACACAGACCCCACTGAGGGGGGATCACTTTGACGTGGTGGCAGGGTTTGAAGCGTGGCTGGCAGTGCCACCTACTCTGAAGGCATGCCTACCTTTGTAGGGTTTGACATCTGTTGGTCTCGGGAAGCAAGCACCCCCTACATCACTGGTGGAGGAGGCATGCTGGTGATGTTAGTCCCTGCCCATTTGGCATCTACGGCGGGACTGTTGCCTCCCGACGTGTTTACAGTGAGTGGCGTCCCGTAATGCTGGGAGACGGGAGTCCTGGGGGCTGAGTGATGCTGTACAATGCACCCTGCAGCTAGCAATACACCTCTTTGGTTCCTTATTGTTGCGAGACGGGCAGCCTGGTTGGGTCCGACCAGGTCAGTCGGCTGGTCATGCGTTAGCTCGGGTCAAGTAGGCATGGGGGGCTTGGTGGCTCCAATAGTTCTGGAGTCATCCTTGCCCAGGTCCCCCAGTGGTTTCCTGTGTATACTCTCCTGCTACCTCTTGGGTCACCAGTGGTGTTGTCCCTGGCATAAGACCTCCCTTTGTGGGTCTCCATGGTGGTTGGAGGGGTGGTGGAATAAAGTTTTTGTAGTATATTTACTGGCTTCCCTATATATAAATACTGTTGATGTTGCAGCATCTGTCCCCAGCCATTCTTCATAGTCTTTCTTCCTCACTGCCACTCTGGAGTCTTTCCAGGCCTCAAGAGAATATCCTCCTCTGACCCAGCGTTCAACTAGGACTAGGAGGAGGTCACGTGGGGTTGGTTTGGCTCTGGGGTTTGGTCCAGAAGATATAGTACAGGAGGCCCTTTGCTAAGTATCTAGTGCTGAAACCCCCTGTGGATGACTCAGTGCTGGATGCAGACATTTTTAGATTGCACCATGCCACTGTTTCTGCCTGTGGCTGTGAATCAGTGATCTTGACCCAAGAGGATGGTAGCCTACTTATTGAGGTGTCCTCCCCAGCAGAGAGCTCCCGTCCCCAGACTCTGACCTCTGTATTTGGTCACAGTATATCTTGTGTACCTCATGCCACTTTTAACCTATGTAAAGGGCTCATTTACCCCGGGACCTCCTCCATTACTCTGAGACCCGGTTATTGGAGGAACTTCATTCTTCTGATGTTATAAGTGTTGACCGGGCACAGAAGAAGATGAATGGTGTTCTGACCCCAACTCTGATGCTGTTCCTGACCTTTGACATATTAACATTGCCTGCTTCTGTGAAACTTGCTTGGATCTCTTTTCCTGTGAAGCCCTATGTTCTGACCCCAAAGAGACGTTACCACTGTCAAGGGTACGGGCATGTTAGCCACCTTTGTCACTGGGCACAGGCAGGTCTTCCTGTGTTTCTTGCATTAGTTCCTCCCATTGTGATGTCTGTAAAGGGATTACTAAATGTTGCCATTGTTGGGGTGCCCATGCTGCATCTTCTTGACAATGCCTTCGCAATAGGATTGAAAGGGTAATCTTATCTGTTTATACCCACGAGAAGAGTTCTTTTCCTGATGCGAGGAAGAGAGCCCAGACTCTTTTTTTCCAACCAGGAGTTACATCTGCCTCCGTCCTTTCTGGTGCTTCTGTGCGGCATGCCAGGTTTCCAAAGGTTCCTTGAATTGTTCCATCACCTGAGCCTCTCTCTTGTGATCTGCAGGCTGCCATCCCTGAGGATCCTACCTCTTGTGAGACTGGTGTTTCCCGACCATCTTCCACCCCTGTTTCTGCCTTCGCTTCAATGGAGTAGGGGCACAGCTCTTCCGTAGTTGTGGCGGACGTCCATGTTGATGCTTCTTGTCCTGACATATCCCAACAACCTGACGTGCCTCCTGTGCGTGGCAAGCGTCGTCGTGATTCCTCAAAATGCTCAGAGACTGAAACCCTACCGCCAAAAGTTTTTGCTGCGGAGCCTACTCCTAAATCTGCTTGGGATTCTCAGGGGTCTGGACGAGTGTAGGCTGTGAATGGTGCACTGCTAAAGGTCTAGCCCCCGCCCAACAATGGTGATGCCCAGGTTGTTGATGAAACCTCCTCAGCTGCATGAGACCTTGTCCTCTCAGGATCCTAGTACTGTGAGGTGCACTACTGATCGCACTCCTCCTTGGGATCGAACTCCCAGCTCTGTTTTGGTTAAAGCAGCTTGCAGTCCCCCTATGAAGCTATCTCTTGGTCCACCGTAGAAGAAGACCATTGTCCGGCCTTCTTCTTCCTCTCTTTTGCCGTCTTCCAAATCGGGTATCTCGGGTTCCTTGTCCAAGGGATTAGCCATGGTTAAGAAACCTGTTACTAAACCTAATCTTAGCTCAGGTACTTGGAAATCCGTCAAAGGTTGCCAGTGTCCATAACTCTGGTACTTGAAATAACCTGAAATAATACCACTCTGTTATGGGATCTATAATTCAGTGGAATTGTCGTGGTTTACATCCTAGTTGGTAGGAACTGCATTGTCTTATTGTCCGTTTTTCCCAGTATGCATATGCATCAAGGAGGCCATGGTTGGGGATGCTGCTCCTTCCGGTCCTCCCAGTTACCATGTATTTTATTCTGATCCTCTTCTTGGCCAGGGACATCATGGTGGTACTGCTCTCCTAGTTCGCTGTGATGTCCCATTCACGTGTCTGAGACTTTCAACTCCACTGAAGGCTGTTGCCGCTCAGATTTTCCTTAGTCGTCAGTACGCAGTGTATAGTCTTTATCTCCCTCCAAGTGTTTTTGTTGAGAAGGTAGATCTTGTTTGCCTGGTTGGGGACCTTCCATCCCCCTTTCTTTTGCTGGGTGATCTGAATGGTTGTTACCCACTGTGGGGTGACAGTATGATCAACCCTAGAGGTGCTATGCTGGCTTCTTTGGTGGAGGACGAGGAGGTCGGGGTGTTGAATTTAGGTGAAATGACGTACTTTCACAGGCAGACTTGCGTTTTCACAGCCATTGATTTGTCTCTGTGCTCACCTACTGTTCTTCTAGATTTTAGGTGGGGTGTGTTGCCTGATTTATATGGCACTAACCACTTCCTGATTATTTTAACTTCTGAGTGTGAGCCACAATGTTGTCTTCCTTGCTGGCGCCTGGATAAGGCAAACTGGCCACTCTTCAGGGAGTTATATTCCACTGACTGCACTGTGGACCTTTTTAGTAATGCTGATGAGGTGGTGGCGTATATAACTGATGTAATGCACTCAGCAGCTCTTTTATTTATTCCCAACAGATCTGGTCAGTTTCCTAAACATCCAGTTCCCTGGTGGACCCCTGAATGCACCTCTGCAGTGAGGGCCAAACAGGTCGCCTTCTCTCGGCTTTGCAGCTATCGTGGGGACTCTCAGTATTTAGTGGCTTTTCAGAGGGTGTGTGCTTATGCAGGTCGTGTGTGAGAAAGATCTCTGCCAAATTTCTTGTTCCTTCTGCTCCTGTATTACCTGATGTGGGCTTGTGACTGATCCCCTTGCTGTTGCTGAATCATTTGTCAATCATTTTGCTGGTGTTTCTAAAAATGACACTAACTCACCTTCGGCATGCCAACTTCGGCAATTGAAATCCTGTAGCCTCAGCTTCAGATCTTCTGGAGGAGAGTCTTAGAATGTCCCCATTTCTGTTTCTGAGCCTCAGGCAGCTTTGTCACAGCGTCATGATTCATTTCCAGGCTGTGATTATATTCCATACGCCTTTTTACGTCATATGTCTGATGAATCCCTTTCCATTTTACTGGTGCTATATAATAGAATTTGGTGTACTGGTGAGTTTCCATCTTCTTGGGGTGTTACTGTGGTTATCCCCATCCCTAAGCCAGGAGAGGATCATCTGCAGGTGACATATTATCGTCCCATCTCTCCGACCTCTTGTGTTCGCAAGGTGTTGAAGGTGGTAAATGGTCAGCTCATGTGGTACTTGGAGAGGGGCAATTACTTATCACCAGTCCAATATGATTTTCCTAAAATGCGATCTATCATTGATGCCTTACTGTCCTTGGAATCTTCTGTCTGTGAGGCTTTCTCCTCTAACCACCACCAGGTGGAGAAGACATATGACACTGCCTGGCATCGTGGCATTTCACTTTTTCTTCATGAGTTTGGTCTTCATGGGCGCTTACCTATTTTTATTCAGTAGTTTTTTTCTAACCGTGTTTTAAGAGTCAGAGTGGAAAAAGTGCTTTCTAATGCTCGTGCACTTGAAGATGGGCACCACAAGGGAGTACCCTCAGTGTTACTCTCTCTTTGCAGTGGCCAACAACATTATGATCAGTGTACTTCCTGATGGTGTCCGAGGCTCATTATATGTAAATGACCTCTCAATTTCCTCCTCTGCATCCAGAATGTCTCTGATAAAGAGGAAGTTGCAGCTGGCTTTTAATAGACTTTCTAAGTGAGCTGAGTCTCGTGGCTTCCGATTTTCTTTACAAAAAGACAGTGGTTATGCATTTTTGTCGTCTGTGGGGGATTCACCCAGACCCTGATTTGTATCTCTACGGTCAAAGGATATTCTGTGTGGAAGAGACTCGATTTCTGGGTCTTATATTTGATAAACGACTAACCTGGATTCCTCATATTCGTTCTGTGAAGGGAAATTGTATTAAAGCTCTGAGTCTTCTGAGGATTTTGGGTCATACTTCTTGGGGTGCTGATCGTCAGACCCTCATCCTCTTGCATAGATACCTTATCCTTCCTAGACTTGAATATGGGTGTGAAGTCTATTCTTTTACAACAGAAGCCCGTCCCCGGAGGTTAGATTCTGTGCATCATGCTGGTGTAAGTCTGGCAACTTGAGCATTCAGGTCATCCCCGATTTCGAGTTTGTTGGTGAATGCTGATGCCCTCTCTTTGGCTTTGCGTCACCAGTCATAGACGACGAGATTTTAGTATCGTCACCACCTTCCAGACTCAGTTTCTTGTACCATGGTCTCCCAGGATTCCCAATCATATGTTTATGACTCCCACCCTAGTTTCCCGAAGCGTTATGAGGAACACACTGAGGTGGTTTGGCCATGTGGAGAGGATGGAGGGTGAAAGACTGACGAAGAGAGTGTATGTGAGTGAGGTGGAGGGGGGAAGAGGGAGGGGGAGGCCGAGGATGAGATGGAGGGATGGGGTGGAGAGGTATATGAGAGAGGGGGGTGTGAGTTGGGAACAGGGCAGTGAAATGGCGGGGGACAGGGCGACTTGGAGGCGATTTGTTTGTGGCCACCCCAAACGGGATTGAGGCGTCTGGCAATAGATAGATAGATAGATAGACTTTGGTTAAAGGGTCCGGTCTGTTATGTTAGCCCTCTCTGTTCCAAGAATGGCAGTCTGTCCACACTGGATCCCGAGGGTGGGTTTTGGCTACTCCCTCTGCAGGTTCTTTGTTGGAAAAAAAGGGCTTATTTCTCTCTCAGGTCTGTGTGTCTGTCTGTCTGTCTGTCTCTGTCTCTGTCTCTCTCTCTCTCTCTCTCTCTCTCTCTCTTTAGATCATGTTTCCACTCATGAGGGTTCTGCCCCTGTCTATACGGATGGATCTAAGACTGATGCTGGTGTTGTCTTCCGTTCCTTCAGTATGGGGTGTAACCTTCCTGATGTTGCTTAGGTGTATACGGCGGAAATGATCGTGATTTTATATACTCTCCAAATCATTTTTACTCTCCCCCAATCTGCTTTTGTAATTTTCAGTGACTCCCGTAATTTCTGGGTTTAAAAGTGGAACAAAAAATTACATCTCACCAGAAACTGCTTGGCAGGGAGAGGAGATTATTTGCCACTATTCTCCAATTCAAACATGACTTCTACTGTTACTGGTAATGATTTCACGGGCATTCCTGTTGGATCATCGTCTTTTAAAGATCCAACCTACTGCCTCCTCTGCTTATGGGCACTGTGTGACGAAGTGACTGGACACTGACTCATCTGTTAAGAGACTGGGACATTAAGCAAACTGAAATCCATAAAGATCTAAACAGTGTCAGAAATTTTTTGCTTCTCTTTTCTGACGAGAATGTCTAACAACTAATATTAAACTTAAATAGAAGTAGTCTCTTAGGAAAATTTGGGTATTATTAACACTCCAACTCACCTATAATTATCTCCTTATATCCTTGCTAGTCCCCCCGATTTCGTCAAATCATAAAAGTTATTTAGCTAGATGGAGCCGGAATAACAAATGACGATGGGCTAGCGGTCTTGGTTAGGTTTGCGAGGGTTTATTCAAACATCCTAGTGCATTTACAACGTGCAGCTTGAACAAGCTTAAGGAACATAATGAGAAATCACGAAAATCTCTCTCTCTCCTCATAGGATTCAGAGATGCCAAATATTATTTAATTAAAGTTATCTATATAAAGTGCCCTACCTCTCGAAATTTCCAAGGAAAATCCAACTTAACAAGTTAATCTTTGTAAAAAAAAAAAAAAAAAAAAAAAAGGCAAATATTCACTTCATGTGTGTCAAGATATGTTACACCTTCCAATGTTTTCCGTCAGAATACCACCACATCCTACCATACATGCACATTTTATGTACTGTGGAAAATTCCTAAGTATTTATACACACATTTATAATATAGTTGTCCATAAAGGTTAAATGCAGCAGCATTTAATTTATGAATAATAAGAATTATTAAACAGAAACTAAAGCTAAATCTCTGGGTTAAAAGCGCTCTCTGGAATTTTCTTCTGCTCTCAACAGGGACAATTATTAAAAAGAGGGAAGAAAGTGCAAATAGATACCGCTAACACAGGATACCTTCCTCTGGGGGAAAATAGTTTCCACATACAGTGCAAAAAGCCTTGTAAAAGATTACAAACTTCATACCTTCATTACTGAATTAGAAAACATTATTTGGAATATTGTAGGTCTTAGTGAGATGCACAGAAAAGAAGAGAAATTAATTGCACTTTAAGACAGCAACCACTTATTTCACTACAGAGGAAGGCAAAATGAAAGTTGGTGGTGTAGGATTTCTAAGTAACAGATATCATGCAAACAACATTATTTAAATCAGCAGTATAACTGCAAGAGTAGAATGGATTTAGATCAACTAGGCGAAAGATACACCTCGAAAGGAAATCTAGTATGTGTACTGACTTCTCAAAGCTCAGATGATGAAACAGAAACATTTTTTTTTTTTTTTTTAATGTGAGGAAGATGGAACCAAAGGCAATGCGCCCGCAAAACTGTTCCCTCCAAGAGAAAAACAAAATACAAGAGAGAGCCAAATTCAAGATCCATTCATCTCCCAGATTATGAAGGAAGAAAGGACCATATATACTCTACCCATACGAGACTTCAATGCAAAAGATGGCAAATCGAAAAATAGAGATGCATGTATTCCGGGAAACTTCGGAGTGGGAGAAAGGAATGGTGAAACTGAAATGTTGGAAAAGTATGGTAAAATATATAACATGAGACTGATGAATGCATTCTGTCACAAAGAGCAGGGAGAAATTGGATCTGGAAAAGTCCAAATGGAGAAACAAGGAATGAGTCGACTTCATTATGGCAAAACGATCATAAATTTCAGCTTTCAACAGAGTAAATACAGGATGTGACCACAGAATATTGGGTTGCACAACGAGATTTAGTTTCAAAAGTGAAAGATGATTAAAAAAGAAAAAATATCCCCAATAACATAAGCGAAAACAGAGCAGATTTCAGCCTCTAAGTTATGCTGAGTGTGACATTGATCAGTTCAATGATGAAGTAACAAAAGTGCTAAGAGAATCAGCGGAGGTAATAGGGAAAGCTAATACAACCAAAGCCAACTAGTATTCAAAAATGACTTTCCAGCTCATGAAAAGAAGAAAGGATATGCAAGTAAAGACAAGGAAAGATGAAACAGAACAAGGAGAATTAAATTAGCTTGTCAACAAGAGACAAAGACAATTAACAAGAAAGAGGGCCACGGATCATATTTGTAAAAAATCAACTAAAAAGTCTGAAACAGGTCCTAATTAAATGGCACTAGCAAAACCACAAATTATAACAATGAAGAACAAAAACTGTGAAGTCATTAAATGTAGAGATAAAATGGTGGCAAAGTAGAAGACAACAGTACCAAGAGCTAACTTTTCAGGTGACACAATAGTCCTGTATCTGACTATGGTTCTGTAGGAAAGTTTGAGTAGTGAGAATTTTTGTTCATAAATGTTTAGTATGTGTCTTAGTAAGGATTTGTGACTTGGGTGGACATCCGTCATCAAGTAGGTTTACCGGCTATGACGTCATCAGTAATGGCGGCTGCTCGATTACGAAACCTGTCTTATCTCTGTTAATATTTTTATTATTTGCTTGGAAATTGGGGTAGTGTGTTGTTATTAGTATGTAGAAGGTAAATAAGAATGCATTTATAACTCTTTCTGTCTTGAACATTTTTTTTTTTACTTTTATATATATGTAATGCATCAGTTCTTCTCAATATTGTACATAAAGTGATATCATATGATTATATAAAAATAATATCTACAAATAGTGATTGTTTTACAGACATGTGCGTATATGTTATCAAAAAATGTTTTCCAAGTTGTATCAGACCTCTTTTTAATTATACAAAAAATAATATTACAAATAGTGATTGTTTTACAGACATGTGTATATGTTATCAAAAAAGGTTTTTGCAAGTGGTCTGAGACCCCTTTACAATTATACAAAAAATGATATTTACAAAATAATGATTGTTTTACAGACATGTGCATATGCTATCAAAAAGGGTTTTTGCAAATTGTATCAGACCCTTTTACACTCCTACACTTGCAAAAGGAGCAACAGGTAACTTCATTTTCCCTGCAAATACATGAGCATTTGGCACATTTTACACAGCTACATGCCCAAATAAAGTCACTGGGATATTTCTGTAAATTGGTTTGTGGTACCAAGCCATATTCTTCTACTTCAAAACCGAATTCACAAGGATCTAAGTGAGCAAACATGTTTCCAATGCAGTGATGTTGAAGATATGTATAAAAGTATGACCTCAACAAGTGTCCCTTGGCACTTCTGCTTGTGGGTGGCAAGTCTTCAATGCCTGTGTCTTTTCCATGATGGTACAGCCACGATCTGAGTTCATCTAAAGATTTGCAAGGTGATCCTTTTCGTAATAACTGTACTAAGTATTCTTCTGCAGACTGGAGGCTTTTGGCTACATCTTCTGGATCATGAGACACTCCAAATTTTTCCAAATATGTTCTTGTTGCAATATTAAGAGCTGCTTTCTTGGTCTCAACCTTTCTTGTGTAATCTGATCCAGATAATGCATGGATGGCGGGAAGCAGAGAGCATAAGTCTCGACCCATGTTTTTATGAATAACATGAACAGGCAAAAGCCTTGTGGAATCGCCAGCTCCAGTACGCACCCACATTTCTCGTTCACCAAGTTGATGAAGAGAAGGCCAGTGAAACAAAGCTAATATCATTACATCAGTATCAGCACTAACAAGAACAATTTTTGTAAAGCCATGTTGGGATGCATGTTTTGCATGAATCATCATTCTAAAGTCAGCTTCCTCAACTGACAAACAGTTTATCTCTGGTTGCTTTACTTGCCTACCATTTTCCACTGATATACAGTTAAATGTTATTTCCTCTTCTTCATTATTGGAAAAAGCACTAAATGTGTGGTTAGTAGCACATGGTGTCTGAGTCAAAGAAGATATTAGTGTATTGGCAGTGAACTCTTGTAGCATCAGCGTGTTTCTCGATGATCCCCCAAAACTGTTAAGTCGGACAGGCAATGGCACCTCTTCAGAAATGTGACTGATATCAATAACAATTCCTGTACTCTGCCTTTGTACTCTCTCAGGTTGTTCTGGTGACAGCTTGTGATAACTGTCAAAAACATAATCGACTCTGCCACAGTCCTTTGTGATGCCTTGAACATATGAAGAGAAAGCAAAAGCTGCTCCACCAAAGGTTTTCTTTTCACTTGTCATAACTTTTCGTAAGGAATTCATGACATCCACGACGTAGCAAGTCTCCTCATCAGACTGGAACAATTGATCACTGTTGGTGCTGCAATAAGAGGTTTCCAGCTCTTTTAACAATGCACTTTTTTGTGTTTTTTTAAGTAGCCCTTGTTCATCAAATAGTGAGCAGCTATCAGATAGATCAAATCGGAACAGCTCCTGCATATCATATCCACGAGCTTGAGCTATTTGTATCATACGGTGAGCTGAAGTTGTTGACTTCTTTTTCACAGATGTCTGAGACCTGTACTTCGTGTTTTGTTGCTATCAAATGCTGGTAGCATGACTGTGTGGATTGTACTTGAGATCCTTGTTGTTTTATCTTCATACCTTGCTTTTCGCTGTGTAGAATACAAATCACCTCCAGTGTGAAAAGCATTCAAAATCTGTTTCTTAGTCTCTTGTGAAACCAGTTCTTTTGTGATAAGATTGTGCAATGGATTAGGAATCATATCAAATGGGTTACCTTTTTGCAAGACATATCTGAACATTGTGTTGACTTTCATCTCTGGGTTTGTGTCTTAGACCACTCGTGGTGGATATTCAAACCTTCAACCAAGGAAATGGAGTCTATAACTTCTCGAAAGAGATTGGATGTCATAAGACGTTCATGATGTGTAATCTCCCATTCTGCTACAAACTGTTTCTGTTTAGTAGACCTAGTGATGCCAGATGAGCTCTTTTGAGATGTATTAATGGTTTGTAATATGAAAATATTAGAATTAATACGCTTAAATAAATTTATTTAAGATGTATTTGTAAAGATCATCACTTATACATCTCCTTTTAACTTCCCAAAGGTTAACTTTGTGGAAATAAAAAAAAAAAAATTGAAGCAAATAATAAAAATATTAACAGAGATAAGACAGGTTTCGTAATCGAGCAGCCGCCATTACTGATGACGTCATTGCCGGTAAACCTACTTGATGACGGATGTCCACCCAAGTCACAAATCCTTACTAAGACACATACTAAACATTTATGAACAAAAATTCTCACTACTCAAACTTTCCTACAGAACCATAGTCAGATCCTGGATTAACTGAAATACAGATGTACCAACTGATGAAGTTAACAAATCTCTTAAAAGTATGAAAAGAAGAGAGGCCCCAAGAAGAGATGAAATAGTGGCAGATTTATTGACTGATGCGCGGGCAGAAGTACAAAACAGGCTCACCCATTTATTTACTCAGAGTATAACGAAGAAAATTCGGAAAACATGGTGTAATGCAATAGTTATTTAGATTTACAAGAGAGACGACTCAAAAGATCCTAGTAACTATCGACCCATTAGCTTATTACCAGCTATTTACAAACTCTTCTCTAAAGTCCTTACGAACAGAATGACAACAAATTTGAAACAAAACTAACCTCATGAGCAAGCAGCATTCCGAAACGGGTATTAGACAGCTGATCATCTGCAAACAGTGAATCATCTAATTGAGAAAACTACAGATTATAATAAACCACTGTGCTTAGGTTTAGTTGATTAAAAAAATGGCTTTCGACTCAGTGGAGCTCACAGCAATTTTAGATTCATTGTGGGAACAAGTAGTACATTAAAACATTGTAAAACTGCTCGAAAACATATATAGAGAGGGAACTGCTACATTTAAATTACATAAAGACTCAGAAAAGTAAGATTGAGAAGTATGTGTGTCAGGGAGATTCTGTTGCATCAAAATTATTTACAGCATTTATAGAAAGTATTTTCAGAAAGTTAGGCCGGGAGAACAAACAAGTAAGCACAAATGAAAAAAAAAAAAACTAAACCAATTTCCAGATGACACTGTCCTAATATAAAAAATAGTAGGGATATCAAAAGAAAATTATGTAAAATTACCTAAATAGGGAAAGTCTCAAAGTAGGGCTAAAGAGGAACCGCAGTAAAACTAATGTTTAATCCAAATACACCAAAGAGCATCATGAGGAATATGAAAATATTCTTGAAGAAAGTGAAGAGTACAGTTACTTTAGGCAAATTCTAAAACGAATGAGACTCCCTGAAAGAGAAGTAAAAAGACGTATTCCAATTGGATGGAGAGCTTTCAGTAAACATAGAGACATCATGAAAAGTAGCTTGCCAGTATGTATGAAACATAAAGATATACAGTAACAAATATATAATCCCAACTATGACATACGGTTATGAGACCTGGAAACTGACAAAATTGATTGAAAATCAAGGAATGCGTTCTCAAAGAGGTATGGAAAGGTAAGTTTTGGGAATGTCTGTAAGAGACAGGAAAAGATCAACTTGGGTGACAGAGCATACTAAAATCTAAAACATTATAGAAGCCATAAAAGAGGAGAAATGGAGGTGGGGAGGTCATGTAGCAGGAATAAGGGACAACTGATGGAACAGGAGGCGGACTGACTGGACTCAAGGAGACTGTAAGCATTACAGAAAAAGGCCAGACAGAACATGGGAAGATGAGAAAGAGAAGTTTGCAGCCAAACATGGCAGAGTTTGACTCAGCCATGCAATTCGGGGGAAAAGTTGGGGGAGACCTATGTTTAGTAGTAGACTTGCAGTGACTGCTGCTGCTGCTGCTGATTATATATATATATATATATATATATATATATATATATATATATATATATATATATATATGAAAAGTGTTAAGAATATATGGAGTGGATGGAAAGTTGCTGAATGCTATGAAGAGTATGTATGAGGGTGCTAAGGCTGCAGGGCAATGGATGTTGGAGCGGCCCTAGTGAGAGAGGGTAGTGTTTGGAAACTCCCTGTACTGTTCTTTGCAGATGGTACTGTGTTGTTAAGTGAAGACGAAGGGGAGCTGCGAGACTTGGTGGATGAGTTTGGGAGAGTGTGTAAGAAACGGAAGCTAAAGGTGAATGTAGGGAAGAGTAAAGTCTTAGAGAGAGGTGAAGTCAGTGAGGTTGGTTGGTGAGGAAATGGAAAATATGAGTACGTTTAAGTACTTGGGTAGTGTGATGAGTAAGGATGGAAGTTTGGAGGGCGAAGTGCTTGAAAGGGTACAGCAGGGAATAAAGGTTGCTGGTTCCTTGAAAGCAGTGATAAGGAACAGGGTGAGTATGGAAGTGAAAAAGTTATTACATGACAATATTGTGATACCAACTCTAACATTTGGAAGTGAAGCTTGGACGTTGTTGGAGGGGCACAAGTCAAGAGTGAGAGCAGTGGAAATGAGTTATTTGAGAGGAGCATTTGGAGTCACATGGAGAGACAGACTGACAAATGAGGAAGTGAAGGAGCGTTGTGGTGTGGATGTGGATGTGATAGCAAGCGTTAGGAGAAACACAATGAGGTGGTTTGGCCATGTGGAGAGGATGGAGATTGAGAGACTGACGAGGAGAGTGTATGTTACTGAGATGGAGGGTGAGAGAGGGAGGGGAAGGCCAAGGATGATATGGAGGGATGGAGTGGAGAGGTATATGAGAGAGGTGGGTGTGAACTGGAAACAGGACAGGGCGACATGGAGGCTATTTGTTTGTGGCCACCCCGTAAAGGATTAAGGCGTCTGGCAATAGATATATATACATACATACATACATATATATATATATATATATATATATATATATATATATATATATATATATATATATATATACACGAGTATATATACACACACTGAATTTAAGTTATATACGGTGAATTTAAGTTAATGCGGCCACGACTATTGACAAATATATGTAAAATGACAATTGGATTATATCATTTGGTCCATTAAACAACTCTAAGAGCGAAACCTTGGTGCCGCTTTGCTGTTGTGATCTAAAAGATGTGAGAGCATCACGTTACATGATGTTTCCTTTCGGATTCCCACATCCCAATCCATTGCAGTGGGGCAAAGGTCAAGTTAAGTTAATGAGGCCACGATAGTTGTCATATATATGCAGAATGAAAGATTGCAGTATACCATCAGATCCATTAAACACCTCAAAGAGCGAGGCCTCAGTCCCTTCTACTTCATTTCTGTAACATTTGCAGCCTTTCCTCTAACTTTCTGATGAGCACCAAATCTTCTCTAAACCTCACATTCTATTCCTAACTGAGACTCAGATGTCTGAGGCAACTGAGAGCAAACCCTTATGTGTATCCTGCTAATTCCTCTATACTAATTTCAAAGCCAAAGGTGGCTGTTGTGTATATACATGCAACGACATTGCTTGCTCTCGTCATCCTAAACTTGAATCTTCTGAATTCTCTGCTCTCTGGCTTCGGGTTGCTCTTCTTTCTCTGACCAAATATATCTGTGCTGTTTACTTATCCCCCAATTCTGCTATGACAAATTCTTTCACTATCTTAATTCTAAGATGGAACACATCCAATCAGCTTCTCCTTTCTCTGAAATCTCCATTCTAGGAGATTTCAATGTTCCCCAGTGCCTTTGGCTCTCCTCTCCTTTCACTGATCCACCAGGTGAGCAATCCTACATCTTTTCTATTCTTAATGACCTAGACCAACTTGCACAGCACTCTACCTGTATCCCTGACTGCCTTGGAAAGAGTTCCAACATGCTTTACCTCTTCCTTACAACTAATCCTTCTGCTTAGTCTGTCAAACTTTCCTCTTTGTTGGGCTCCTCCGATCGCAACCTCATCACCCGTCCCATTGCTCCAGTAAAGCCTGTGGACCCTCCAAAGACCTCCGAGGTCATTTGAGGTCACTGGTTGAAGGTCATTTGAGGTCACCAGTAATGGTAAAGAAATGCTCACAAATACTGTGCGTTAGTATGATATAGTTGAAATAGAAAGTTCCTGCATCTCTTAATATCCCTCTTCAAAAGCATAAAGGTACATAGTCTTTCTGGAGTAGAAAGACTGAACTAGAACAAATAGGATTAGAGTGTTCGCTTTTTTGGCCCGGGCAAGGTACCCCTACTAGTAAGCTAATAAAAAGAAGCCTACAGTACCGGTATGTATTCAGTTCAGCATTTCTGCATCTTCCTTATATTTTGTTATCTATTACCCATCCACCTGCATAACAAGTTATTGTCACTGAAGGTGTATTTTTTTTTCTTCATCTGTTACGCTATTTCCTGCTGGGCCACGTGGCTAGACAAAAGGAGAAAAGCCCAATCTCACACAAACCTAACGCATCCCTTTCATTCATTCCTGCTTAAACTTCAAGACCCCTCGCATTGCATCTCCAGCAATTACCAGTTCATACAAGGCCCTATATATTTGTCTCCATTGCGCTCTGTGATTCACACGCATCTTTGCATGCTCGACACAGTGACCTCGACTATTGGACGAAGTCACTTCATTCAACCATTCCTTTCTCGATCCCCCCTTCGTCTCCCTCCGGGTATACTAGATTCATGTGTCCTCTGGCCGTATCTAAAATCCTCCATTCTCCTAACGTCAACTTACCATCACTTACCTCCTGTTCAGCAAAAGTACTGTATATTTATACCACCGCACCTCTACCACTGCCACACCAGAAATACACCCACACCATCACGAACACCACACTACCACCACCACCGCAGCCACACCACATCACCACCACCACACCACCGCCACCACTCCACCGCCACCACACCACCACCACTCCACCACCATACCACCACAGCTAAAGCATCATCACGACAGCAGCACCACCACAGAATGAACACACCACCACAGCCACGCCACCACCACCACACCACTACGAGTACCACCACCACAGCACTACCACCCCCAACACTTTGCCCACCACCACAGCACAACAGCAACACACTACCACCACAACACCACCACCACCACAACACCACCACCAACACAACACCATCATCACCACAACACCACCACCATCACACCACCACCACACCACATCACCGCCACATCACACCACACCACATCACCATCACATCACAACACACCACCCTGCGACCACAAAACCATTACCTCACCATCATCACACCACGATCACACCACAACCACCACACCACAACATACCACCCTACCACCACCAAACCACTACCTCACCATCATCGCACCACGATCGACCATCACCGCACGCACTGCCATGACACCAGCACTACACGACCACTAAACCACATCACGCGCACACCACACCACAACCAGATGGACAACACGAGCAAACCACACCACCATCACACCACAGTGTCACCCATTTGCAGTGCATGTTTTATGAACCTGTAGCCGAGAGACTGACGTGCAGCTCCAGCAACAAGTAACTGTATAAGAACAACGTAGGTTCATTCTCTCTGATTTTCAAATCCCTAAAAATGGTCACCTTCGCAAAAGACAGATATACCATAAACTGTGTTTGTTATATTGTGTAGGCAATATAATGACGAATAATAAAAAGTAATGTTAATCTGCATATTATACATTTCATTCAGTAATGTCTAGATTCGGTTACACTGTCATCTGTTTACATTAAATGTCAATTCGTTACAAGGGTAACTTAATGCCAACACCTATAACCTTCTGATGCAGAGCTACCAAGAAATATACAATTATTTCGTAATCTACGAAATGATTGCTGTGGCTTTGCCACGGTGGTTTAAAGACGATTATGATGACATATTAACAGCACTGAGGAAAAAGTAGATAGTTATTGCTGTCAAATGTTACTTTACTCTCTGAACCTTGTACATATTAAACAACATATAGTTTCGTTTTAAACAGCCCATTATCCACAGTCTTCTCATATTCAGGTCACAGATGAGAGAACATCACAGTATTTTGAAGATAACATTTACGTATCTTATTTATGTGCAGGACTTGAGTACTGTTCATACGAGGACTCTTACCATCTACTCCTGTTGGGCTCTCCTGTGCCGTGATATCGCTCTTTGGTAAGTATCCAGTACACGCGGATGTTTATTTAGTTTTTACATCATTACACCTATATGTATTATCTGCAGTATTATCACGGACGACCATAGTATTTGAAGTCGATCTTTGCACTGGATTTCTTTGCTGAACACGCGCACACTTGTCAGCTCTGATACCCGTACACTTTTTTCTGTCCACATCTAGTATGGTGAGATAGATGTATAATAATGCTGGAAGGGATGGGATTCCTACCTCAGAGCTGAGGCACAGGTTAAGTATCGATAGCATTGCAGATGCCGTGAGCAGAGGGCGACTGAGATGGTTGGGTCACTTGGAGAGAAAGGGAGATGATGACTGGGTTAAGGAGAGCATGAATCTGGATGTGGAGGGTAGCAGGCGCCGGAGTAGATCCGGGAAAACGTGGGAGGATTGTGTGAATTCTGATCTGAGGGCCAAGGGCGGTATGCATAAATCTATCTATGACCTTCACTTAAAGTTACTCTTTAATCGCCAGCTTGTATTCTTGTTGGGAGCTGGACATACGAGTGATACATACGAGTGGATAGGAGTCCTCCTAACTGTGAGTTTAGAGAGTTACGACCTCTGCTTTAAGAGGTACTAAGAGGTGAATCTTTCATTACAGATAGCAAAGACGTCTATTAGAAAACAACCCAAACAATTTAATAAAAGATTTTTATGTATATGTTATTTTCTGAAGACATTATTTTATTAATTTCTGAAATTAATGCTGAATTTGTAATAAGTCATCACTTAGAATCTATATATATTTTTCACTAGCCTACATGGATTTCTGGTTGATCAGACTGACCGGACGTACACAGTAGGCTAACATCGAGACTCTTCACATCCCGTACGAAGAAGTGGAACGCGAATATCCACATTTCCTGTCTGCAGTGCGGCTATATTCAAAACAGAGAACAATGGAAACAGAGCTTTAACCCGCCGCGTCCCGATAATGTATGGATACGTTGCAAGGTTTTTTCACGCTCAATCCCAATAATATACCCATACATTTTGCAATTGCAGGGTCCGTCATTTCCAAAATTTTCAAATTTCGCGAGTGATTATTGGTACATGGACGCGGGACACCTTCCTCTAACTGCCGCCAGGTGGAGACAATCCCCAACCTTGCGTGACCCGCATGCGCTCTTGTCTCGGTCACTCACCTGTTAGCAGTGACCCAGCACAGACATGGCATGCCGAGATCTCTCTGACGATGAAATTCAAGCCTCCCTTGACCCCTTCACAGGCGACAGTGATTCCCTAATCGATGACGATGTGGTGGACAAAGACTACATGCTGCCTGACGATGAAACGAGCAGCAGTGATGAGGAGGTACCGTCGCCAAGGAAGGGTCGGTATGTAACGTACCGTAAGGCCAGGAAAGGCCAGCCTGCACCTCCACCACGTGCACGCACCTCTCTTCAGCCCCTAGGGCCTAGATGAAGGCTCTGAAGAAGACGAGAACGAGGACGAGGACGAGGACGAGGACGGAGCCGTGGGACGTGGTGTTACTGCGTGGTGGGAAGGGAAAGGATTTCGCTGCTGGGAACTGAAGGTGCAGCGAGGTGAAAAATAAGGTATGGTGCTTCTGTTTTGTCTGGGGAAGGGCGCGAGTGGTGTGATGGGAGTAAGCAGTGACCACGCTGACGACCTCGCTGTGTACCTTGGCAGCCGTGCCCTAGCACCTCTTTCTCCCAGCAATAATCCTGTGCTTCCTTCCCACAGCCCCGTGATGTGGAGAAAGGAAGCAAAGGGAAGGGAGAGGGGAAGGGAAATGGGAGAGGGAAGAGGAGTGCCAGTGGGGAAGAGTACCGCTCTCCACCTCCCCAACCACCCCCACCATCCCACCACCGTCTCCTCCCAACCCTGACAAAGTGGAAGATTGGGACGTTTGTGTGTTGTGGGACTGGGAGGATGGCAGTGACTTCACGCCTATCGTTCACCAGTTCACCGAGGAGTGTCGGTCTGGTTGTACTGTTCTGGGACTCCATGAAGGCTCCACCAGGGTGGATTTCTTCCACCTATACTTTGGTGAGGAGTTTGTGGAGCGAACTGTGGAGCAGACCAACATATTTGCAAGCAGCCAGCACCGTGAAAGTGAACGTGATGATACGACAAGTAAGCAGTCCCAGCAATATGACTACCCATTTACCACTGGTGAAATGTTCATCTTTTTTTGCCCTGGTTCTCTTGATGGGTATTGTACGGAAAAGACAACTTCCGAGATACTGGTCTACGGACCCTCTGACCAGCACACCTTTCTTTGGGAAGGTAGTGGGCCGGAATAGATTTCAGCAAATTCTGAGCCGCCTCCATTTTTACGATGCTGACGACCATGCTAATGCAAATAACACTGATAAACTGAGGAGAATAAGGATGGTATTTGATCACCTGCGGGAAAAGTTCTGCTCATCCTTCTATCCTTACCTTGTCATAGACGAGTCTCGTGTTGTGGAGAGAATATTTCTTTTTGGCAGTACATACCCAGCAAGAGACACCATTTTAGGTTCAAGATCTTTGTTATGTGTGACTGTAAAACTGGTATGTGCAAGACACAGTCTTGTACACTGGCGCACAGACAGACATAACAGAAGATCGAAGTACTGGACTCTCTGGGGCCTTGGTAAAAACAATGATAAAGCAGTACCTTCATCGTGGCTATGTCCTGTACCTGGATAACTGGTACACTAGCCCCCTTTTTGCTCAGTACCTCCACCATCACAACACCGGAGTATGTGGTACAGTCAAGAAAAACCATTGCCATATGGTCAAGGTTGGGAGGAAACTTGACAAGAATAAAGTGGTTTTCTCCAAGGCGAACATCCTCACCACTGTATGAACCACAACAGGGAAGTTTTCCTCCTGTCGATGGTACACCACCCCCTGATGCACCGCACTGACTCCGTGGATTACCACAGAGAGAGGAGGTTCCACGTTTGGAAACCAGAATCAGTACTGGACTACAGTCTCAAAGTGAGGCAAGTAGACTAGTCAGACTCCATGATTTCCAATGTGGAATGTGGCAAGACCATGACGAAGTGGTACAAAATGCTTTTCTTCCAATTCCACTTCCCCACCACTATCCCTTCTCAACTGAACCGTCCTAGACCCCAGCGCCGCTGTCATGTATGCAGCTAATTGAGAGTTAGCCACTCAGAGAAAAGAAACAAGATACGAGTGTGTAGAATGCAACGTAGGATTGTGTGTTGAGCCTTGTTTCAAAGAGTACCACACGTTAGTGCATTACTGATACTGTGTGTGCTTGCAATATGATGCTCATAATAATACTAAGTGCTGTAAATGTGTGGTAATATGACGCTCACTATAATACTGTGTGCCGTAAATATGCGATAATATGATGCTCACTATAATACTAAGTGCTGTAAATATGTGATAATATGACACTCACTATAATAGTAAGGCCTGTATATATGCGATAATCTGAAGCTCACCATAGTAATAAGGCCTGTAAATATGTGATCTCAGTTATATAAGGTGGAAACTGGTATAATGTTAGTGGAAAAGCGTAATGTAAATGGAAAAAAATAGAATTTAAGTTGAAACAACAGTCATAGTCAGTCATATGTGCAAGAATCGGGTGATTTTCAGGTGATTGCTATGTGGAATGACGCTTATATCGCCTATATTTTTGTTTGAAAACCAATATATTCTTGTACTACATGTTTTTCTTTACCAAATTAATAAATATCTACCAGTTCTGAGTGGTTTCCCATACTAATCCCTACCATAGAAAATGTGACAGCTGCACCACAGCTCCAGAGAAAACGGGACCAGGTGTGCAGCGGGTCATCTGTTTAGACCACTTCTAGGCCCAGGTGAGCACTTTCTCTGTGATTTTCCATTGTTTCTCACAAAAAGCGGAGGATTGAGCAAAATTTTTTTTTTTCGAAAATCTGCTGGATTGGGGAGGGGAGGGGGGCAGCCGTGAAAAATCTGCCGGGACGCGAAGGGTTAAGGTTTTTAAGTGGATGATATTTTTGAACTGCATACTGTATACTTGAAACAGCTTTACCTGGTGATGAGTTAGCATAGTTTATAAATTAATGATAGGCTATAATATGTTTTCATTCTATTGTGGCTTGACAGAATAATGTTTATGATGCGACAGGATATAAATCATTTTTTCATAAATCATGTGACACCCTTCTTTCAACCCTTTGTAATATACATATATATATATATATATATATATATATATATATATATATATATATATATATATATATATATATATATATGATCACAATAAAAAAAAACTAGCAACCTGGTCTAGCCTTACCAAACCTAACCTAATACCCTAGGTAAACCAGCAAATAAAAAGGAAGCCTAACCCAGCAACCTAGTCTGGCATTACCAAACCTAACCTAACTTAATGCCCTAGGCAAACCGATGAATAATATGAAAGTTATCTGTTGTATCTCTCCTGAATGTTGGTTTCAGGTCGCAGATATGGTGTCAGAAGCCATCGCTTTCACGGTTAGCCACAGTCTCTTAGTAGGTGGCATTGGATAAGTACTAAACTCCCTTCCACGAGCATGTGCAGACAATACTCACACAATATCCGGGCATCATGTGTAGCTCCATGGCATTTTGCCACAAGATCAATGATTTTGTACTGTGCATTAACCCCCCCCCCCATCCCGACGTTTTCTGGGCAGTGGTACGCCCCAGTCCCGACATTTTTGGACCTTTTTTGGGGGGGGCTCAAACATCCGCTTTTGGTGAGAAACAACGAAGATTTATAGAGAGATCGCTCACCTGAGGTTTATAATACTCGATCTAGGTACGAGTACCTCCTTACCTGACTGTGTTTTTTAACAGGCTGGCACCAAAGAAAACGAGTTCTATGAGAGGGTAACTATTATATCCACTCATAAACAGTATTTACTTATTTACTTGGTATGAATTTATATGTAGTACAGGAGTATATTGATTTTCAAACAGTAATATAGGCATTATAAGCATTGTTTCACTCACTAACTCATCACCATTCATGACCTTTTTTTCCCATATTACCTGATCATCATTTCTGACTGTTTCTTCCTCTAATGCTATGTAAACTTTGTCCTCCACATTGTCATCGATTGGGGAATCACTCTGGCTCTGAATGTCTTTATTGGCCAGGTCACTGGTAACAGGTGAATTGCTGAGACAATGGTGTGCAGGGGGGTGTGGAGAGGTTATGTGGTGTAAGGCATTGTCCCTCCTTGGCATCTTGTAGAGGAATAGAGGAAGGTGTCCCGTGTATACGTGCCAAAAATCACTCGCGAAATCACTCGCGAAAATTGAAAATTGTGCAAATTAGGGACCTTGCAATGTTGCCACATTAATTCACGTCTCCGGGATATGAGTGCACATCATATGAGGACGTGAATTCACGTCTCCGGGATGCGGCGGGTTAAATGCTATTGATGCTGTATTCCGTACGTGACATCAAGTGGATTGGCGGAGGGTTAGTGCCCCTCCATGGAGAACAACTAACAATAAATATGAACAAGAAGCCTCGGACCAGGACTGACCAACAGGTGACGACTAAGGACCGAACAAAGGACATGGTACGGATTGCGATATGGAATGTAAGGGATGCAAATGATGAGGTGAAAGAGAGAGAAAGAGAGATTGTCCAGGTGCTTGAGGGTGCAGGAGTGGATGTATGTGAATTAACTGAAACTTAATAGGGAGGTGAGGGTGTGAGAGAATAGGAGTATGGATGGGGTATATGTGCGGGAGTAAGTGACAATAAGAGGGCAAAAGAAGGAGTGTGTATTGTTGTAACAGATCCAAAGAGAATATAAGAGAGTATGAATCACTTGGCTCAAGGATTATATGGGTAAGATTGAAAGGTGGACTACAAATGTGGGCAATTGTGTCCATGTATACTCCAACGCAAGATTGTGAAAGCGGAATGAGAGAAGAGTTCTGGACAAATGTGGAAGCATGCTTTGAAAAATCTGAAAGGAATGAGACAGTGTTTTTGATTGAACATATGAATGGAAAAGCAGGGAATGTGAAGGTGGATGGAGTAGTTGGTGAGTGAGGAGTGCCTGCAAAGATGGATGAGAATGGCAGAGCTTTAGTGGACATTGTGCTGGGAGGAGGTTGGTGGTAGCGAATACCCTCTTCAGACAAAAAATGATTCACAGATATACATGGCAAGTGACGAGAAAAGTTTTTTTTCTTTTTAATGCAAGGAAGAAGGAACCAAAGGCCAGAAGCCCGCAAACCGTTCCTTAAAAAAAAAAAAAAAAAGAGCCAAATTCAAGATCCGTTCATTTCGAGATGCCTGGACACACTGCGTTTGAAAGACTGGAGATCATAGGAAGTGGAAAATACAGACAAAGGGAGACAGTTCCACAATTGACCTGTTGCAAAAATGAAGGACTGGGAGTAACGGTTAACTCTTGCATTAGACAGTTGGATAGAAAAGAGATGAGAGTTTGTTGCTAGACGAGTGCTATGCACCCGTTGTAGAAGTGGAGAGATGCATGCAGACAGTTCAGAAGAGCAATGACCATTGAAGTAGTGGTAGAAAAGAGATAAAAGATGCAACAGTTCGGCAAAGAGACAGAAGTTGAAAGGAGCCAGTAAGAGAAGGAGGAGTTAATGAGATGAAATGCCTATGACTCCACCTTATTGAGAAGAGCTGTATGTGAGGAGCCTCTCCACACATGAAAATTGTACTCTAAACAGGGGCGAATAAAACCCGTGTATAAAGTCAACAACTGTGCAGGGGTAAAGAAGGTATGGAGTCGGCTTAGCACACTTAATATCTTGGAAGCTGATTTTACAAGAGATGAAATATGATATTTCCAAGATAAGCCTCGAGTCAATGGAACCCCAAGCATGTTCAAAAATGATGTACGAGTGAGCTGGATATTATTAAACATTAGTGGGTACTCCTGTGGAAGATTTTGTCGGGTTGATAGGTGTAAGAACTGAGTCTTTGATGAATTAAAAACAAGATTATTTTTACCCCAGTCAGAGATACGAACCAAGTCAGACATTAGGTGTGCCATAGCCTCATCCCTTGTTTTTGAAGTAACTGCTGAGATGGACGTTGCAGGAACTAAATGGAATGGTGAAGGGTGGAATCATTAGCGTACAAGTGGATAGGGTTAGACGTACAGCTTAGAAGGTCACTGATGAATAAAAGGAAGAGAGTTGGTGATAGGACAGAGCCCTAGGGAGCACCACCGTTGATAGAGCTAGGAAAAGAACGATGGTCGTCTACAACGGCAGGTATAGAAAGAACAGAAAGGAAGCTATAGATGAAGGCACAGACAGAAGGATAGAAACCGTAAGAGGGCAGTGTGGAAATTACAGATTTATGCCAGACTCGATCGAAAGCATTTGAGATGCCAAGTGCAAAGGCAAAGCTTTCGCCAGAGTCCCGTAAAGAGGATGACCAGGAGTCTGAAAGATAGATATCACCAGTGGAGCATCCTTGATGGAACCCATACTGACGATCAGCATGAAGGTTGGGATAGGAAAGATACTTTAAATTTTTTCAGTTAAGAATAGATTCGAAAACTTTTCCGACACCGGATGTTAAAGCAATTGGGCGATCGTTAGAGGGTTGGGAATGGTCACCCTTCTCTGGGACTGGCTGAATGAGAGGAAACTTCCAGCAAAAAGGAAAAGTACAAGTTGAAAGACAAAAGGCGGAAGAGTTTATCTAGACAGGGTGTAAGCACAGAAGCACAGTTCCTGAGGACAACAGAAAGGACCCCATCAGGCCCATTTGTCTTGTTATTATTGAGGCCAGTGATGTCAGAAAATACATGAGTTGAAGAATTTATAATGTCAACCATGAAGAAGTCAGAGGGGGGAAATAATTGAGGAACATTAATGGAATCGTCTAAGGTAGAACTAGAGGAGAAAGTATGAGTGAAGAGATCTGCTTTATCAGTAGAAGAAATTGCTACAGAGCCATCAAAGTAGAAAAGAAGATAAAAGGATGATCGGGTAAAGTTGTTAGAAAGGCTTTTGGCATGGTACCAGAAGGGACGGGAAGAATTCGAGTTGGAGAGTTTAGAGGTTTTAGTAAGGATGGAATTATTTTTGGCAGAGTGAAGAACAGTCTTAGCATGATCCAGGCAGAAACATACAAGGATGTGATTCAGTGGTAGGTTGGCTCCTGTACCTTTAATAGGCCCTCTCCTTGTTACAACTGAGCGTACAAAGACAGTTAGATGCTTTCATGCGGGAAATGAATGAAGAACAGCAACAATGTAAGAAGGAAGTAGATGCCACTCTAGAGCAGCAGAAATATGAGGTAAGGAGTAATGTGACGGAGTGCAGACAGCATGTAGACAACTAGCTGATGATTAGTGAGGGAATAGTGATGGAGTGCAGACAACATGTAGACGACCAGTTGAATCATGTAGACGACCAGTTGAAGGATGTAGATGGCCAGATCAAGCATGTAGATGGGCATTTGAAGATAATTAGTGAGAGAATATACGCTGTAGAGAAATACTGTGCTCTTGAGCCTAAGATTAGCATACAGGGAGCATAGAAAAGTCAGTCTATGGTGAATCTTGACGAATCCCAAGCATCTAAAGGTAGCATTACAGTGTTGAACTATAAGAATGTAGGAGTTTTGACTCCTGGACTTAATTATGATGCTCCAGTTTTTAGACCAGTGAAGTGCATGGCTATAATGGGGGTACAATTAAAAAGAAACTTCAGGAATTTGATGGCAAAGTATCTTGGGAAGCTTACCGTGCACCGTTTGTGCTTGTTGCTGATCAGAATGGTTGGGACGATAGGCAGAGGGCAGTGCAGCTTCTTACTAGCCTTAAGGGTGCTTCAGTGGAGATTCTCGGCCAGATATCAGTAGAGGAGAGGAACAGATATCAGTCCATAATGGAAATACTGGAGCTAAGATATGGGACCATGTACCAGACTAAGGTTTACAGAGCTAGATTCCGGAGCTGGATATGGGCTCGAGAAGAATCTCTACAGCAGCTTGCTTATGACCTGGAGAGTATGGCACACAAGGCATATCGAGCAGCACCTAACCTGTTGGCTATTCTTCTGTGGGACCAGTTCGTTGATGCTCTTGATAGTGCAGAGTTGAAAGTGCAAGTGAAGCAGGTACAACCAAGAAGTATGGAAGAAGCACTAGCCAGGGCTCTAGAATTTCAGTCTCATGTCAGGTTCAATATGCCAACCTATCAGGCAGGTCATAGTGCGGGCTTCAAGGCAAGAAAAAGGCAGGTACGCAAAGTGGAAAAATTGAAGGAAATTGCTAGTGCTGTGAAAAGCCAGGACATAGGAAATAGGACTGCTACAAATGGAAGAGGGAACAGGAAAAGACTCAAGGAGGTTGCTGGTTCTGTGGAAGCCAGGACACAAAAAGAAGGATTGTTACAAATGGAAGGAGCAAGAACAGAGCAGTGCAGGGAAATAGAAGGAGGATTGCTACAAACGGAAGATGGAGCATGTACAGAGAAGCGCAGGGAAGTCAATGATTGTAACAAAAGGGCGTTGAACATGTGGTGAGGTGGAACACTTCAGTTCTGAGTGTTCAAAGAAGACTAAGGAGGACAAGAAGACTGCAAAAGACAGGAAAGTAGCAGAAAACTAGTAAAGGCTGATGTTAAGGGACAACCACCAGCCGGCTGTTCCCAAGTTTCCCCACCACCAAGAAAATGCATTTTGCGAGTAGGTGGAAGAATAAACGGCAAGAGGTGTTCCCTGGTGATTGATTCAGCTTCAAATAGACTGTTGTGAGGCCTGATGTGTTACATCATTGGTATCTGCCTGAGTCATCAGAACAACTACGTTGCGTAACTGGGCACTGCACACAACTGGGGGGACCCCTGGATGTCCGGACTGAAGCAGCAGGGCAAGAGGCTATGCTTCCAGTCAGTGTGGCTGACATGGAGGATCCTTGCCTCCTTGGTCTGGACTATCTGATGTCCATGGGATGTGAGCTGGATTTCTGCTCCATGAAAATCATGGTTGGAGGAAAGTCGGTTCCCATCATGGCAGTGAGACTTACTAGTTCTGGTACCACTATAGTGGTACCCCCAAGATCAGAACTACTGCTGCAGTGTAAAGTGAGTGGGTTTTTTTACGGGTGTCTGTGCGTGGTGGAGCTGGATGTACAATGCAAAACGAAGGCCAGAGTGATGGTTGAGATAAATTTGATGAACACAGGTGCAAGTGAAGCGCCGGTTGTGGTGGCCAGTTTCTCCCGTGAGGCACAGATCAATGAGGGAGAAATTGTGGGACAGAAATTGAGACTGCCAGGTGTTGGACCCTAAGTGGCATGAGTAGAAGGCCTGTAAAAGGAGTGTAGTCAAAGAAGATGGGTATCTGCCAGACCACTTACAAGATGTATTTTTGAAGAGTTGCCAATTCCTAGATGACTCACAAGTGCTGAAGTTGAGGCAGCTGCTAACGAAGTTTGCTGATGTCTTTTCCATCGGAGGCCTAAACCTGGGGTGCACTGATCTGGTGGAGCATTGTATAGACACCAATGATCGCCGCCTGATTAAACAGCCAGTGCAGAGGATGGTGCCAGCCCAACAGCAAGAAATGGAGAAGATGATGGAGACTCTCCAATGACAGTGAGTGAAAGAAAAGACCAGCAGTTTTGGACATCAGCAGATGTTCTGGTAAGGAAGAAGTACGGCTCTGGAAGGTGCTGTGTGGATTATCGAGCACTGAATGAAGTGGTAGTAAAGGAGCATACCCCTTGCCAAGAACTGATTACACTCTGGATGCTCTGTCAGGTGCCAAATGGTTATCCACCCTAGACATGAAAGCAGGATATCACCAGGTTAAGATTGCAAAGGAAAAGGAGAAAACAGCCTTTTCATATGGGCAGGGTTTATAGCAGTTTAAAGTGATGTCAGTTGACCTATGCAATGCCCCAGCTATTTTTGAGCATCTCATGGATCGTGTACTGGAAGGCCTGCACTGGCAGGCAGTTCTCATCTATCTGGACGATGTAATTGTGTTTGGATGGACTTTCGACCATGGATTTGAGAGGCTGTCAGAGGTGTTCAACAGAATCAGAGCAGTGCACCTCAACCTGAACCCCAAGAAATGCAACTTGTTTCAGAAATAAGTGAAGTACCTGGGACACATTGTAGGCTAGGGCAACGTCTGTACTGACCCAGAGAAAGTGGCAGCTGTGAAGAACTGGCCACTTCCAACTTGGGTGAAGGAGCTATGGACTTTCCAGGGTTTGTGTACATACTACCAGCGTTTTGTCAAGGATCTGGCAACGATAGTTGCACCTCTGTACAAGTTCTTGGGGAAGAAGCAAAAGTTTACATGGACTGCAGTGACTCCAAAGGCCTTTGATGAACTCATGCATGCATTGGCAAGCTCTTCAGCATTGCCATACTCAGATCAGAGTTAACCATTCATCCTGGACTTTCATGCAGGTGACCATGGTATTGGTGGAGTCCTGTTGCAGAAGGACGAAAAAGAGTATGTGGTGGCGTATTACAGCAAGAAGCTCAGCCCACTGGGGTGGAAATACTGTGTGACCCATAAGGAGCTCTTGGCAGTGATGAAGATTCTTTCTTCCATCACTATTTATATGGATCCAATTTCATCATCAGGATGGACCATGCAGCACTGAAGTGGCTGAAAATGTTAAAGAATCCGGAAGGACAACTGTCAATGTGGCTTAGGAAGCTGGACCAGCACAACTATGAGGTGAAGCACCGTCCTGGGTTGGTACATGGCAATGCTTATAGCCTGAGTGGTCAGCCATGTGACCCAGAGTACCGGCACTATAGTAGAAAAGAAGATCGTAACAAGAAATGCAACTGTAATGCAGTGACGGCCAGCGTCAGACGCGGAAGACCTGAAGAGAATGCAGATGGAAGATACAGATTTCAGCCAGTGCTAGAGTGGCTACAGTGGAGTACAATGCAACCATCCTGGGAAGAGGTTTCCAGATTTCGCTCCACAACTAAGAGCTACTGCACTCAGTGATACCTTCTTTGTTTGAACAATGGACTACTGGAGCATCAGTGGCAAACACCCAGTGACCTCAGCAAGTATTGGTGTCTGGTTGTTCTGAAGAAAATGAGATCCGAGATCTTGAATCAGTCCCATAACCAGATCGCTAGTGGGCACATAGGAGTGAAGAAAACTAAGTCAGCTGCAACACAGGTTATGCTGGACTGGCATGTGGCAGGATGTTGATGAGTGATGTCGGGCCTGTGATGTATGCTCTGCCAAGAGGGACTCAGGAAACGTGGTTCCACCCCTATTCAGGTGTATCAAGCAGGTGCACTGATGAGTAGGGGAAGACTTTGCTTAACCTCTGCCACTCACTGAATGAAGAAACCGGTATATATGTTCACCATGGACTACTCCACGAAGTGGCCAGAAGCCGTGACTGTTGCTCAGGTGTTGGCTGACGAGTTTTCCTGCCATTTTGAGGTGGCACAAGAGCTATATTCAGACCAGGATCTTCGAGTCTACTGTGTTCCGTGAGTGCTGCAAGTTACCGGGAGTCAAGAAAACCTGGACGACCCCACTAAGGCCACAGTCTTATGGGATGGTGGAGAAATTCAACTGGACCCTGGCACAAGAACTGGCCAAGTACTGCGCAGAGGGACAAATGGAATGGGACCAGAAATTACCTGCGTTATAATGTTCTACTTCCCATGAGTATACCAGCTACACCCCTGCAGAACTGATGCTAGACCACGAGTTATGTCTACCCATCGATTTGTTAATGGGAAGACCACCTGGTGAAAAGCTGCCTCCAGCTATGTGAAGAATCTTCAAGAAAGGCTGGCTGAGGTGCATCATCAAATGCGAGAAGCTCTAAAATTTTCAGGTGAAGTAATGAACTGCAAGTATGATGGCAAGGCAAGTGTGGTGAACTTCTAGAATGGTGACAAAGTTTGGTTATATAATCCTCAATTGAAGAAGGGACAGTTACCGAAGCTGCAGAGCCCATGAGATGGGCCTTACACTGTGTTGAATACCCTATCACACCTAACGTACCGGATTCGGTGAGGCAGGAAATCACGCCCAAAGGTGGTACACGTGAATTGTATGCAGCAACCATGGGCCAGGACAGTACAGCTGGGACATCTCCGACGGATCGTGCTCTACCGCAGCCAAGGATGTTGAGGGGGACCAAGGAACTGAAGTAAAAGAGGATGGTGACAGTTTCCCAAGAGAAGAAGTGCATCAGAAAGAGGACGAAGACATTCCAGAAGTGTATTGTGTGGAAGAGCAGGGACGTTGTCAGAAGCGGCATAGTAGAAGACTTGATAAATGGGAGGACTATTTTGTGTATAAGTACTGTATATGTTTAGTTTGGATTGAGGATTATATTCATATACATTGTGTAGTTTAGTCGGGAAGACAAAGGACAAGGGAGAGGGTGGTGTTGAGAAGTGGGATTTGCTAGTTAGGTCGTACTGGGATGTTCTCAGTAATTTTCATGGTTCAGTTACAAGTCGGAATTGCCAGTTAGCCAGCTATTTGTGAGCAGAAGTATTTTTCAAGGTGTACATTTATTTTTGTTCTGTTTTTTCTCGACAATGTTTTATTAATGTGACTGTTAAATTATGTAATTTTATCCCAGTTTGTATGCTAAATAATTTACAGTGTTATACCGTGTAAAGAAAAAAATGAATATTTTGGATGTCTCTGAGTTGGTAACTGTTGCTTTTCCAGGAATGTAGTAGATCATTCTAGTTTATAGGAAACTTATATAAGGATGGGGAAGGGACTAGAGAAGTTTTAGTTCAGTTTGAGTTTAGTTCAGTGTCAGTGCAGTTAGTGAAGACTGTATAGGTCGGGTATGAGAGAAAACAGCGAAGTGTAGTTGGCATGCATATTTGGTAAATAAAGACAACGAATGTGAGAAGCCCGTGTTTGTTACGACACATGAGCTGATATTCTGTACTGTAAACACACGCACCAAAGTTTCTGTACCCACCTCCGTGGAAGTCAGGGTCAGAGAGAGAGCAGGCGAACGGAGAGCTGTGAGTCGTAGTTTGGTACTGAGCTACGAGACGAATGGTGAGAAACTTAATGAAATTGGATTAGAAACATTTTTATGCTATTCACCTGCAAAATGCGTTCGTAACATACATAACAAAATTATAACATAGACTACTATGTTATTATGGAGTCCTGTGAAACTGGTCCAGAGACGACCCATCTGTTTCGGATCCTCATCATTCAAATAAAACACCGAGCCAGTTGCGACTGGTCAGTGATAATTTTTATGAATATTTTACTACTGGATTGTTAGTAGCTATAATAAAGAATGGCTGGTTCCCACAGAAGCTGTGCGGATGGTTATAAATGTTAAAATTATTTTTTTGTGGACGAATAAACCACATTGTGATGGGCAGCGGAGAGCATTCACCAATAATTAACTGTAATCAGATGAAATTAGAAGTAAACAACACAAAATATGAGACAACGAAAATACAGCTGTGGTATCCTGCTCTGCCTTGTTATCCAGGCTTTAACTGTTGCTTCACCTCATATGTGCATTAATTATTTTCCTTTAGTCTCTGCCTCTTCTATTACTATTACTTCCCAGTATCATTTTACCATGAGCCGTCTTATTCTTTAGGGGGTTTCTAGTCGTCCGATCCTATAACCCATACTGTATTACATTATTCGTCACATCATCACTCCCACACAAACAACGTTAGCACAAGACTGCTGAATCTGTTACTACCATTATTGGTACTGTCACTACTAACCTCCCTTTTCCCACTGTTTCTAATTTCCCTCACAGAACTCTACTGCTACTCCTACATCTAATCCACTATAAATGTGTATAATAATACATGTGATTGTCCTTATGTCCGAGTAACTGCTAACCACATTTTCCTTGTCCCACCGTCGAGAACTGTCATTTACCCCTCTCACTGCTGCCCTGTTGCACCCGCTTTCATCCAGCCACCATCGACCCTACTTCCCCACTCCGACATCACAGTACCCCTCACCTCATCCCTGGTCCACCAGGCCTTCTGTCCTCCCTTTACCGGTGAATATAACTGGTATGCATTAATAATAATAATTATAATAATAACAAGAACAACATAGATATGTAGTGTTCCTAACATTACATATAAAAACTGCAGACCGAAACGTGCCTACTGTATATTACAGAGCATTGACATATTTATCACAGAACCGACCACAGACCGTTCTTATTATCACCACTGGACCTTCCCTATAGCACTTCACCATGATAATACAACCCATTGTAGTCCTTTGTAGAATCACTACACCTGTTTGGGAAAAATAACAGTGCACGACATGCCTACAACCGGATAAAATATACAGTACATGTGACGCATCACTCCCTGCCTAGACACCGTCTGATGCAGAGCTCTGACTGTTTTCCCACTGGTACTGGACTCAGTCTCATTTACTAGTGGCGATTTTTCGCCTGTTTTCTCAGATTTTGCCACTTTTGAGACTTAGTGTCTGGCACTGAGAAAGTTTTTTTTAGACGTTTTTCCAGGTTTTCCTGGGACTCTGTCTCTGTTTGCCTGTGTGTGATTGGCAGTGTGTTAGTGTTTTTTTTTTTTGTCCTGCCGTTAGTGTCCCTCACTGTAGTACGACGCCGAACCCTGAAGGGGTGCCGTTAGGGCACTTCCATGAAGGGGGGCCTTTAGGGCCTGGTTATAGGAGGCAGTGAGGGCGGCTCTGTTAGTTTAGGGAAGACCCGAAAGGGGCAGTGGCGGGGCCTCCCATCGCCCTTTAGAGGGCGGGGAGCATAGGTTGCCCGTCACTGTAGAGACCTTGGCCACTTTTGCTGTTTTTTGTTTGTGCTGTTTGAGTGGTTGTATGTGTGAGGTGTGTGTGTGTGTGTGTGTGTGTGTGTGTGTGTGTGTGTGTTGACTGAGTTTTTCGCTGCTTGAGTGTGCAGCATGAAGGGATCTTGCATCCCTAGGCCCCAGGGGCATTCCCGCCTCCCACTCCCTCAGTCGAGGCTCTCCAACCCGTGTCCTGCTAAAGGCACGAAGCGGGAGCGTCACTTCTCAGACTCTAGCTCCCACTCATCAGCTCACGAGGTTTCTTGCGCTGACCCCTCTCTACCTAAGTCTACAGGAGTGGTACCTCGCTTGGGTGGTGCCTCAACCCGTTCTGCCAAGGCAGCCCGCCGACATGAGGCTATGGAGGAGGTTGCACCTGCTCCACCCTCTCTCTCTTCCAACAAGGGCACTTCAGCTTCCCTACGTGCGGCTGCCAGCCCTGCTTCACGGCAAGGCACCCCCGTGAACCGAGCCCTCGGTCCGCAGCCTTGTGCTCCCACCTGCGCACCCTCTCACGAGCCTAGGCCGGCTAGGTCTGCTCATATTCCCAAGCGGCTGGAGGTCCCGTCGGAGGCTCCTGCTACGATTCAGATCTCCCCCTCTTCTGATCCTGCTCTGCATGAGGATGAGGGTTTCACCCCCGTGGCACGCAAGGGATCGAGGTGTGGTCGCCAGGGAAACGGCCCTTCTCCAGCAGTACGTACTGGGCCTCCTCTCAGGGGTCCCCCTGCTGCTCGTCCCTCCATGTCAGTAGCTGTGCATCCGCTGCCCTGCTTTGCTTTCCCAGCGTTCCGTGTGCCAGTCCAGGACGGGCATGCGACGAGTTACGATGCCGTGGCTGCACTAGAGCGCCACCTGCCAGGGCTACACTGCTCCAACCTGATAGGACGGGATGGAAGCTCGGTGTTGATGCCGAAGGACGAGGGAGCTTACGACCTCTTGAGAACAGCTCTGCAGGACGAGGCCTCCCCTGTCAAGCTAGTCGAGCTGATGCCCGGCCAACAGTCAACGAAGGCAGTCGTCATGGGTTATCCCTTGCGGATGCCTATGGAGATACTACTACAGCACCCTCAGGTGGAAGAGGCAACCTGCTGCCAGAAAGCGCGGACCAGGGAGGAGACTCGACAGGTCATCGTCACTCTGCGGGGTCCTCTGATCCCTGTGATCGACCTGGGGAACTGGGGAGAATATCACCTTCGCCCCTTCACCCCGGAGCCACTCCGTTGCTACAGGTGCCAGCGATACGGGCACCACAGAGCCACTTGCAACCGGGCCACAGTCTGTGGGATGTGCAGTGGCCCGCACGAAACGGAGAGGTGCTTGGCCAAGTTCAAGGCCAAGGAAGCTGTCTCTACCCGCTGCCCCAACTGCTCGGGAAAACATCATGCGTGGCACCCCAGCTGCCCAACCAGAGTTGCACTTGTCGATCGAGGGCGAGAATGCCAAGTCACCTGGGTGAAGGAGCAACAGGCAAGCAGCAACAAACCGGCTCCTCCAGGAACTTTCATTTGAGGGCAGCAACGCCGTCCAGCAGCGACTGCACCACCAGTGCTAGACGAGGCAGCGTTTCCGCCCCTCCAACCTGCTCTCACTCGTCACACGACAACTGTGGAGGTCCATCACCCTCCTCCCCCCCCAGTTCGGCAGACAGTCGAGGAGTTTACTCCACCCACGCCCCACAACACGGGCTTTCCTCTCATAGTCTTCACCAGGGAAGAATTGCGTACGCTGGGGACGGAAATTGCTACAAGCTTGGCTCAGATGCTAGGGACGCTTCTCGGCAGGCCTCTGGAAACGGCACCATTGGTACAGGCTGTGAACGTCATCGTCGACCAAGTGGTGGAGGCAAAACAACACCCGCGCTCTTCTTCCCTGGTACCTCCTGCATCATCTCCCACACAGACAACCGTGGAAGAGCCGCTACCCACCCAGCTTCCTCTGCCTTGCCCTCGTATGCCAGTCAACATTCCTTCGGGGCTCACACCAGCCAAAGCAGCGATCGAGGAAGAGCACAGGGCCCTTGGCCTCCAGACAGATCATCCCCAGTGCCAGACACCGCTGCCAGCCTCCGAGTCCTACAGTGGAACTGTTTAGGGGCATGGAGCAAGCTCACCCACCTTCAGGAGGCGGCTGCCAGGGACCGTCCTCATGTAATTCTCCTGCAAGAGACCCTGCTCCTGGATAATACCAATTTTCGTCTCTCGGGTTACACCACCCATCTCCTTCCGTATGTTCATGGCGTCACACGGGGATGTGCCGTTCTGGTTCAGGACCACATTGCGTGCACGGATTGTGAGCCCCCTCCTTTCTGTGGACCTGATGTGGAGGTCCAGGGTGTGGTTCTCCATCTGGCTACGTCGCCCCTGACGGTATATAATGTATACCGGAGCCAAAGGGGCACCCTGGAGTTGGAAGACCTGTTCTCCCAGGCTGCCAGGGGAGCCGTGTACATAGGGGGCGACTTTAATGCCCACCACGCCTTTCTATCTTCGCCTCTTCAGTCCAATGAAGCAGGACGGCACATCTCTTTGGTTCTGGAGGAGATGGGTGGTGTCTCGCTATTAAATGATGTGGTTGAGGCCACCCACATTGCGGGAGGTCGCCTTGATCTCTCCCTAGTGTCAGCACCACTAGCGGGCTTGGCATCATGGTCACTCCACCCCCACCTTGCAAGTGATCACTTTGCCCTTATTGTTTACCTGCCTCTCGCTCCCCTTCCACCACCCCCACCTCCTCCACCATGGTGGGACCTACGCAAAGCAGACTGGATGGCCTTTGCCCTTGCTCTCGTGGTGGCCTTTGAGACATCTCCTCCTGTCTCAGACCTCGAGAGCAGAGAAGATCAGGTAGCAAGTATTTTGGCACAAGCTGCTTCTCTTGCTATCCCGATGTGGCAGCACTCGACGAGGTGCTACCGAGACGGCTGGTTCTACTGCGATAGGGTCAAGGAACTGAACCGGAGACTCAATGCGGCACGCAAGCAGTACCGACGGCGCCGTACATCTCCGCACCGCCGGTACCTGGTTGCCATCATGCGGCATGTGGCTTCCGAGAAGTGCTGCCTTAGGGAGGAGGCATGGATCAGATGGTGTCGTACCCTAGACTCTCACTCCACTCTCCGTGAGATGTGGAGGAGAATCAGGTCCGTCTCTGATCCACGCCCTCCTTGCCCTCCCTCCCATCCTGACCCTGCCGCTGAGGCCAGCTGTCTTGCTCAGCACTTCGCTGACCGCTCTGCCTCTTCTAATCTCCCGCAGTCTGTCATAGGCCTACAGGCAAAGCTGTCCGCCTCTCGCGCTGCAGCAATTCAGGCAGCGTGTGATAGGCCTGACCCTGCTGACTGTCTGATCACCAGTGGGGAGCTACACAAAGCGCTGCAGCGCAGGGAGGACACTGCGCCGGGGCTCGACGGGCTCACATACTCTCTCCTGTCACATGCTGGAGATTGTGGCACAGAACATCTACTTGATCTGCTCAACCTCTCATGGTCTGAGGGGCGTCTGCCGAGGTCATGGAAGGCAGCAGTTATCCACCCAATTTCAAAGCCTCGTGATCCTGCCGCCATGCGCCCCATCTCCCTTCTCAGCTGTGTTGCTAAGACGGCTGAGAGGGTTGTGTGGGCTCGGCTTGCTTGGCGGCTGGGACCGCTGCACCCAGGGATTTACGCCTACCATCCAGGCAGGAGTACCACCCACTGCCTCGCGTCATTCCTTGGGGAGCTGAGGGGAGGAAGGGGAATGGCTGTCTTCCTCGACCTCGAGAAAGCCTTTGAACTGGCAAGCCCCACTGTAATCCTGGCGGCTCTTGCGGCCAGGGATGTGGGAGGCAGGCTCCTATCCTGGATCCAAGATTTTTTTAATGATCGATCTGCAGGGGTCCGATTCCAGAGACACCTTTCCCCCTTTCACCTACATCCTAACGGCACCCCCCAAGGGAGTGTTTTGAGCCCTCTCCTTTTTAACATCCTTACGGAGGGGCTCTTAACTGTAGACTATGGGCCTGGCATTACCCTCCTCTGCTATGCAGACGATCTGGCCCTCATCTTTACTAGGGGGGAATGCTTCACGCAGGCGGACTTGGCCCTTTCTTGTTTGCACACCAAATGTACTGAGCTAGGGCTGAAGATAAATTTTAATAAGACAAAGTGTCTGCCCTTTGGACTCCGTCCCCCAGACTTTCCTACACTGCTTGGGGGGCAGCAGCTCTCTCTTGTCACTGTGCATCAGTATCTGGGAGTCTGGCTTGACAGGGGTTTTTCCTTTGCCTGCCATGTTCAGTACCTGCGGGAGCGCTCTTCCACCAGACTGACTGCTCTCCGCTATCTCTCCAAGCGGAGTTTGGGGGCGTCACACCCAGTCCTCCAAACATTTTATATACATGCCATCCGATCCCTGGTAGACTACAGTGCCATCTGTTTGACCGGACTCGCTCCACCAGTCTCCAGATCTCTGGAGGTTATACAGCACACTGCAGTCCGTATCATGCTGGGTGCTCCACCCTGGACCCAGATTGTCAATCTCCGTATGGAGAGTGGTTTGCCTTCTCTGGCGCATCGTGTTGCGCTATGAGCGGCAGTCATCACTCTGCAGCTGATACAGTGCCGGCCCCACCTGCCTGTCTCTGCCCTCCTACGACGTCTTTTGTGCCGCCCACCCGAGCCTGCCACTCAGCGTGACTGGGCCCGGACTACAACTGCTGTTATCCATGGACTGGGAGCTGCTGCGAGCCTCTGCCAAGATCCTGACTCTCCCTTTCCTGGGTACACTGATCCATCACCATGGGACCCCCCTCTTTTTAAATTTGTATGCCCCTCTGAAGCCAAACCTCGAACTTCCATTCCTGCACTCCTCTGTCAAGAGGGTCTTAGTCGGGTTGCAGCTCTAGATTCACCAGACTCAGCCACTTATTTTACGGATGGTTCAGTATCCTCTGATGGCTCTGCTGGGGCGGCCTTTGTCTCTGGGCAAACAATTGAATCTTGGCGACTCTCTCAGGGTGTATCCGCTTTTCAGGCAGAGCTTGCTGCCATCCTGGGTGCATTGCACCACGCTCATCACCATCATCATCACCGTGTCGTAATTCACACAGACTCACTTTCCTCCCTTCAAGGGCTAAGATCTTTCTCCTTTAAGGACAACGTCTTTCTTCAGATGGCAATTTTTACTTTTGCATCCCTTCTCGTCAGTAGGCTCCCAGGTCATGTTGGAATCAGCGGCAATGAGCGTGCTGATGACGCAGCACACTCAGCTTGCTCGCTTCCTGACGTCACATTTCAACTGCGCCCCAGCCTATCGCACATCATTAGCACTCTCACTGCTACCATTAGCAGGCTCTCTCGAGAGGGACATCAGCTTTTGGTGACAGAAGGCTCTCGCTCTGCTACATGGTACGCCTCCGCCACATCATATTCTCTTTTGTTACCCTTTAAAGGCATACCCAACTATATTGTACTGAGGCTCAGGCGCTTACATCTGGGGTTTCCATGCTACAAACAAATTGTCGGTACAGAGCTAGACCCGTGTACCCATTGTTTGGTCACATCTGTGGAGCCTCTCATTCACTATCTTCTGTACTGCCCAGCCACTACGATGCTCAGGTCTCACCCTGACATGACTTTTGCTCAGACAGGGGATGATTTCATGGATGCCGCTTGCATCATTGCACGTGCTCCTCTACAATTATTACTTACCACAGTCAGGGAATACCAACCCCCTCAATAATTCAAGCTCGCACACGTTAAGCGCATCTCTGACGGGCTCTTTGTTTGCCCGTGTCCCAGCATTGCTCGGACGAATATCTCAAAAAAAAAAAAAAAACATGTGACGTTTCACTGACATCCATCAAGTAGCCTAAAATATGTTAGTGGACAAACACACAAACTAGACAAAGATGGTGGCCGAATGTCTCGCATCGGTATATGACGACCTGACAAATCTGTTAGCCATCCTGCTTTGCAGGTGTCATAATGATGATGAGGATGATGGTGATGGTGATAAAAATAATAATCACGTGTTATTAGGCACGACACAGAGGAGGACAAACACTGAAACAGCATGTGTTGATGCAATGCAGTTTCTGTTTGCTATGACAGAAGGCTGGGTTGCTGTCAAACATTAATTTAGTATTACTATAACCCTACCATTACAGAATATTATGGCACTATTTGGTTTCATATGTCAAAGCTGTGTTCACGTGTTTTATCAGGGAGATTATTATTATTATTTATTTTTTTTTTTAAATAACAGAACGGAGGAAGGAAAAACAAATGGGGAAAAAAAGAATAATCCATACACCAGATTACTGGTGTCCTCTATTCATAAAATATCTGTAACAGTTAGACTTGAACAGTTGTGGGTTGAAATTTGGAGGAAAACAACTCTGGGGAAGCGAGTTCCATAGAGATGCAGTTCGGGGAATGAAAGAATTCTGATAGGCAGAAGTTCTGCAATATGGTTGAGTGACATTCCAGTCATGAGCGCTACCAGATGCCCGTGTAGCACAAGGGAAGGCATGGAGAGGTGGCACCATGGACGCAACTTCGTCTGAGCATTTGCCAAAAAAATATCTGTAAAATAATGCAAGGGAGGCAATATTCCTTCTTACTGGCAGGGGAGGTAGTTTATATGTAATGGAGGGTTGTTAATGATTCTAACAGCTTTATTCTGAATTTTGTCTAGTTGTCTTAATGCAACCTCTCCACAACCATTCCACAAGGGTGAGCAATATTCAAGCTGAGAGCGCACATGACTCTTATAAATTATAGCTAACTGCTCATCGGCGAAGAAGTGACGGACTCTGTACAATAATCCAAGTTTCTTTAAGGCGGTTTTAGCAAGTGATCTGACATGAGAGGTCCAGCTGAGGGCACTGTTAAGTAAGACACCAAGAATTTCAATACTTTTGGAGATGGGAATATTAGTAGCACTGAAGGTAATGTACGAATCTGGCAATATCTGTCTATTAGTAAACTGTATATATTTAGTTTTACTAGCATTAAAAGAGACAAGGTTGTTTTGTCCCCATTCATTGATTGTAGTTAGATCTTGATTTATGGAGATGCCTGTACTGAGTTGAGAGATAGAGATATTAGACTTTGTAAATGGATGTCTGAGTGTGAATGAACTATGTAGTGTTGAGTCATCTGCATATGAGTGAACGGGATTGTGAGTGACAGATAAGAGATCATTAATATGAACCAGAAATAGGGTTGGCGCCAGAACTGATCCCTGCGGCACGCCGGCGTTAATTGAGTGGAAATTCGAATATACATCATCTACTTTTACTCTTATTTTCCTGTCACTAAGATAAGAAGAAATCAAAGGAACAAAAGATGTTAGTCCATAGCAAGGGAGTTTGGACAGCAGGGAACGGTGCCATACTCTGTCGAAAGCTTTAGAGATATCAAGAGCTACTGCATGAGTTTCTCCAAAAAGATCAATTGATTGATGGATGGTATGAGTTAATAGATTGAGTATGTCAATGGTGGATCTTTCGTGGCGAAAACCGTATTGTCTATCACTGATTAAGTTGTTGGATTCAAGATGTTTAACAATATGCTTATTAATTAAAGTTTCAAATACCTTACCAAGAGAAGATGTGACAGCTATTGGTCTGTAATTGGAGGGGTCAGACGAACTTCCTTTCTTCGGAACTGGGTGGATATTGGCTTCTTTCCATGAATTTGGGAATAAAGAAGTACGTATGCATAGTCTGAATAATTTGGCTAGGACAGAGGCAAGTTCAGGGGAACACTTTTTCAAAACAATTGGTGGAATTCCATCTGGGCCTGGAGCTTTGTTGGTAGGTAAATTGTCTAGGATGGATTTGACGAATCTTGTCTGTATTTTAAGTGGGGCAATTTCGGGAGAATCAAGTTCCAGTACTGAGACATTCTGGCTGGTATCATCTATGGTAGAGTTTCTTGCAAAGGTACTAGCAAAGATATCTGCTTTCCCACGTGGGTCATTTGTAATATTGCCATCTGAAGATTTTAGTGGGGGAATGGAAGATGACTTGTTAAAGTTATTATTGAAAGAATTAAGTGATGACCAGAATATTCTATTGTCATTAGGGTTGTTAAGTAGTTTTGATGCTTGCTTTTGAAGAAAGCTTGATTTAGATAGATTTAATACAGCTTTTGCATGATTTCTAGCAATTTTAAATTGGGAGAGTGATTCAGATGTTTTTGATTTTAAGTAAGAGTTATATGCTAATGACTTTTGGGCTGTTGCTCTGGCACAATTGCCATCAAACCATTTTGGAGAGTTTGATCTTTTAGTGAATTGTTGACTTGGTATGAATAAATCCATACCAGCTAGTATTAAGTCGCAAATGTGGGACTGGGTAGAATTGGGATCACTAGAGAAGAAAGACTGCCATGGAACATCAAGATAATTTCTAAATCCATCCCAGTCTTCCCTGTCAAAGTGCCATCGGGTCACCCTGACAGGTTCGGAATGGGGAGGTGTAGGAGGGTTAACTAATGAGGCTTTGATGAGATTGTGGTCAGAGGATCCA
>NC_137041.1:12251104-12311104 GCF_032717465.1 Coenobita brevimanus
TTTACAACCATCCGCACAGATTATGTGGGAATCAGCATTAAATTCACTTTCTATATTATAGCAACTAACAATCCAGGAATAACATATTCACAGATATTATCACGGACCAGTCGCAGCTTATACACAACTGGCTCGGTGTTTTATTTGTATGATGAGGATCCAAAACAGATGGGTCGTCTCTGGACCAGTTTCACAGGACTCCATGATAACATAGTAGTCTATAATGTATGTTTTGTATGTTATGAACGCATTATGCAGGTGAATAGCATAAAAATGTTTCGAATCAAGTTTCATTAAGTTTCTCACCATTCGCCTCGTAGCTTATTACCAAGTAACCAAACTACCACTCACAGTTCTCCGCTCTCCTGCCATCTCTCTAACCCTGACTTCCACTTCTTTCCACCGAGGGGGGTACAGAAACTTTGGTCCGTGGGTGTACAAAGAAAGGCAGACCCTACAAAGAACGCTTCACTGGGTGACGTCCTTCCTATGGTGAACTAATGCTGTTGGAGACTGTGGCAGTGTGAAATGTATAGTATAGGGGGAGTACGATTTTGCTGTTAAACTTGAAATGTTCATAGTGATTGCATGTGTATCTCTGTGTTAATAGCATTTTTCATATTTACATAGGTTACTATTTTCTGCGTAACAACGTGTAGGAAAAATTACTGCAAAACAGCTATAAAGCAAAGCAGCGTATGCACAATTTCATGTCAGTCATATATATTTTCAGACAATGGATCGCCGGCTACGCCTAATGCAACGAGTCTACAAACGATCAGGTTGGGCAGACAGGCCAGAGGTTTTTGGGGAATGTGGGAGGCTGCTTAGGTTGCAGGACGTGGGCATGACACCACCTGAAATTGCTCGAGGGACAGGGCTCCATGTGAAGACGGTGCGGAAGTGGCTGCGGCGCTGGGATGAAAAAGGGCACTCTACAGACAGAGGAAAAAGTGGATGACCCCAAGTCACAACACTTGAGGAATGAGGATGATGAACGCATTGTGTAGGCTGTAGAGCAGAGACATATGTATCAGCCGTTGAACTTAACCAGCAGCTTCACCTACAGTTCAGTCCAGTAACGGTGAGGCTGCAACTGAATGAAAGTGGTATACGTTACCATATTCCTGCCAGGAATAAAAGGTTAACGCAGGGAAATAAGAATGGTAGGCTTCTTTCTGCAAGGCATTACAGGCAGGATGAATACAGTCAAGAGTACCGGAATACAGTGATTTTCATTAATAAGAAATAATTTTCTACAACAGCTGCCAGCAGATTCTACCGTATGTATAGCGGCGCGAGGACACCAGGTTTCGGCCACCAAATATTCAAGAGCAGCAGAGGAGTGGCAGAGCCAGTTTATCCTTCCATGGGTGGATGTAGGTTGGAGGTTTAGGTGATTTAACAAGAATAGATGGCTACCTCACTGCACAGAAATAAACATATTAGAAACTATTTGGCCTTCGATTCGTGCCAATGCCATTGCAGCCCCAAACCCTATCCGTGTTGTGCACTATCATTCTCCTATTCACACAAGCCGTGTGGTCAGGGACTAATGTTGACAACATCCAGAAATTGAGATAGCTGACTGGCCAAGCAATTGGGTGTGATATGAACCCAACTGAAAATGTGTGGGTCATGATGCTTAAGACCTGGGATATCGGCGATGAGAGAACTCCTGCATCAATTGAAAATCATGCGAGAGCAGAATGGGAAACCTTAAACCACAGGCCTGACTCTTGTCATCTTGTGGCATCGATGCCGGAAAGGATAGCTGCAGTTATTTCAGAAAATAGAGGATCTGGTAAACCTTAAGCATTTAATATTTATGCTATCCCTCATAATTTTTTGTCATGGACTCCATGGTCTTGGCAATAGTTGCATTTTCGTTGTTTTGGAGTTTAATTGTGAAGGACTTTCAATTTATATTTTCAGTCTTAATTGGAAACGTTCCATACATTGTTTGTTTTGTAGCATGCGTTTTTCTTTTTCAATGTCTATTATTCAATATGTTCTTGCTGTCAAAGGTAAATCTCTTATCACACCGTGGGTTTCATAGGTGCAACGTCTGTCACAATTATTCTGATGCTTTGGGATGTGTCAGTGGTAGTAATATAAGGTAAATGTTATTAAATATATTTATATATTCTTTTTGCATTAACGATGCTTGAGCTCAGTTGTTGTCGAACCTATGTAGGTCACATTTGTTCCATGGAAAATAAGCATCTTCCCTGTGTCTATTTTGTGGTTTTAACCAACAGGAAGAGCTGAAGTTACAAAACTATACACTGTCAGGCACTTTCTCAACTGTGAGGATATATAGCAACGTCACCATGATCATACAGCCCTGTCTCACGATCATGACAGTTTTGGGTACTGGGAATGGACAACTGTTGTCAGATCTTGCCAGGCTAATTAATTCTCTTCACTTCCTCAAGTGTGTACCCTTTCCTACCCATGTCTGCAGGGTCCCTCTTCGTTCCACGACTCTGTTACATCCGCACCATGCCCTGTTTCCCTTTACCCCCCTTTTCCTTGCTCGTTGTTGTCGTGTGGGAGCTTCGGAGACGTCGATTGGGACGATGTGTAGGGGAGCTATAGCAGGGTACCTTAATGCACTCCAAACTGTGTGGGAGTCTGGTTGCTAGGTGGATATTGCACTCACGCCTCCACTTTGATCTACCCTCTCCCCTCTCCTTGAGTCCCTGTCACTGTCTCAACTAATTTTGCAAGGCTCTTTTCTTCTACTATTGCTTCTTGTTTCCTTTTCTCCTATCCTCTCTGTCCTATCTTTGGCATTAAATAGTGTGGAAATTTCCACGTTCATCAAAATTCTCACATGTGACCTCGAGTAAGTTGCAACAGGAAGGATATGGGTGTGCCCGTGGGCTATTGGTCTGGCCAATTGTGGGGATCATGGTGGTTTGGCACCACCCCAGTATGTGGACCTTTGCAGAGGTAGACTTCTGCAGAGGCAGAACTTCTGCTAAGCAGCAGCTTTCGGTTCTGGGGGTGCTGTTGCTTGGGGGTAGGACTCTCGGCCAATAGCCAGTGGCCCAGCATCGTGCGGGAGGACCAAGTCCTCCCACATAATGTTGCTATCCCTTGTAGGGTAGGGTATGGGGCGCATGCTGGGAGCTTGGTCTCTACTTGGGTCATTGGCCGGGCCTCTAGACTCCACGTTCCGCCCAGATGAGCTTTTCCCTTCCTCAGTAAATTTATGGATAGTGCTACAAGTTCCCCCTCCCCTGGTTCTGCCAAATTTTTGACCCCGACGACCCCAGCTTCTCTTCCTGGACTTTCTCTTGGTCAGGCGGATCCCTCATCCTCTACTTTTCCACCCCTTTCCTCCTCCTCTTCCTGTCCTTCTGTTTCTTCTTCTACTCCCCCCTCTGAGGGAAACACCCCTTCTGATGTCCCTGCCTCGACACTGCCATCCACGAATGGCATGTCAGACCTCCTGGTTCCAGACAAGTGTCAGTATCCTGACCCATCACCTCTGAAAGATTCACTTACCCCATCTACAGTTTCTCTTTTTACTACCACTGCTTCTCTAGTCGTCACATGGGAGCCTTATATCTCCTTGATTCCAAACTCAACCCCCTCGACCCCTGCAACGTCTACCATCACACTCCCCGACCACGTCCATCTGTGATGCCGCTCTCCTCACTCCAGACACGGAACCCCCCATATCCTGCTCCCCTGGCTAGATTTTATATGGTGACCTCCCAGGTAGTTCTGAATGACTTGGAATTTCAGAAACTGCTGCTTAGGTCTGTGGGTAAGGGTGTGACTTTCCATTCACACTTTGACAAATCACGCCTTGTCACGGTCCACTCTGATGCCCAAGCCCGTGCCCTGCTCACTCTTACAACTGATGATGGTGTGCCCCTGAATGCATGTAAGGATGCACAGATGAACTCCAGCCAAGGCACAGTTTTAATTTCTCACTCAATACAACTGGGTGATGATTCCTTTCAGGAATGTTCATCGCTCATCTGTGATATCCTAGAGCTCCAGCATGTTCTTGTTACCTCAGTTTCGTGCTTCGAACGTCCCCCAGTCGGTGACCACACACGACTTACTCGAATTGCCCAGGTAGTGTTTGATTGCATAACTCCCCCAGATTTCGTGACTATAGGAGGTAAACGACTTCCGGTGCGGAAGTCTCCACCAACCCCAGCTCAATGCAGATTGTGTTGGGGTTTTAATCACCCTACCAAGCACTGTCGATCCTTCCTTCGTTGTCCCCTCTGTACCTCTCATGATCATAGTAGAAGTGAATGTCAGACTGCCACTCGATGCTGCCTAAACTGTACAGGTCCTCACAGTGCCCTGTATCGAGGGTGCCAAGTTTACAAGTTTAACTGTGAGGTTACTGTCATTCACCAACAAACTGGTCTGTCCCTGCAAGCAGCCCGTTGCAGGGCCCGCAAACTCGGCTTCAGCCCTGGCCCATCTTTTGCAGATGCCCTCTGGATGCCCAGTGCTTCTACCACTCCTGGTCATTCCCCTCATGCTCTTCCTACCCACTCTCCCTTTCCACCATTGGCCACTCCTCTCACTCTATCCCTTTGCATAATTCATTCTCCAGTCTCAAGCCTTTTATTCCCACATCTTCGCCTTCCATTCACCCCTCTCCTGTGCTTACCCCTACAGCACCTTGTTGCTGTCCAAAACGACCTAGGACCACCTCCAACACCAATTTCTCCAGGGGAACATTCTTCTGACGGGCTCCCTCTGCTAAAAGGTCTTGTGGCCATCTACCTTCTACTGCACCAATTTCCTCTCTGACCCTGCCCACTGCTTCAGATTCCCTCACTGCCTCACCCAAAATGCTACCTAAGATTGAACAGTCCACTTGTCCCTCACCTCCTGCATCTTCTGCATCCTATTCGACCATGATCTCTACAGAGATACATTGTGTACCTTCCTGTCTTCCATCTACCCCTGTCCCTCCTAGATCCAAACGAACCCCAGACCCCATCATCCATCCTATTGAGTCCTCCCTAGATCCTGACCCTGAACCTCATGCCACCTCCCCAGCCCCCACCCCTCTCCTTCCTTCACCCTCCCCCATCCCTCTCTCATCCACTTCTGCCCTCAGTCACGATCCTTCTGATTCCTTCCCTATTCCCTCCCTCTTGGTCCCTTCCTCCAGCCCTTCTTCTCCCCCCCACCGAACCCTCCCTTTCTTCCAAACCTACTTCACAGGTGCATGAATCCTCCTTCCATCCTCCTCGCACTCTACTGTCCTACCCTATGCCTCCAGGCTATCAGTCTACCTCCTCTACTCCACCCTCTGTACCTTTCTCTACGGCCTCCACATCCCATATCCTCACGAGGGTTACCAATTGATAACTTTTGATTTTTACCTTCTCCTCCCTTTTACTCTTTCGACCTATCCTTGCTCTAGCTGATTCTTTTTTTATTAATTTCTGTTTTACCTCCCAACCAGACCTCAATCTTCCTAACTGTTATTAGTTTTATCTTACACAATGGCTCCCATCATACAATGAAATATCCGTAGTTTTACCACACATTGGCTAGACCTCCGGTTTTTAATTTCTCACTATAACCCACCGATTCTTTGCCTACAAGAGATGCACCTCACCACCCTCCCTCCCCTCGTTCCATCTTATTCATATCTGAGTCTACCCTATTCCCAGTATGATACCTGTCTCCTGATACATGTTCATGTTCCTTTTCAAACCCTTTCTGTTACGACTACTATCAAATGTACTTTCGCCAGAGTGTTTCTATATCGGTGGGTTACAGTGGTCTCACTGTATTTTTCCCCTTCAGTGCCTATCAGTTTTACTGATCTCAATCGACTTTTATCTGCCCTTCCCCCTCCTATCCTGCTTTTAGGTGATTTTAACTGTTGGAACCCCCTCTGGGGTGACTCTGTTTTAACTACACGTGGGTGCTCCTTGGAGGATTTCCTCCTTGCCCATGATTTTTACATATTTAACTCTGGTTCCCCAACGCATTTTGACAGCTGTACTAGAACTTTCTCTGCCATTGACCTGTCTGCGTGCACCACAACGATTTCCTTGGACTTCACTTGGTTGGTCCTGAATGATTATTGTGCCACAGACCATTTCCCAATCCTCCTAACCCCCATGTTTTACTATCCGGTCCCCGGCTTTCCTTGATGGCGCTTCAATAGGGAAGATTGGGCGACCTTTACGTCCCAGGCTGTTCCTCCCACTCCTCTTCCACTCTCCCATGATCCCACTGCTTTACTTTCCTGTTTCCATGCCTTTTTCCTTACGGCTGCCTATGCCTCTATTCCACATACCTCCTGTCCTGTGTCATCGGAATGTGTGCCATGGTGGAATGACCAAAGCACTTCAGCCCTCCGGGTCAAGAGGGCCAGATGGAAGAGCTTCCACAGGATAAAGGGTACTTCGTTGGAGGCCGATGCTTTTATACTTTTTCAACAAGTTATTGCTCTCTTTCACCACACAATCCATTGAGCAAGAAAGGATACCTGGATGTCATATGTCTTTACTGTCATCTCGAACACACCCATTCCACGGATATGGTCCCGTTTCAGGAAAATAGCTGGTAAATGGTCACCCACCCCGACTCCAGTCCTCACTACCAGTGATGGAGCCATAGGAGATGCTTTTCAGGTTGCCAATATTCTGGGTCACCATTTTAGCCAGATTAGCAGTGGGTCCCGACTCCCCCCTACATTTTTAACAACCAAAAGACGTTCAGAATGGACACCCTTACAGTTCACACTGTCGTCAGATGCAGCGTTCAATGCTCCTTTCTCCAGCTCGGAACTCAAAGCAGCTCTAACTGCTTGCGGTTCCACCTGTGAGGGACCTGATGGTGTACACTACAACATGATAAAACATGTCCCAGACAGCCCTTCACTATCTGCTTAGAATATATAATACTGTATGGTTCACTGGGAGTTTCCCTAATGAATGGAGACAGGTCCACCTCCTACCATTCCTCAAACTGGGCAAACCTGGGTCGTCACGTGGAGATTATCGCTCTATTGCTTTTGTTAGTTTCTATGCAGACTGATGGAACTTATGGTAAACTCTCACCTAATTTGGCATTTAGAATCACGTGGTGCAATCTCGCCCCTACTACATGGTTACTGCAAGGGGCGGAGTACCCTAGATTTTCTGATGAGGCTAGCAACCTTCATCCGACAAGCCTTCGCTAACTCAAAGGTGGTCATAGCTGTGTTTTTTTTTAAATTTCGAGAAGGCTTATGATACAGTCTGGAGGTATAACATTCTCTGTGTCCTCCAACACTCTGGAATTAATGGCAATATGGGTGTCTTCTTACAGAACTTTCTTTGTGACCAAACCTTCTGTGTACGCCTTCAGAATGTCTTATTCCAGAATGTCATGAGGGTATCCCACAGGGATGTGTGCTTAGTACTACTCTTTTTATCTTTGCAATAAATGATATCATTTCATCTCTCCGGCATGGTGTTCTTGCTTCATTATACGTAGATGATTTTGCTATATATGCAGCTAGAGCGGATGTCTTGGCCTTACGAGCCCTGCTTCAATCAGCTATAGATGCTGCTGCAGGGTGGGCCACGGATCATGGCTTTAAATTTTTCCCCATGAAATCCTGTGCTATAACTTTTATGACCCGTCATGCAGTCCCTCAACCCCCTCTTACACTATATGGTACTCCCCTGCCATATCATTTGTCAGCCCCTTTCCTTGGCCTTATTTTTGATTCTTGACTGACTTGGTCCCCGCATCTCACTTCCCTCAAGACCTCTGCTTCTCTCAGACTTCGGTTATTGCAAACTCTCAGTCATGTGTCCTGAGGTGCAGACCATACAATTCTGCCCCGTCTCCATACTGTCTTAGTTTTGTCGAAGATTGATTATGGCTCTCAGGTTTATGTTTCTGCCTCATCTTCCTCTCTTCGGCACCTAGATTCGGTTCACCATCATGGATAAGTCTGGTGTTGGGTGCTTTTCGCTCCACCCCGGTTCCGAGCCTGTATGTCGAGTTGGGTATGCCCCCTCTGTCCTCCAGACGCGACACGCTAACTCCCCGTTACCACATTCGCCTTCTTCAACACCCATCTGCAGGTTTCCCTTCCTCTGTTACGCACCTCTTCCCTCCTTTTCTGCCCTCGTTAGCTTCATCTTTTCCTTGTAGGGTTTCCAATTTACTTGCATCCCTTTCTTTCCCTGCTATTTCAGTTCTCCCACTGCGAGATTCTATGTTCTGGCCTTGGATTCTTCCTCACCCTACTGTTTGTAGCACCCTGCTCTCTCGCCCAAAGTCCTCTTCCACCCCGCAGGAACTCTATCATCTTTTTATGGATCATATGCATTGTCATTCCTCAGCAACCCCAGTGTACACAGACGGCTCTAAGTCTTCTGTGGGCTTGGGTTTTGCTGTTTTTTTCCTAGACCATACCTATCAGGTCCGCCTTCCACCAGTTGCCAGTATTTTCACTGCTGAACTGCTGGCCATTTTACTGGCCCTTTGTGTTATATACCTATCAACTTTACAGACTTCTGTTATTTTCACAGATTCACTTAGTGCACTACATGGTATTCAGTCTATCCTGGCCAGCAACCCGCTAGTTTTGGAGATACAGGAATAGTTGTTCCGTATAACCACCAGATTGTTAAGTCTGTCTCCTTCTGTTGGGTCTCAAGCCATGTTGGGATACCGGGTAACAAGAGAGTTGACTGCCTGGCACATACAGCTGTCACCTCTCGCTCTGTCACACCTCGTCCTATCCCAGCAACTGATTATTGACCGATTGTTACCCGCCTCCTTGGCCAGCGGTGGCAAGCAGAATGGACGTCTACAACTGATAACAAACTCCGCTCCATCACACATACTGTCACGCCCTTGTAGTCGTCCTCCCATTGCAACAGGCGTTGGGAAACAGCCCTATCCCGTATGCGCCTTGGCCACACGTGGATCACACATGGCTTTCTAATGTCAGGAGGCACGCCTCTGATCTGTCAATTTTTTCAGGTTCTACTCACGGTCCATCACCTTTTGCTTGACTGCCCTCGGTTCTACGCCGTGTGCAGACGGACTCTCCCGTTCCTTTATTGCCTTCAACGTCCCCCTACCTTAGCCAATCTTCTTGGTGACTCCCCTGTGTTTTCCATCACACACCTCATGCGCTTCCTATCTCAAACCTGTATATTGCCTCGCATTTAGTGTCTTCCCCTCCTTCCCCTCTACCTTCATTCCTCCATAGCATACCCATCATTTTTATGCAACGGTTTTAATGCCATATAGTCCTCCTGGGCTTGGTGCTTGTCCTTATTACTTACTTACTTGTCACCTTTTACCACCTGTCTGTTCACCATACCTGGGTGGTATCCTCTCCACCTACTGTCTGGGCAAATGACCCAGCCTCCAGCACCACCTGTCTGCTCACTTGGCCTGGGCAGTATCCCCTCAACCTGCTGTCTTGAAACGTGGCTCTGTCTCCCAGCACCAACTCTCAGCTCACCTGGCATGAGTGGTATCCCATCCACCTTCTGTCTCGACATGTGACCCAGTCTCCCAGCACCACCTATCTGCTCACCTGGTCTGGGTGGTAATCCCATCCACCTACTGTCTTGACACGTGACCCACTCTCTCAGCACCACCTGTCTGTTCACTTGGCCTACGTGGTATCCCCACCATCTGTTGTCAACACATGACGTGGTCTTCCATCACGACGTATCTGCTCACCTGTCTTGGTTAGTATCCTCTACACAGTGTGCCTGTACACCTGGGTTTCCACTCACCACCTACCAGGGATGTTATTGTAATGAATATCTTATCTACCCAAGTGGGCTGTGTTTTTCCAGGTGAGAGCCCCTCCCCCTCCTCTATTTTGACTTTCTTATTTCAGATAACTATGTTAAGAAATGCCTGATAACATAAATTTGTAAAATTGCTCCATTTAACCGGGTTAAGTACTTAGTGTGCATCACTACACTGTAGTTGATTACTGTCATCAATTGTCACTACATGTTTTTTGGTTCATTGATGTTTGAGGTGATGGAAAACCAGAAGCTAAGCACACCCAACCATAATTATGCATATTGTTTATAAATACTAAAGTAGTAACCTCAGTTATACTATTACATAAAGCTGCCAATATAAAACTGAATGTTATTGCTACCCTGTCATATAAAATACAGTTAAAACATCTCAAGATTGAAAAAGTAATGCCTTCTGCAGTGCTGCCAATGGAAGATTTGATCATACAACTCAGTGTTTGAGATAAACACAGTCACTTCATTGTTCCTTGTGGTTTCTTAGTGATCGATGACACATGAAAATATTTTATGCAACTTGTTTCCCTAAACCACTGGTCGCTTCTGCATGCATAAAGTAAAAGGATAAAAAAAGATGCTTTGCTGCCTGACACTGAACTTATTGTCATAAACCTATGATGTTTTAAAAATTTAACAAAAAGACCGCAGATAAAGGCATGTTTGCTCACTGGCACTGGGCCAGAAGAGGAGAAAGAGCTATAGACAGAAAAAAAAGAGGCTACCAGTTATGACAGATAGAAAAGTCTGTGTTTAAAGGAAGAAAGGTTATATGTATCTGTAAAACCATAATGTGTCAGTTCATTCTAATGACAGCTGGTGGAGTGAAAGAATGAGACTGCATAACAATCAATTCTAAAATTAGAAATGGAGACACAATACCTATGAGTATCAACAGCTCTATGCGTATTGCGAGGCCAGGCCATGGGAAGGGGTATACAGTACACTGAGCAAGTTCTTGAGAACAGTATTCATGGTATTGACGGTAGCAGAGAGAAAGAGAGAGAGAGAGAGAGAGAGAGACCTTGCGGCGGACTGAAAGAGATTCGGGATTAGAAGTAAGCTCAGGAGAGTCAATAAGACAAATGGCTTTCCTCTGGACTGCATCATGCTGATTATGACAGCAGTATTCAAGGCAAAGGGCGATTGAGATTTGTAGACAGTGTTGCCACACTTTTGGATGGGAATTATCGTACCGGCTCTTCAAAGTTATCGTTTTGTGGAATTATCGTACACTACTAAATTCACTTTTATAGTGCTTAATAATCTGATGTATTTTAAAACTGTCCCCGATACCTTGGTGTGTTTACTGAAAACTTACCCATTACAATAAATCTTCATCAGTACCTTAATTTTGTAAGGTACTGAGGTATACTTTGGTGCATATTTATCACTTTGTATCAGACTAATTAGGGCACACCATGAAGATCGCATAATAATATTATTATAATATTAGAATCATATCCTTTATTACAAAAATAATGTTACAAGAAATAGCCTTTGTGTCACTCTAGAAAATCAGTCTGATTAGCAGCAGAATGCAGTCCATAAAACTTAAACAGATAACTCTTAGAAATGAGCTTCCTCTTGCAGATGATAACTCACCAAGACAATAAAAGAAGTATTTTCAGTGATCACCTTTACATTAACCCTTAAGATCACTCATCTGTCAAATTGTGCGACAACTGTGCATGATTTGCTATTCGTGCTACAAAATTTACTGCCATGCTAGCTTTCAACTCAAAATTATCGTACAAACCGTACGATAATAGGAAATGGTATCGTACACGTACCAAACGCAATATTATCGTACATATACAATAATTATCGTACGTGTGGCAACACTGCTTGTAAAGCTTGAGGAGTTGGGGAGAGGTGAAACACTTTCTGAACGTCAATAGCATTCCGTGTCTTCAATGGTTGGAGCCATCACTGGAGCAAATTATTCGTGATTTATCTTGAAGCCGGTCAAAAGACTATCTTCTTTGTAGTGGTGTGAGCAATGAGCTTTTTTCTTGGGGGGGGGGGGGTGTTCACAACAACCCGCAATTGGTTGTGGTGTTAACTGATTTATTTGTTTATAGATACTAAAGAAGTAACTTCAGTTTCAGCATTAATTCTTTCAATCCGATTATGTTACTTATTTGCATTGTGGCCACCACCAGACGATTTTACCCACTTAAGGAAAGACCTCTAGTTCTGAAGGGGTTAATGAGGTCTATTTCCGGCCTCTCCAGTCGAGAAGCGTCCCCTAAGCCGAATAAAATGGTCTGAAGATAGCAAGAATAAAAATATGCATTACGTGCTTAAGGGTTAAATAAAGTTGCCAAATGAAACCGAAAGTTATTGCTATCTTATCATAGAAAATGTAGCCAACACATCTAAAGACTGAAAATTAATGCCAACTGCTCTGCTGCCAAAGGAAGGTTTGGTCATACAACTCAGTGTTTGAGACAAACACAGCAATTTACCAGTCATTGCATTGTTTCTTGTCGCTTCTCGGTGTTCGATGACACATGAAAATATTTTATGCAACTTATTTCCTTAAATGAATGTTCTCATTTCCATGCATAAAGCCAAAGAATGAAACACGATGGTTTACTGCCTGACACTGAACTTATTGTCATAAACCCATAAAGTGTTTGAATGACGAAGTTAATAGTCTTGGCATGGTTATAAATCATTTTTCAACACTTTTCTGATAGACGTCCGTGTATTCAAAAGCTGGAGTCATCACTGGAGCAACATATTCGTGATTATTCTTGAAGCTAGTCAAAAGACTATCTTCTTTGTTATGATGTGAGACGAGCTGTCGTTTTTTTTTCTCTTTTTTTTTTGTTTTTTTTTGGGGGGGTGTCCACTAGAGACAATTCGCAATTGTTTGTGATGGTTATTCTTATCAACCATATCTGAAAAGGTTGGGATTTACTATGGTTTTACTTTTTTTTTTTTTTAGTAGTGTTTTAAACTGGTAGGATGGCACTTTAAAAAAATACTTCTGGTGCGTCTCTATTTTGCTCATTAACCCAAACACTTTCATTCATACTCGATAATCATTAGATTACTATTTGGGGGTATTATTTAAAAAAAAAAAAAAGGATTTCTTAAATTTTTTACTCATCGCAGTCACTATAGAAACTCAATATAAATTGAATTTATTACAAATGCAGATTTTCCGAGTAATATAATGATTACTGACAACGAAAGAAATAACATTACACTGGCCCATCATCATGCACCTTCCGGGAAACAAAAAATACAGTAATTCAGTTCAGAGTAGGACAAGGTGGAATGTTTTATAAATCTAGTTATCCAATCACTTAATACCGTACCATCGTTTCTATTGTCAGTCGAGCTATATGGGCTGTGGACCCGAAATTATGGTATCTGTTTACTAATGGGACCATGGAAAAATACGCAGACAGAGATCTCTAATGCGTTTAGTGCATAGAAGTGCTTTCATTTTAGGGCAAAATATCCTAAAGTAGGATAATCAGACACCCTTTATGTGACCGTTTAGGGTAATGCACATTTTTTTTTTTTTTTTACGTGTTCGACTCTGGGCAAAGACTTCAAGACCTATTCCCAAGTCTCAGCAGTCTTCCTTGGGACCCAGTAGTCCTCCTACATCTCCACATGTCACCACTTCAGCGCTAACACCCACCATACATACTAGGGCTGTCTCATACAGGACTGGTGTACTGGTATTAGCGGGAGCACTTTTATGACATGTCGGCGGGTCATATTTTGATAGATCAGAAAAGTCTGCTTTTTAAGAAACTCAGATCTTTAAACTGTTCCCTGCTCCAGCCGGTGTCGTATGCACGGAGTGACATGCTGAAAGTTATAGTTCCGCTCAGTGCGCATGCGCCGAGTGGCCGTTTAGCTTCTGTTTTGAAAGTATCCGCATGCCATCTCAAATTTTGTGCCATTTATCAACAACATTGTATGAAATACATGTGTCAGGAAGATGGCTGGATGTCTTATCGACCTGTAGGTAACTATAGGTCGATATATGGATACACATAAATAAAGATATATATGTATGTTACAGGCAGATTTTGAAATGAGTCATTTCGTGAAGAAAAATTAGTTTAGGTTTATTTAGGTTAGGTTGATCGAGGATAAGGTTAGGTTAAGGTTAGGTTAGGTTTGGTTAGGAATGTCAATTTAGGCTTAATATAGAAGGGAACGGTAACTTCCAGCATAAAGTCACTCCGTGCATATGACACCGGGATTCGAACCTGGGTCCATTAGGACTAAAGCTCGCCTCTCTACCGATTCTGCCACCCCCTCCCCCACTAAAGTTGCAAATATTGTAGAGTATTTCCTTTATAAGTAGGCTACAGGAAGCAATCTTATTCTTTCTTAACATCACAGAAAATAAAATCACTTTAGGAAATATCCGGCTTTCTTATTTCTGGGATAGTATGAATTAACTGAAAATCATGATACTTCTACCAGTGATGTAATAAAAGCATGAAAATTCACACTTTTTTTTGTTTCGTTTACAAACGTTCAGTATTGTAGCAAATCAAGCAACCATTATATATCTCATGGTTTCAGTACACACACACACACACACACACACACATATATATATATATATATATATATATATATATATATATATATATATATATATATATATATATATATATCATCAGCCGTTTGAGTGTCCACTGCAGGACCGGCCTATCCCGACCGAAGTGGGGACGATACAGCCAATGTATCTCTACCAAGTGGCTTAGGCTGTCTGGTAGAGATTGTATGTAGGGTGAGAAGTGCTTGTAAGTGTAATTGTTGTGTTGGAGTGGCTTTGGATGTGTGTGTAGTCTGTGAACAAAGTGTAATCGGCCCGCGCAAGCCAACTGGGTGCAAACATACTTTACAGTATGCGACACTGGTTCAACCACAGCACCTCTTGTGTCCGCCAATGCAATACGTGGCCTGAAGAACGCTCCCAAAGTATTTTACCCAGGCGGGGCGCGAACCCTCGTTCTTCAGTGTACGAAAATGCACACTTTACTACTGTACCACAGAGGCTCCATATATATATATATATATATATATATATATATATATATGCCTGAAGAACGCTCCCAAAGTATTTTACCCAGGCGGGGCGCGAACCCTCGTTCTTCAGTGTACGATAATGCACACTTTACTACTGTACCACAGAGGCTCCATATATATATATATATATATATATATATATATATATATATATATATATATATATATATATATATATATATTTTTAAGTGGATGGAATATCTCATACTTTTTTTATGCTGATGATGCAGTACTGCTTGCAAGTACCGGACAAGAACTTGGTAGGGTAGTGCAGAGTATTGCTAATGTCTGTGAGCGTCATGCCTTGAAAGTAATTGTAGAAATAAGTACAGTGATGGTTATTGAGAGTGAAGGTGTCTCCCAATGTGATGTTACAGCGAATGGAGACTGGACTTGGTGAGAGAGTTCAAATACTTGGGGACAGTGATAGAAAAGAGAGGAAAATGTGCAAGAGAAGTTGAAAGTAGAGTGACACAAGGAAGAAAAGTAGCTGGTGCAATGAAGGCGTTGATAAGAAACAGAGGCTTGAGTGTTGCAGCTGCATGAGGCTTACATGAGGAAGTGTTAGTACCAACTTTAACATATGGATGTGAGACTATGGTGTGGCATGAAAATGAAAAGTCAAGAGTAAGAGCAGTGGAGATGGGACTGCTGAGAAGTGTATGTGGAGTACAAATGGTGGATAGAATACGAAATAATGTGATTCGTGAAAGATGTGGAGTGAGGAAGGCGGTGGACACCAGAATCGAAGAGAGTGTACTGAGATGGTATGGTCATGTGGAGAGAATGGATAACTATAGAGTGGTGAAAAGGTATATCTGAGCGAATATGAAGCAGGGAGAAGGCGAGGTAGGCCAAGGAGAAGGAGTGATATGGTAGATGAGTGTGTGAGGAAGAGAGGTTTGGAAGTCGGTGAGGCTAGGGAACTGACAAGAGATCGAGCTGGTTGGATGAATGTTGAGAGGAGAAACGCATGATCAGGGATTTTTGGCACCCCTTGTGAGCGTGGCAGCGTCTGGACTGACTCAGTCAGATACGTTTGTGTGAAGCTACAGAACGTGGTGAATGTTTTTGGCGTATTCGATAGAGCCAGGAGTCCAGGGGCTTGAATGATGAGTGAATGGAAGCGTGGCCCACTGGATTGGGTAAGTTTGAGCTGTCTAGACATTGCTACTCCTCACCCCGCCCATGGGTGGGGAAGGAGGTCCGGATGATGATGATGATGATATATATATTGTTACATAGCCTATGATTTCATCATCCTTTGTGTAATTCTAACGCACAGTATACTGCATGTTTGATCACGAGCGTCTTCTACCTCACTCCCCCCCTCCTCCCTTATAGTGGAGTAAGTCGTTCTTTCTGTTGTTCAGAGCAGGATTGTCAAATTTTTGTCCCCATGGCTTCATTTCCGCGTCCTTCTTACAAGTTGTATCAAGCTCTGCCGGCCCCTATATAATGAGCTCAGTCTCTGCATTATTGCCACTTAGATCTACTCCTCATTTTGTTCACATCTCTGTCCTCCCCTGTACAGTTGTTATTATTGTGAGTGCTCAAGAAGTCTCCAACCTTCTAGCAGCTGTGTAATTTGAGTATAACTGTTATTGCATTTTTTCTTGTACTGTGTAGCATAAGGTGTTAATTCTTAGGCCTAGTAAGGTTTTTGTGATTAATGTAAGGTTTTATGTCAGGCAATTATTAATAATAATTTGTATGTAATAATTTATCTTGCATTAACTGAGCATTATCCAGTGTATTGTCATTTTATCAGGGCTGACTTAGATAAATTTACTCTTGCTAATTTCGCCTTTTAGAGGCTATTGCAGTTAACCATATATTTAACCTGTTTTTTGCCATTACATTATCCTTATGAGTCCTAAATATTTTGTTGTTAGTTTGAGCATTAAACTTTAACTTGTAATTTTACCTAACTCTTTTGTTTTGAACTTGGAACTTTACGGGACAGTAGTGATTTTTAGTATTCTCACTTAAAGTGTACATTATCTTTCTCTGTTCAGTAACATAAATTTGGCGACCTCTTATCAGGATATTCAGGATATTATCATAAGGATATTGCTTGATATTTTGTGACTGTGATTTATTCATGATGTCTACTATTACTACACTTGATGAAGCCAAAGATTTTTTGTCAAATGTGCAAACAGTGTTGGATGTAGAAAACAGAACACAGAATGAACTTAAGCTTGTTGCTCAACAATTGGGAATTGCTGTTCGCTCTCATCATTCTAAAGATCAAATTGTTGACATGATTAATGAAAGCTTGTTTAATGTAACTCCTCCAAATGAGCAAACGCAGATTGAATTAGCTAAGTTACAGCTAGCCCTGTGATAGGAAGCGTTGTGAGGAACACACTGAGGTGGTTTGGCCATGTGGAGAGGATGGAGGGTGAAAGACTGACGAAGAGAGTGTATGTGAGTGAGGTGGAGGGTGGAAGAGGGAGGGGGAGACCGAGGATGAGAGAGGGGGGTGTGAGTTGGGAGCAAGGCAGTGAAATGGCGGGGGACAGGGCGACTTGGAGGCGATTTGTTTGTGGCCACCCCAAACGGGTTTGAGGCGTCTGGCAATAGATAGATAGATAGACAGCTAGCCCTGCAGGAGGCTCAGGCTAAGGAGGCTGAATTTCAGGCCCGTTCTAAGGAGGCTGAGGCACAAGTTGAAATTGCTAGGATTCAGGCAGACCATGAGTATCGCATGAAACAAGGTGGAACTGGATCATCTAGCTCTGATGATTTTGATGTGGCTAAAAATGTTAAACTTGTCCCTCCTTTAAATGAATCTGATTTAACAAAGTATTTTCAGTTGTTTGAGAGGGTAGCTACAGGTTTTAATTGGCCCAAAAAGTATTGGCCAGTACTCCTTCAAACTGTTCTCACCGGTAAAGCTCAAGTAACTTATGCATCTTTGCCTTAGGATCAATCTGATAATTATGATGCAGTTAAGAGCTTGATTCTTAAGGCTTATGAGCTTGTTCCTGAAGCCTATAGAGTAAAATTTAGGACAACTTATAAGCAAGATAAGCAATCCCATGTTGAGTATGCAAAAATCAAAGAAGATCTGTTAGAGCAGTTGTTAAATTCTAAGAATGTGGATTCTGATTTTGGTAAATTTAAGCAGATGATTTTGCTGGAGGACTTCAAAAGGTGTATTTATAATGGTGTAAGCTTATATCTTGATGAGAGAAGTATACATAATTTGTCTGATGCTGCAGTTTTAGCTGATGAATATGTTCTCACTCACAAGAGATATTATAAAGAAAAAGGGAAAGCTGAGAGTAAATACGTTGCCTCTACTCAGAGTACAGGTAACAGGAAAGAGAATAAAGATGATGCTTCTCAGGAAGTAAATACCAGCTTCACCTCTAGATTTCAGAAAAGTAAATGTACTTATTGTAGTAAGCTTGGTCATACTACGGAGAAATGTTTCAGGAGACAGCGTGATGTGAACAAAAAGGAGTCTTTAAATATTCAGTCAATTGGTCTAGTGTCCACCCTTGAGAGTTCCCAGAATTCTTTAACTGTGTTAACTGAACCTGCTTTGAGGGGTAAATTAAATTCTCATGATGGAGCTCCTCTTTTGAGCAGTAACGTGGGTGACACTCTCAAGAGTTCATGTGCTAATTTCCTGTCTGATGGTTTTGTCAGTCCTCTGGACAGTAATGACAGCAAATCAGTTAAAATATATCGTGATACAGGTGCTTGCCAATCCCTTATGCTGACCAGTGTTCTAGGCTCTAATGTTAATTCCTCTGATGAAACTGTAATCTTACAAGGTGTAGGGAATAATTACTTCTCTGTCCCTCTGTGCAGAGTGAATTTAGAGTCTGGTTTTGTTAATGGTTCCGTTATGGTTGGGTTGGTTGAGACACTCCCAATGTCAGGTGTAACTTTCTTACTTGGAAATGATATTGGTGGAAGTCAAGTGTGTCCAGCTCCTCAGTTGTCTAGTGAGCCAGTGGCTGCTGCCCAGGATTGTGATGTCCCTGATGTGTTCCCTGCATGTGCTTTCACTAGGGCTAAGTCTAAAGTTACTGGTGACTTAGAGGATAATGATGATGATGATGTTATCCTAGCTGACACTTTTCTTGCTAATTTGGACCACTAACCAGATGAGGCAGTACCCCGTAGTGTTGATAATTTGTCTCGTCAAGAGTTGGTGTAGTTGCAGGTTGCTGACCCTGAGTTGAAAGGTGTAGCTAACTCTGCTTGCAGTGAGGAAGAGTCAGCTGGTGCTTCTACTTCTTATTATATAAAGTCAGGAGTACTTATGAGGAAGTGGAGACCCCCAACAGCATCAGCCGACTGTGAGTGGGAGGTTGTACATCAAGTTGTCATCCCTCGTGTTTGTAGGCAGGATATCATTAGAGTGGCTCATGATTCCAGTTTGGCAGGACACCTTGGAGTGAGGAAGACTGTGGCACGCATTTTGAAACACTTCTACTGGCCAGGTATCTTCAGGGATGTTTCCTGGTATTGTAAGTCTTGTCACACCTGTCAAGTTGTGGGGAAGTGTAATCAGACCGAAAAGGTTGCACCTCTAGTTCCCATTCCTCCTTTTGAGGCGCCTTTCACCCGTGTGTTGGTGGATGTTGTGGGCCCTCTTCCTAAGACTTCTTCAGGATTTTCTTATGTGTTGACCCTGATTGATATGGCTACTCGTTATCCTGAAGCCATTCCACTTAGAAATATCTCAGCAAAGAACGTGGTTAAGGAAATGCTGGGGTTCTTCACAAAGTTTGGTCTGCCCAAGAAGGTACAGTCAGACCGGGGAAGTAATTTGATGTCAAATGTTTTCAAGCAGTCTCTGAAAGAGTTGGGCATCACCCAGATCACGTCTTCAGCTTACCATACAAAGACCCAAAGAGCGTTGGAGAGATATCATCAAACACTCAAATCGATGCTCAAGAAATACTGTTTGGAACATCAGAAAGACTGGGATAAAGGTCTTCCATTCGTTGTATTTGCCGCAAGAGAATCTCCAAATGAATCACTGGGCTTCTCACCCTTTGAACTACTGTTTGGCCATGAAGTAAGAGGACCCCTTAAGTTACTCAAGGAATGCTGGCTGTCGGAGGAAGATGACGTCAACCTCCTGGAGTATGTGATGAAGTTCAAAGAACGGCTGTCCACTTGTTTACAGCTGGCGAGAGAGAATTTAGGAGCTGCTCAGGAGAAGATGGAAACTTGGTATGATAAGAAGTCCAGGTCACGCCACTTTCAGCCAGGAGATCAGGTTTTGATTCTGCTACCAGTGCATGGGCAACCTCTTCAAGCCAAGTTTAGTGGTCCTTATTTCGTGGAGAAGAAACTCAGTGATGTCAACTATGTCATCGCCACACCAGATCGTAGAAAGAACAAGCAACTTTGTAACATCAACATGCTAAAGTTATATCACAGGCGGGACGAAAATAACCCAGTCTGCACTGTAGCTGTTCCACCCGAGTCTGCAAGTGAAGTTCTCCCATGCAGCATGAGCCTGAGTGATAGTTTGGGGAAGAATCCTGATATCATGAATGATCTCCAGACTGAGCTTTCTCATCTAGCTCCCGAGGAAAGGCAGGAGTTTTCGGCATTACTGCAGGAGTACCCGCAAGTGTTCCGTGCCACCCCAGGAAGAACCACTGTGTTGATGCATGATGTCAATGTTGGAGACGCAAAGCCAATTAAACTGCCTCCTTGCTGTGTGAACCCAGTGAAAGTTCCTCTCATCCAGAAGGAGCTTGGCTACCTGTTGGACCACAAGATGATTGAGCCCTGTCAGAGCGAGTGGAGTTCTCCTGTCACTCTGGCCCCTAAGCCAGGGGGGTCACAGCGGCTTTGCATTGACTACAGACGTGTTAATCAGATAACCAAAACAGACACTTAACCTCTCCCTCGCGTGGAAGATTGCATAGACAAGATCGGAAAGGCTAGGTACATAAGTAAGTTTGATTTGTTAAAAGGATACTGGCAAGTACCTATGACTGAACGTGCTAGGGAGATCTCATGTTTTGTAACACTAGGAAAGACTTTTGCATGTTCTGTAATGCCATATGGTATGAAGAATGCACCAGCCACATTTCAGAAGCTCATGAATGTTGTAACAGAGGGTTTGGCAGGGTGTGTTGTTTATATTGATGATGTATCAATCTTCAGTGACAACTGGAAAGATCACCTATGCCATGTCAGTAAATTTCTTGAGCATTTGGTTCAGGCTAATCTTGTAGCTAATTTATCAAAGTGTGAGTTTGGTCAAGCTAAAGTTCAGTACCTTGGGTACGTAATTGGTGATGGACATGTTGCACCACCAGCAGCTAAGGTTCAGGTTATAAGTGATCTTCCCAGACCTAAAACTAGGAAAGAGCTACAAAGATTTTTGGGAATGGTAGGATATTACAGGAGATTTGTTCTTAACTTTTCTATTCTTGTATCACCACTTACAGACCTACTGAAAAAGGGAGTTAAATTGGACCGATAACTGTGAATCCTCTTTCTGCAAACTTAAAGCTATCCTATTAAGTCAGCCAGTGCTCGCTACTCCAAATTTTGCTAAGCCTTTTAAGATGGCTGTTGATGCAAGTGATACAGGAGCTGGGACTGTTTTGCTGCAAGAGGATGATCAGGGTATTGAACACCCTGTATCTTATTACATTAAGAAGTTCACTCCACCTCAAAAGAACTACTCAACTATTGAGAAAGAGCTTTTGGCCTTGATTTTGGGTTTACAGCATTTTTCATTTTATTTGTTTTCTGGTTTTGACCCCATAGTCATTTATACCGATCATAACCCACTGAAATTCCTTAGTAAGTTTAAAGATAAAAATCAGAGATTGACAAGATGAAGTCTACTTCTTCTGGAGTATTCATTAGACATACAACATGTCAAGGGGAAAGAAAATGTTATTGCAGATTGCTTATCTAGACTTTAGACAGATTGTTTTAGAGTAATAAGAAATTTCCTTTGTAAATTTCTTTTTCTTTGTGGGGAGGTGTTACATAGCCTATGATTTTATCATCCTTTGTGTAATTCTTTATACAGTATGCTGCATGTTTGATCACGAGCGTGTTCTACCTCACTCCCCCCCTCCTCCCTTATAGTAGAGTAAGTCGTTCTTTCTGTTGTTCAGAGCAGGATTGTCAACTCTTTGTCCCCATGGCTTCATTTGCGCATCCTTCTTACAAGTTGTATCAAGCTCTGCCGGCCCCTATATAATGAGCTCAGTCTCTGCATTATTGCCACTTTGATCTACTCCTCATTTTGTTCACATCTCTGTCCTCCCTTTGTACAGTTGTTATTATTGTAAGTGCTCAAGAAGTCTCCAACCATCTAGCAGCTGTGTAATTTGAGTATAACTGTTATTGCATTTTTTCTTGTACTGTGTAGCATAAGGTGTTAATTCTTAGGCCTAGTAAGGTTTTTGTGATTAATGTAAGGTGTTATGTCAGCCAATTATTAATAATAGTTTGTATCTGTAATAATTTATCTTGCATTAACTGAGCATTATCCAGTGTATTGTCATTTTATCAGGGCTGACTTAGATAAATTTACTCTTGTTAATTTCGTGTTAATAGAGGCTATTGCAGTTAACCATATATTTAACCTGTTTTTTGCCATTACATTATCCTTATGAGTCCTGAATGTTTTGTTGTTAGTTGAAGCATTAAAATTTAACTTGTAATTTTACCTAACTCTTTTGTTTTGAACTTGGAACTTTACGGGACAGTAGTGATTTTTAGTATTCTCACTTAAAGTGTACATTATCTTTCTCTGTTCCGTAACAATATATATATATATATATATATATATATATATATATATATATATATATATATATATATATTTATATATATATATATACAATCCTACATTGCCTCTTGAGGAGCGTAGGAGCCCGGGGCTAGGCAAGTTGTCCTGGACATTTAAAAAGTGACCAGTCTAACTCATTACTGAGTAGCATTACTGAAAGTGACCAATAAACCCCAACCATCCCTTGGATATAAACCTTCACAAGCTCAATCCGATTGTAGCGCCTTCATTAACCACTAAGCCACCAGGTGCCGTAATTTGGTTATATGGTTATCATCCAGCTTAATTATCTATCTATCTATCTATACAGTATATCTATCTATCTATCTATATCTATATCTATTGGAGTGGCTTTGGATGTGTGTGTAGTCTGTGAACAAAGTGTAATCGGCCCGCGCAAGCCAACTGGGTGCAAACATACTTTACAGTATGCGACACTGGTTCAACCACAGCACCTCTTGTGTCCGCCAATGCAATACGTGGCCTGAAGAACGCTCCCAAAGTATTTTACCCAGGCGGGGCGCGAACCCTCGTTCTTCAGTGTACGAAAATGCACACTTTACTACTGTACCACAGAGGCTCCATATATATATATATGCCTGAAGAACGCTCCCAAAGTATTTTACCCAGGCGGGGCGCGAACCCTCGTTCTTCAGTGTACGAAAATGCACACTTTACTACTGTACCACAGAGGCTCCATATATATATATATGCCTGAAGAACGCTCCCAAAGTATTTTACCCAGGCGGGGCGCGAACCCTCGTTCTTCAGTGTACGAAAATGCACACTTTACTACTGTACCACAGAGGCTCCATATATATATATATATATATATATATATATATATATATATATATATATATATATATTTAAGTGGATGGAATATCTCATACTTTTTTTATGCTGATGATGCAGTACTGCTTGCAAGTACCGGACAAGAACTTGGTAGGGTAGTGCAGAGTATTGCTAATGTCTGTGAGCGTCATGCCTTGAAAGTAATTGTAGAAATAAGTACAGTGATGGTTATTGAGAGTGAAGGTGTCTCCCAATGTGATGTTACAGCGAATGGAGACTGGACTTGGTGAGAGAGTTCAAATACTTGGGGACAGTGATAGAAAAGAGAGGAAAATGTGCAAGAGAAGTTGAAAGTAGAGTGACACAAGGAAGAAAAGTAGCTGGTGCAATGAAGGCGTTGATAAGAAACAGAGGCTTGAGTGTTGCAGCTGCATGAGGCTTACATGAGGAAGTGTTAGTACCAACTTTAACATATGGATGTGAGACTATGGTGTGGCATGAAAATGAAAAGTCAAGAGTAAGAGCAGTGGAGATGGGACTGCTGAGAAGTGTATGTGGAGTACAAATGGTGGATAGAATACGAAATAATGTGATTCGTGAAAGATGTGGAGTGAGGAAGGCGGTGGACACCAGAATCGAAGAGAGTGTACTGAGATGGTATGGTCATGTGGAGAGAATGGATAACTATAGAGTGGTGAAAAGGTATATCTGAGCGAATATGAAGCAGGGAGAAGGCGAGGTAGGCCAAGGAGAAGGAGTGATATGGTAGATGAGTGTGTGAGGAAGAGAGGTTTGGAAGTCGGTGAGGCTAGGGAACTGACAAGAGATCGAGCTGGTTGGATGAATGTTGAGAGGAGAAACGCATGATCAGGGATTTTTGGCACCCCTTGTGAGCGTGGCAGCGTCTGGACTGACTCAGTCAGATACGTTTGTGTGAAGCTACAGAACGTGGTGAATGTTTTTGGCGTATTCGATAGAGCCAGGAGTCCAGGGGCTTGAATGATGAGTGAATGGAAGCGTGGCCCACTGGATTGGGTAAGTTTGAGCTGTCTAGACATTGCTACTCCTCACCCCGCCCATGGGTGGGGAAGGAGGTCCGGATGATGATGATGATGATATATATATTGTTACATAGCCTATGATTTCATCATCCTTTGTGTAATTCTAACGCACAGTATACTGCATGTTTGATCACGAGCGTCTTCTACCTCACTCCCCCCCTCCTCCCTTATAGTGGAGTAAGTCGTTCTTTCTGTTGTTCAGAGCAGGATTGTCAAATTTTTGTCCCCATGGCTTCATTTCCGCGTCCTTCTTACAAGTTGTATCAAGCTCTGCCGGCCCCTATATAATGAGCTCAGTCTCTGCATTATTGCCACTTAGATCTACTCCTCATTTTGTTCACATCTCTGTCCTCCCCTGTACAGTTGTTATTATTGTGAGTGCTCAAGAAGTCTCCAACCTTCTAGCAGCTGTGTAATTTGAGTATAACTGTTATTGCATTTTTTCTTGTACTGTGTAGCATAAGGTGTTAATTCTTAGGCCTAGTAAGGTTTTTGTGATTAATGTAAGGTTTTATGTCAGGCAATTATTAATAATAATTTGTATGTAATAATTTATCTTGCATTAACTGAGCATTATCCAGTGTATTGTCATTTTATCAGGGCTGACTTAGATAAATTTACTCTTGCTAATTTCGCCTTTTAGAGGCTATTGCAGTTAACCATATATTTAACCTGTTTTTTGCCATTACATTATCCTTATGAGTCCTAAATATTTTGTTGTTAGTTTGAGCATTAAACTTTAACTTGTAATTTTACCTAACTCTTTTGTTTTGAACTTGGAACTTTACGGGACAGTAGTGATTTTTAGTATTCTCACTTAAAGTGTACATTATCTTTCTCTGTTCAGTAACATAAATTTGGCGACCTCTTATCAGGATATTCAGGATATTATCATAAGGATATTGCTTGATATTTTGTGACTGTGATTTATTCATGATGTCTACTATTACTACACTTGATGAAGCCAAAGATTTTTTGTCAAATGTGCAAACAGTGTTGGATGTAGAAAACAGAACACAGAATGAACTTAAGCTTGTTGCTCAACAATTGGGAATTGCTGTTCGCTCTCATCATTCTAAAGATCAAATTGTTGACATGATTAATGAAAGCTTGTTTAATGTAACTCCTCCAAATGAGCAAACGCAGATTGAATTAGCTAAGTTACAGCTAGCCCTGTGATAGGAAGCGTTGTGAGGAACACACTGAGGTGGTTTGGCCATGTGGAGAGGATGGAGGGTGAAAGACTGACGAAGAGAGTGTATGTGAGTGAGGTGGAGGGTGGAAGAGGGAGGGGGAGACCGAGGATGAGAGAGGGGGGTGTGAGTTGGGAGCAAGGCAGTGAAATGGCGGGGGACAGGGCGACTTGGAGGCGATTTGTTTGTGGCCACCCCAAACGGGATTGAGGCGTCTGGCAATAGATAGATAGATAGACAGCTAGCCCTGCAGGAGGCTCAGGCTAAGGAGGCTGAATTTCAGGCCCGTTCTAAGGAGGCTGAGGCACAAGTTGAAATTGCTAGGATTCAGGCAGACCATGAGTATCGCATGAAACAAGGTGGAACTGGATCATCTAGCTCTGATGATTTTGATGTGGCTAAAAATGTTAAACTTGTCCCTCCTTTAAATGAATCTGATTTAACAAAGTATTTTCAGTTGTTTGAGAGGGTAGCTACAGGTTTTAATTGGCCCAAAAAGTATTGGCCAGTACTCCTTCAAACTGTTCTCACCGGTAAAGCTCAAGTAACTTATGCATCTTTGCCTTAGGATCAATCTGATAATTATGATGCAGTTAAGAGCTTGATTCTTAAGGCTTATGAGCTTGTTCCTGAAGCCTATAGAGTAAAATTTAGGACAACTTATAAGCAAGATAAGCAATCCCATGTTGAGTATGCAAAAATCAAAGAAGATCTGTTAGAGCAGTTGTTAAATTCTAAGAATGTGGATTCTGATTTTGGTAAATTTAAGCAGATGATTTTGCTGGAGGACTTCAAAAGGTGTATTTATAATGGTGTAAGCTTATATCTTGATGAGAGAAGTATACATAATTTGTCTGATGCTGCAGTTTTAGCTGATGAATATGTTCTCACTCACAAGAGATATTATAAAGAAAAAGGGAAAGCTGAGAGTAAATACGTTGCCTCTACTCAGAGTACAGGTAACAGGAAAGAGAATAAAGATGATGCTTCTCAGGAAGTAAATACCAGCTTCACCTCTAGATTTCAGAAAAGTAAATGTACTTATTGTAGTAAGCTTGGTCATACTACGGAGAAATGTTTCAGGAGACAGCGTGATGTGAACAAAAAGGAGTCTTTAAATATTCAGTCAATTGGTCTAGTGTCCACCCTTGAGAGTTCCCAGAATTCTTTAACTGTGTTAACTGAACCTGCTTTGAGGGGTAAATTAAATTCTCATGATGGAGCTCCTCTTTTGAGCAGTAACGTGGGTGACACTCTCAAGAGTTCATGTGCTAATTTCCTGTCTGATGGTTTTGTCAGTCCTCTGGACAGTAATGACAGCAAATCAGTTAAAATATATCGTGATACAGGTGCTTGCCAATCCCTTATGCTGACCAGTGTTCTAGGCTCTAATGTTAATTCCTCTGATGAAACTGTAATCTTACAAGGTGTAGGGAATAATTACTTCTCTGTCCCTCTGTGCAGAGTGAATTTAGAGTCTGGTTTTGTTAATGGTTCCGTTATGGTTGGGTTGGTTGAGACACTCCCAATGTCAGGTGTAACTTTCTTACTTGGAAATGATATTGGTGGAAGTCAAGTGTGTCCAGCTCCTCAGTTGTCTAGTGAGCCAGTGGCTGCTGCCCAGGATTGTGATGTCCCTGATGTGTTCCCTGCATGTGCTTTCACTAGGGCTAAGTCTAAAGTTACTGGTGACTTAGAGGATAATGATGATGATGATGTTATCCTAGCTGACACTTTTCTTGCTAATTTGGACCACTAACCAGATGAGGCAGTACCCCGTAGTGTTGATAATTTGTCTCGTCAAGAGTTGGTGTAGTTGCAGGTTGCTGACCCTGAGTTGAAAGGTGTAGCTAACTCTGCTTGCAGTGAGGAAGAGTCAGCTGGTGCTTCTACTTCTTATTATATAAAGTCAGGAGTACTTATGAGGAAGTGGAGACCCCCAACAGCATCAGCCGACTGTGAGTGGGAGGTTGTACATCAAGTTGTCATCCCTCGTGTTTGTAGGCAGGATATCATTAGAGTGGCTCATGATTCCAGTTTGGCAGGACACCTTGGAGTGAGGAAGACTGTGGCACGCATTTTGAAACACTTCTACTGGCCAGGTATCTTCAGGGATGTTTCCTGGTATTGTAAGTCTTGTCACACCTGTCAAGTTGTGGGGAAGTGTAATCAGACCGAAAAGGTTGCACCTCTAGTTCCCATTCCTCCTTTTGAGGCGCCTTTCACCCGTGTGTTGGTGGATGTTGTGGGCCCTCTTCCTAAGACTTCTTCAGGATTTTCTTATGTGTTGACCCTGATTGATATGGCTACTCGTTATCCTGAAGCCATTCCACTTAGAAATATCTCAGCAAAGAACGTGGTTAAGGAAATGCTGGGGTTCTTCACAAAGTTTGGTCTGCCCAAGAAGGTACAGTCAGACCGGGGAAGTAATTTGATGTCAAATGTTTTCAAGCAGTCTCTGAAAGAGTTGGGCATCACCCAGATCACGTCTTCAGCTTACCATACAAAGACCCAAAGAGCGTTGGAGAGATATCATCAAACACTCAAATCGATGCTCAAGAAATACTGTTTGGAACATCAGAAAGACTGGGATAAAGGTCTTCCATTCGTTGTATTTGCCGCAAGAGAATCTCCAAATGAATCACTGGGCTTCTCACCCTTTGAACTACTGTTTGGCCATGAAGTAAGAGGACCCCTTAAGTTACTCAAGGAATGCTGGCTGTCGGAGGAAGATGACGTCAACCTCCTGGAGTATGTGATGAAGTTCAAAGAACGGCTGTCCACTTGTTTACAGCTGGCGAGAGAGAATTTAGGAGCTGCTCAGGAGAAGATGGAAACTTGGTATGATAAGAAGTCCAGGTCACGCCACTTTCAGCCAGGAGATCAGGTTTTGATTCTGCTACCAGTGCATGGGCAACCTCTTCAAGCCAAGTTTAGTGGTCCTTATTTCGTGGAGAAGAAACTCAGTGATGTCAACTATGTCATCGCCACACCAGATCGTAGAAAGAACAAGCAACTTTGTAACATCAACATGCTAAAGTTATATCACAGGCGGGACGAAAATAACCCAGTCTGCACTGTAGCTGTTCCACCCGAGTCTGCAAGTGAAGTTCTCCCATGCAGCATGAGCCTGAGTGATAGTTTGGGGAAGAATCCTGATATCATGAATGATCTCCAGACTGAGCTTTCTCATCTAGCTCCCGAGGAAAGGCAGGAGTTTTCGGCATTACTGCAGGAGTACCCGCAAGTGTTCCGTGCCACCCCAGGAAGAACCACTGTGTTGATGCATGATGTCAATGTTGGAGACGCAAAGCCAATTAAACTGCCTCCTTGCCGTGTGAACCCAGTGAAAGTTCCTCTCATCCAGAAGGAGCTTGGCTACCTGTTGGACCACAAGATGATTGAGCCCTGTCAGAGCGAGTGGAGTTCTCCTGTCACTCTGGCCCCTAAGCCAGGGGGGTCACAGCGGCTTTGCATTGACTACAGACGTGTTAATCAGATAACCAAAACAGACACTTACCCTCTCCCTCGCGTGGAAGATTGCATAGACAAGATCGGAAAGGCTAGGTACATAAGTAAGTTTGATTTGTTAAAAGGATACTGGCAAGTACCTATGACTGAACGTGCTAGGGAGATCTCATGTTTTGTAACACTAGGAAAGACTTTTGCATGTTCTGTAATGCCATATGGTATGAAGAATGCACCAGCCACATTTCAGAAGCTCATGAATGTTGTAACAGAGGGTTTGGCAGGGTGTGTTGTTTATATTGATGATGTATCAATCTTCAGTGACAACTGGAAAGATCACCTATGCCATGTCAGTAAATTTCTTGAGCATTTGGTTCAGGCTAATCTTGTAGCTAATTTATCAAAGTGTGAGTTTGGTCAAGCTAAAGTTCAGTACCTTGGGTACGTAATTGGTGATGGACATGTTGCACCACCAGCAGCTAAGGTTCAGGTTATAAGTGATCTTCCCAGACCTAAAACTAGGAAAGAGCTACAAAGATTTTTGGGAATGGTAGGATATTACAGGAGATTTGTTCTTAACTTTTCTATTCTTGTATCACCACTTACAGACCTACTGAAAAAGGGAGTTAAATTGGACCGATAACTGTGAATCCTCTTTCTGCAAACTTAAAGCTATCCTATTAAGTCAGCCAGTGCTCGCTACTCCAAATTTTGCTAAGCCTTTTAAGATGGCTGTTGATGCAAGTGATACAGGAGCTGGGACTGTTTTGCTGCAAGAGGATGATCAGGGTATTGAACACCCTGTATCTTATTACATTAAGAAGTTCACTCCACCTCAAAAGAACTACTCAACTATTGAGAAAGAGCTTTTGGCCTTGATTTTGGGTTTACAGCATTTTTCATTTTATTTGTTTTCTGGTTTTGACCCCATAGTCATTTATACCGATCATAACCCACTGAAATTCCTTAGTAAGTTTAAAGATAAAAATCAGAGATTGACAAGATGAAGTCTACTTCTTCTGGAGTATTCATTAGACATACAACATGTCAAGGGGAAAGAAAATGTTATTGCAGATTGCTTATCTAGACTTTAGACAGATTGTTTTAGAGTAATAAGAAATTTCCTTTGTAAATTTCTTTTTCTTTGTGGGGAGGTGTTACATAGCCTATGATTTTATCATCCTTTGTGTAATTCTTTATACAGTATGCTGCATGTTTGATCACGAGCGTGTTCTACCTCACTCCCCCCCTCCTCCCTTATAGTAGAGTAAGTCGTTCTTTCTGTTGTTCAGAGCAGGATTGTCAACTCTTTGTCCCCATGGCTTCATTTGCGCATCCTTCTTACAAGTTGTATCAAGCTCTGCCGGCCCCTATATAATGAGCTCAGTCTCTGCATTATTGCCACTTTGATCTACTCCTCATTTTGTTCACATCTCTGTCCTCCCCTGTACAGTTGTTATTATTGTGAGTGCTCAAGAAGTCTCCAACCATCTAGCAGCTGTGTAATTTGAGTATAACTGTTATTGCATTTTTTCTTGTACTGTGTAGCATAAGGTGTTAATTCTTAGGCCTAGTAAGGTTTTTGTGATTAATGTAAGGTGTTATGTCAGCCAATTATTAATAATAGTTTGTATCTGTAATAATTTATCTTGCATTAACTGAGCATTATCCAGTGTATTGTCATTTTATCAGGGCTGACTTAGATAAATTTACTCTTGTTAATTTCGTGTTAATAGAGGCTATTGCAGTTAACCATATATTTAACCTGTTTTTTGCCATTACATTATCCTTATGAGTCCTGAATGTTTTGTTGTTAGTTGAAGCATTAAAATTTAACTTGTAATTTTACCTAACTCTTTTGTTTTGAACTTGGAACTTTACGGGACAGTAGTGATTTTTAGTATTCTCACTTAAAGTGTACATTATCTTTCTCTGTTCCGTAACAATATATATATATATATATATATATATATATATATATATATATATATATATATATTTATATATATATATATATACAATCCTACATTGCCTCTTGAGGAGCGTAGGAGCCCGGGGCTAGGCAAGTTGTCCTGGACATTTAAAAAGTGACCAGTCTAACTCATTACTGAGTAGCATTACTGAAAGTGACCAATAAACCCCAACCATCCCTTGGATATAAACCTTCACAAGCTCAATCCGATTGTAGCGCCTTCATTAACCACTAAGCCACCAGGTGCCGTAATTTGGTTATATGGTTATCATCCAGCTTAATTATCTATCTATCTATCTATACAGTATATCTATCTATCTATCTATATCTATGTCTATATCTATCTATCTATCTATATATATTTTTATATATATATAGATATATATATATATCTTTATATATATATATATCTATATATGGACGTTGTTGGAGGGACACAAGTCAAGAGTGAGAGCAGTGGAAATGAGTTATTTGAGAGGAGCCTGTTGAGTCACATGGAGAGACAAACTGACAAATGAGGCTGTGAAGGAGCGTTGTGGTGTGGATCTGGATGTGATAGGAAGCATTATGAGAAACACACTGAGGCGGTTTGGCAATATGGAGAGGATGGAGAGTGAGAGACTGACGAGGAGAGTGTATGTGAGTGAGGTGGAGGGGAAAAGAGGGAGAGGAAGGCCAAGGATGAGATGGAGGGATGGAGTGGAGAGGTATGTGAGAGAGGGGGGTGTGAATTGGTAGCGGAGGACAGGGTGACGTGGAGGCGATTTGTTTGTGGCCACCCCGTTGAAAGGATTAAGGCATCTGGCAATATTCTTAATACATTCCAAATCCTTATCTATCCACCCTGTTCAATGCTTTCTGCAGATCCATGAAGGTCGCATACAACTTCTTTCTCTTCTCTAGAATCTTTTCCACTAAAGATCTAAGAATGAATATCTGGTCTACACAACCTCTTCTCATCCTAAAACCTCCCTGTTCTTCTCCAACTAATGCCCTTGTTATTCCCCAAACTCGATCAATAAGTATCCTACCAAATAATTTTCTTATTACAGTAAGAAGACAAATACTCCTACGATTACTACACACTTCTGTTTCCTTTTTTCCTTGGTACAGGGGAATAATTATACCTGACTTCCAATCCTCCAGGACTCTGCCTTCCTTCCAGGCCAATCTGCACGTCTTCAACATGCATTCTACTACTACCTCTCCCCCATGCTTCAGCATTTCACCACACACTCCATCAATTCCTGGGGCTTTCCACATTTTGACTCTCTTCATTGCTTCCAAAACTTCCAACCTACTGATTCCTTCCTCTGTTCTCACATCGTTCCATCTCCCAGCCATTCCCCATCCACTTATACTCGCATTACTTTCATTCTCTATGTTCAACATTTCTTTAAAGGTTCTCTCCATCTGCTCACTTTTTCTCCCTTCTCCACTAGTAATTTAACATTTTCATTTTTCATGCCCTGACTTATTTCTTTGACCCTGTCTCTCTTTAACCCTTTCAAGAACGTTTTCTTACATTCCCTCCATTTTACACTCAAATTAATCTCTTCACCTGTCTCTTCCTTTCTTCATATAACTCTCTCTTCCGTCTCTTAACATCTTCCACGGCTCTGTTTCTCATCCACTCACTGTATGCTTTCTTCTTTTCTGCGACAGCCTGGCTCACCTCTTCTTTCCACCATGCTGTTCCCTGCACCCCATTTCGTCTCCTCTTCACCCCACACATCAGCTCACATGCTGGACAGATTTCTTTTGTGAATATCTTTCACACACCTTCCACGTCCCCCATCTGCTCCAATCCATATTTACCCAATTGTTCCTCCACTTCCCTCTTATATGTAGCCTTTTTTTATCCTCTTGTCACCTTTCCACTCTCGTTGTATGAACTACTTCCTCCTGTCCTTCCCTTCTTCTATTTCTCCATTTCATTTGGACCTTGATTCTCACTACCACCAAGTGGTTCTCAGGAAGTAAACTCCCCCAACCTCTATATGCTCTTGCATCCATTACACACCTTCTCATCCCATCATCTACAGACACATAATCAATCATCGCCTTCCGTTCATTCAGTTCACCACCCACCCTTCTCATCACTCGTCAAGTATACCTATGGGTCATTTTGTGCCTGAAGAGGGGATTGGCTATCACCAACCCTTTCCCGGCACAAATGTCCATATATACTGTACATATATATATATATATATATATATATATATATATATATATATATATATATTGTTACGGAACAGAGGAAGATAATGTACACTTTAAGTGAGAATACTAAAAATCACTACTGTCCCGTAAAGTTCCAGGTTCAAAACAAAGGAGTTAGGTAAAATTACAAGTTAAAGTTTAATGCTCAAACTAACAACAAAACATTGAGGACTCATAAGGATAATGTAATGGCAAAAAACAGGTTAAATATATGGTTAACTGCAATAGCCTCTATTAACACGAAATTAGCAAGAGTAAATTTACCTAAGTCAGCAATGTTAAAATGAGATACCAGATAATACTCAGTGAATGCCAGATATATTATTACAGATACAAAATATTATTAATGATGGTTGACAATAAGAACCTTTACTTAAATTTAAAAAACCTTACTAGGCCCAAGAATTACCCCGATGCTGCACAGTACAAGAAAAATGCAACAACAGTTATACTCAAATTACACACAGCTGCTAGATGGTTGGAGACTTCCTGAGCACTCACAATAATAACTGTACAGGGGAGGACAGAGATGTGAACAAAATGAGGAGACAGATCTAAGTGGCAATAATGCAGAGACTGAGCTCATTATATAGGGGCCGGCAGAGCTTGATACAACTTGTAAGAAGGACGCGCAAATGAAGCCATGGGGACAAAGAGTTGACAATCCCGCTCTGAACAACAGAAAGAACGACTTACTCTACTATAACGGTAGAAGGGGGGACTGAGGCAGAACACGCTCGTGATCAAACATGCAGCATACTGTGCGTTAAAATTACACAAAGGATGATGAAATCATAGGCTATGTAACACCTCCCCACAAAGAAAAAGAAATTTACAAAGGAAATTTCTTATTACTCTAAAACAATCTGTCTAAAGTCTAGATAAGCGATCTGCAATAACATTTTCTTTCCCCTTGACATGTTGTATGTCTAATGAATACTCCTGAAGAAGTAGACTCCATCTTGTCAATCTCTGATTTTTATCTTTAAACTTACTAAGGAATTTCAGTGGGTTATGATCGGTATAAATGACTATGGGGTCAAAACCAGAACACAAATAAAATGAAAAATGCTGTAAACCCAAAATCAAGGCCAAAAGCTCTTTCTCAATAGTTGAGTAGTTCTTTTGAGGTGGAGTGAACTTCTTAATGTAATAAGATACAGGGTGTTCAATACCCTGATCATCCTCTTGCAGCAAAACAGCCCCAGCTCCTGTATCACTTACATCAACAGCCATCTTAAAAGGCTTAGCAAAATTTGGAGTAGCGAGCACTGGCTGACTTAATAGGATAGCTTTAAGTTTGTTGAAAGAGGATTCACAGTTATCGGTCAAGACAAATTTAACTCCCTTTTTCAGTAGGTCTGTAAGTGGTGATACAAGAATAGAAAAGTTAAGAACAAATCTCCTGTAATATCCTACCATTCCCAAAAATCTTTGTAGCTCTTTCCTAGTTTTAGGTCTGGGAAGATTACTTATAACCTGAACCTTAGTTGCTGGTGGTGCAACATGTCCATCACCAATTACGTACCCAAGGTACTGAACTTTAGCTTGACCAAACTCACACTTTGATAAATTAGCTACAAGATTAGCATGAACCAAACGCTCAAGAAATTTACTGACATGGCATAGGTGATCTTTCCAGTTGTCACTGAAGATTAATACATCAACAATATAAACAACACACCCTGCCAAACCCTCTGTTACAACATTCATGAGCTTCTGAAATGTGGCTGGTGCATTCTTCATACCATATGGCATTACAGAACATGCAAAAGTCTTTCCTAGTGTTACAAAACATGAGATCTCCCTAGCACGTTCAGTCATAGGTACTTGCCAGTATCCCTTTAACAAATCAAACTTACTTACGTACCTAGCCTTTCCAATCTTGTCTATGCAATCTTCCACGCGAGGGAGAGGGTAAGTGTCTGTTTTGGTTATCTGATTAACACGTCTGTAGTCGATGCAAAGCCGCTGTGACCCACCTGGCTTAGGGACTAGAGTGACAGAACTCCACTCGCTCTGACAGGGCTCAATCATCTTGTGGTCCAACAGGTAGCCAAGCTTCTTCTGGATGAGAGGAACTTTCACTGGGTTCACACGGTAAGGAGGCAATTTAATTGGCTTTGCGTCTCCAACATCGACATCATGCATCAACACAGTGGTTCTTCCTGGAGTGGCACGGAACACTTGCGGGTACTCCTGCAGTAATGCCGAAAACTCCTGCCTTTCCTCGGGAGCTAGATGACAAATCTTAGTCTGGAGATCATTCATGATATCAGGATTCTTCCCCAAACTATCACTCAGGCTCATACTGCATGGGAGAGCTTCACTTGCAGACTCGGGTGAAACAGCTACAGTGCAGACTGGATTATTTTCGTCCCGCCTGTGATATAACTTTAGCATGTTGATGTGACATAGTTGCTTGTTCTTTCTACGATCTGGTGTGGCGATGACATAGTTGACATCACTGAGTTTCTTCTCCACGAAATAAGGATCACTAAACTTGGCTTGAAGAGGTTGCCCATGCACCGGTAGCAGAATCAAAACCTGATCTGGCTGAAAGTGGCGTAACCTGGACTTCTTATCATACCAAGTTTTCATCTTCTCCTGAGCAGCTCCTAAATTCTCTCTCGCCAGCTGTAAAGCAGTGGACAGCCGTTCTTTGAACTTCATCACATACTCCAGCAGGTTGACGTCATCTTCCTCCGACAGCCAGCATTCCTTGAGTAGCTTAAGGGGTCCTCTTACTTCATGGCCAAGCAGTAGTTCAAAAGATGAGAAGCCCAGTGATTCATTTGGAGATTCTCTAGCAGCAAACACAACGAATGGAAGACCTTTATCCCAGTCTTTCTGATGTTCCAAACAGTATTTCTTGAGCATCGATTTGAGTGTTTGATGATATCTCTCCAACGCTCCTTGGGTCTGGGGATGGTAAGCTGAAGACGTGATCTGGGTGATGCCCAACACTTTCAGAGACTGCTTGAAAACGTTTGACATAAAATTCCATCCCCGGTCTGACTGTACCTCCTTGGGCAGACCAAACTTTGTGAAGAACCCTAGCATTTCCTTAACCACGTTCTTTGCTGAGATATTTTGAAGTGGAATGGCTTCAGGATAACGAGTAGCCATATCAATCAGGGTCAACACATAAGAAAATCCTGAAGAATTCTTAGGAAGAGGGCCCACAATATCCACCAAAACACGGTTGAATGGCGCCTCAAAAGGAGGAATGGGAACTAGAGGTGCAACCTTTTCGGTCTGATTACACTTCCCCACAACTTGACAGGTGTGAGAAGACTTACAATACCAGGAAACATCCCTGAAGATACCTGGCCAGTAGAAGTGTTTCAAAATGCGTGCCACAGTCTTCCTTACTCCAAGGTGTCCTGCCAGACTGGAATCATGAGCCACTCTAATGATATCCTGCCTACAAACACGAGGGATGACAACTTGATGTACAACCTCCCATTCACAGTCGGCTGATGCTGTTGGGGGTCTCCACTTCCTCATAAGTACTCCTGACTTTATATAATAACAAGTAGAAGCACCAGTTGACTCTTCCTCACTCCAAGCAACTCAGGGTCAGCAACCTGCATCTCAACCAACTCTTGACGAGACAAATTATCAACACTACGGGGTACTGCCTCATCTGGTGAGTGGTCCAAATTAGCAAGAAAAGTGTCAGCTAGGATAACATCATCATCATCATTATCCTCTAAATCACCAGTAACTTTAGACTTACCCCTAGTGACAGCACATGGAGGGAACACATCAGGGACATCACAATCCTGGGTCGCAGCCACTGGCTCACTAGACAACTGAGGAGCTGGACACACTTGACTTCCACCAATATCATTTCCAAGTAAGAAAGTTACACCTGACATTGGGAGTGTCTCAACCAACCCAACCATAACGGAACCATTAACAAAACCAGACTCTAAATTCACTATGCACAGAGGGACAGAGAAGTAATTATTCCCTACACCTTGTAAGATTACAGTTTCATCAGAGGAATTAACATTAGAGCCTAGAACACTGGTCAGCATAAGGGATTGGCAAGCACCTGTATCACGATATATTTTAGCTGATTTTCTGTCATTACTGTCCAGAGGACTGACAAAACCATCAGACAGGAAATTAGCACATGAACTCTTGAGAGTGTCACCCACGTTACTGCTCAAAAGAGGAGCTCCATCATGAGAATTTAAGTTACCCCTCAAAGCAGGTTCAGTTAACTCAGTTAAAGAATTATGGGAACTCTCAAGAGTGGACACTAGACCAATTGACTGAATATTTAAAGACTCCTTTTTGTTCACATCACGCTGTCTCCTGAAACATATCTCCATAGTATGACCAAGCTTGCTACAATAAGTACATTTACTTTTCTGAAATCTAGAGGTGAAGCTGGTATTTACTTCCTGAGAAACATCATCTTTATTCTCTTTCCTGTTACCTGTACTCTGAGTAGAGGCAACGTACTTACTCTCAGCTTTCCTTTTTTCTTTAGAATATCTCTTGTGAGTGAGAACATATTCATCAGCTAAAACTGCACCATCAGACAAATTATCTATTCTTTTCTCATCAAGATATAGGCTTACATCTTTACTAATACACCTTTTGAAGTCCTCCAGCAAAATCATCTGCTTAAATTTGTCAAAATCAGAATCCACATTCTTAGAATTTAACCACTGCTCTAACAGATCTTCTTTGATTTTTGCATACTCAACATGGGATTGCTTATCTTGCTTGTAAGTTGTCCTATATTTTACTCTATAGGCTTCAGGAACAAGCTCATAGGCCTTAAGAATCAAGCTCTTAACTACATCATAATTATCAGATTGATCCTGAGGCAAAGATGCATAAGTTACTTGAGCTTTACCGGTGAGAACAGTTTGAAGGAGTACTGGCCAATACTTTTTGGGCCAATTAAAACCTGTAGCTACCCTCTCAAACAACTGAAAATACTTTGTTAAATCAGATTCATTAAAAGGAGGGACAAGTTTAACATTTTTAGCCACATCAAAATCATCAGAGCTAGATGATCCAGTTCCACCTTGTTTCATGCGATACTCATGGTCGCCTGAATCCTAGCAATTTCAACTTGTGCCTCAGCCTCCTTAGAACGGGCCTGAAATTCAGCCTCCTTAGCACGAGACTCCGCCTCCTTAGCCTGAGCCTCCTGCAGAGCTAGCTGTAACTTAGCTAATTCAATCTGCGTTTGCTCATTTGGAGGAGTTACATTAAACAAGCTTTCATTAATCATGTCAACAATATGATCTTTAGAATGATGAGAGCGAACAGCAATTCCCAATTGTTGAGCAACAAGCTTAAGTTCATTCTTTGTTCTGTTTTCTACATCACACACTGTTTGCATATTTGACAAAAAATCTTTGGCTTCATCAAGTGTAGTAATAGTAGACATCATGAATAAATCACAGTCACAAAATATCAAGCAATATCCTTATAATATCCTGAATATCCTGATAAGAGGTCGCCAAATTTCTGTTACGGAACAGAGGAAGATAATGTACACTTTAAGTGGGAATACTAAAAATCACTACTGTCCCGTAAAGTTCCAGGTTCAAAACAAAGGAGTTAGGTAAAATTACAAGTTAAAGTTTAATGCTCAAACTAACAACAAAACATTCAGGACTCATAAGGATAATGTAATGGCAAAAAATAGGTTAAATATATGGTTAACTGCAATAGCCTCTATTAACACGAAATTAGCAAGAGTAAATTTACCTAAGTCAGCCCTGTTAAAATGAAATACCAGATAATACTCAATGAATGCCAGATATATTATTACAGATACAAAATATTATTAATGATGGCTGAGAATAAGAACCTTTACTTAAAGTACAAAAACCTTACTAGGTCCAAGAATTAACCCTATGCTACACAGTACAAGAAAAATGCAACAACAGTTATACTCAAATTACACACAGCTGCTAGATGGTTGGAGACTTCCTGAGCACTCACAATAATAACTGTACAGGGGAGGACAGAGATGTGAACAAAATGAGGAGCAGATCTAAGTGGCCATAATGCAGAGACTGAGCTCATTATATAGGGGCTGGCAGAGCTTGATACAACTTGTAAGAAGGATGCGCAAATGAAGCCATGGGGACAGAGTTTACAATCCCGCTCTGAACAACAGAAAGAACGACTTACTCTACTATAACGGTAGAAGGGGGGACTGAGGCAGAACACGCTCGTGATCAAACATGCAGCATACTGTGCGTTAAAATTACACAAAGGTTGATGAAATCATAGTTTATTTAAAAATATATATATATATATATATATATGTATATATATATATATATATATATATATATATATATATATATATATACAGTATGGTCAACATCTAAAATATCAGAGCCACTCTCGAAAATCACATTGACGGCTTGTTCCACATTTCCCCATGCCTGTCATTGTGCCATCTTTCGGTCACAGCTAATCTGAAACAAACAAGATGCTTCTGTATGGATTAGCAGAAAAATACCTTTGTAAGTCTGCGCATTCAACACTGTCCACCTGGGGTCGATGTGGACCCCAAACCAAAATCTCATACTGAGATCCCGTGGTTGTACCGAGTTTGATTATTTACTCCTACGAAACATATGTGTGTAAGTGACAATTACCTTAAATAGCAGATAAATGTAATCAGTCAATCAGAAAATATTGCATAAAATATACTCCTGGCTTTGGACCCCAGGTGTAATGATAAAATATACTGGTCAACCCTTAATTCATTCAAAACTAACTTCACTACCACCTCTTCCATTCCACCGTTACAGTCCCCAAATGGAAATCTAGTAAGTGACCCACGTGGAAAAGCCAACCTTCTTGTTGACATTTTTTCAACAAACTCAACCCTAAATACAGAAAATCACAATATTCCTGTACTTGGTTTTGATTCCCCTCAAATACCACCTTTCATGATTTACACCAGATACGTACAAGCTGTATTACAGAATCTTTCAGCAGACAGTGCTACTGGCCCAGATGAAATTCCTTCAATAGTACTTAAAAATTGCTCCTCAGTGTTGGCTCCTGTATTAGCAAAATTCTTCCGCTTATGCATCCGTACCTCAATTTTTCCAGCCTCTTGGAAAGAAGCAAATATCCATCCTGTTCCTAAAAAGGGGGCAGCTTCTGATCCATCAAACTATAGACCAACTGCAATAACTTCCTTTCTCGGTAAAGTTTTTGAGACACTAATTAACAAATACATAGTCAAGCATCTAGAAATCAATACATTATTCAATGATAGGCAGTATGGATTTAGACAAGAACGTTCAACTGTAGATATTCTTTGCCTTCTTACCCATGAGCTTAACAAAACAAAAGACCAACATGGTGAAACACACACAATAGCACTTGATATTTCTAAAGCACTTGACAAAGTATGGCACCGGGCCTTATCGTCTAAGATGTCACACTATGGTCTTGCATCACTGGTTCCTCTAATAATCTAATTTCTTCTTACCTTCATAATAGAAAAATACGGGTCATGGTAGATGGAATTTATTCTCAGTTTCATTCCATAAATGCTGGCGCACCTCAGGGATCAGTTTTGGCGCCAACCCTCTTTCTCATTCATATTAATGACCTCTTATCTGTCACGCACAACCCAATACACTCTTATGCTGATGACTCGACTCTTCATAGTTCTTTCACATTTAGTACCTCCTTTACACAATTTGATATTATAAGTTCCCAAATAAACACAGCAATTTCTCTGAACCAGGATCTTTCTAAAATTATTCAGCGGGGACAAAAAAATCTGGTCTCATTTAATGCTCAGAAAACTAAATACATTAATTTCTCCAACAGAAAGAATCCCTCAGACTCTCACATAATATTAAATGATGTCAATATTCCCATATCTACCACAATTGATATCCTTGGTGTTACTCTAAACCCCACCCTAAGCTGGACAGCTTATGTTAAATTCCTTGACAAAAATGCTTCTAAAAAACTGGGACTTATGTACAGAGTTCGTGAGTTCTTCACTGACGAGCAGATGGCCACAATATACAAAAGTCATGTGCATTCTCAGATCGAATACTGTTCACCACTGTGGAGTGGATGTGGAGCGGTTGCATTGAAGCAGTTGGACAAAATTCAAAATAAAGCCATTAGATTAATCAATAATCCTTCCATAACGCAAGACCTTCCTCCATTATCAGTATGTAGAGATCTTGCTTCTTTAGCATTATTTTATCGATATTTTTACCTTAAATGCTCTGACGAAGTGGCTTCAATTGTGCCTCCCCTTCACATTTTCTCCCTAAATATTCGGGCAGCTGGGAGCATCCATGAACTCACACTCTCTCCCCCACAATGCAGAACCTCTGCTTATCAAAATTCATTTATCGCCAGAACTACCACTCTCTGGAATTCACTTCCTGGGAGTTGCTTCCAACATACATTTAATCCACTAGAATTTAAATCCAATTGTTATAAGTATTTTATGAATGGAGGATGCCTTTAGGCACATGAACTTAATTTTTTTCCTTTGTTTTTCCTTGCTTCATTCATTATCAGAGAATATATATATATATATATATATATATATATATATATATATATATATATATATATATATATATATATAATATATATATATATATACTGGAAGAACGTTTGTGAGAAAAAAGTTGGATGTGTTAGCTCTGAGTGAAACAAAGATGAGAGGGAAGGGTGAGTCTAAGTTTGGAAATGTGAAAGGAAGGATGTCAGGTGTTGACAGAGGAAGGACAAGAGGTGTGGCCTTGTGAGTGAGCCCGGAAGTGCAACAGTGTGTGATCGAATGGAAGGAGGTGTCATCGAGACTGATGTGAGTGAAAGCGAAATTTGGACGTGAGTTGTGGGTATTTGTGAGTTCATATGGGCCTGGTGGCCAAAGGGATGCAGAAGAGAGGAAGTATTTCTGGAATGATGTTAATGAGTGTCTGCAGAGTTTTGGGGCAAATGTCAAGGTGGTAACGATGGGAGATCTGAATGCTAGTGGGAAATGTAGGAGTTGAAGGTGTAGTTGGTATGCATAATGTGCCTGGAAGAAATGAAAATGGGGAACGAATGATCGGGATGTGTGTTATGCGAGAGATGGTGATTGAAATACCTTGTTTGAGAAAACAAGATATTTATAAGTATACAGGGGTGAGACAGGAAGTTGAAAAGGTTACTGATACAGCATTGATGGACTGTGTGGTTGTGTCCAGGAATGTAAGAGGAAGATTGTTGGATGTGAGAGTTTTGAGAGGGGAGGGTGGAGGTATGTATTGATGGAGAGAAAGTTGAGAGTAGTTATGAGATGGATTTAAGGTAGGAGAGTTAGGTGTGGCAGGGAGGTTTTGAAAGTGAATGAGTTGGATAAAAGAAAGAAAAATGATAGAGTATCAGGAGAAGTTGAAAGATGAGTGGAACACAGTGAAAGATCAGGAAAATGGCAATGTGGAGAAGGAATGGCAGTTGTTTAACAGTGCTGTGGTGGGGCATGCGGAAGAGGTGTGTGGTATGAGACGAATGGGTGGTGGTGTTAGAAAGAAAAGTCAATGGTGGTGCGGGGAAGTAAGTATGGCTGTGGCTGAGAAAAGACGTGCTTATGAAGTGTGGCTGCAGAGGAAGGATGAGGTGTCATACGAGAGGTATAAGGAAAAGGGGAATAGGGCGAGAAGAGCTGTGCATGATGCTAAAGTGGCAGAAGATGAGAGGTGGGGTAGACGTTTGACTGAGAATTTTCAGAAGAATAAGAAAATGTTTTGGAAGGAGGTAAAAAGGGTGAGAAAGGGAGAATCTGGTAAGGAAGAGCGAGTAAAAGCAGAGGATGGAAGATGTTAATTGTGATGGACGCAGTAAGGAAGAGATGAGCAGAGTATTTTGAAAGACTGTTAGCTGTAGAGGAGGAAAATGAGGCTGAGATTGCGGTAGGTGGAAGGATGCAAGGAATTAATGTTTTGGGAGAGCTGAATGATTATTTGATCACGATGAAGGAAGTGCAGGAGGCAGTAAAGAAGATGAAAGCAGGGAAACCTGCAGGTATGGATAGGTGTGCTGTGGAATGCCTGACAGTTTGTGGAGTGAGTATTGTTGAGTGGTTAGTAGGACTGCTAAATGTGTGTTACTGAGCGCTATAATGCACACTGACTGACCGGACAAATGCTCGTTTAAACGTAAGGGTGATAGGTATGAATGTACTTGCTGTATGGGTATAAGTCTGTTGAGTGTTGTAGGTATGGTGTATGGTAGAGCGTTAATTAAGAGAGTTAGAGTGGGTACAGAGGGAGTGATTGGTGATGAGTAGTGTGGCTGTAGGAGAGGGAGGGGATGCATGGGTCTGGTGTTTGCTGTGAAACAGGTGTGTGAAAAGTATGTAGTATAGGGTAAGGATGTGTTTTGGGCGTTCATGGATTTAGAGAAAGCGTATGATAGACTTGATAGGGAGGCTTTGTGGACTGTTTTGAAACTGTATAGACTTGATGGTAGGTTGTTAAAAGGAGTAAAAAGATTTTATGTAAATAGTAGAGCGTGTGTAAGAGTGAAGATTTCCCATATTCAGTTTTCACTATATACCTAAGGACCAACCTAATATATATATATATATATATATATATATATATATATATATATATATATGTATATATATATATATATATATATATATATATATATATATATATATATATATATATATATATATATATATATATATATATATATATATATATATATATATATATATATCGCCAGCATAAAATTATTGTTGTTTTTCTTTTCGTAGGATACAAACTAGGATAGTTTCCATAATATATCTTGAAGCACACGCCAAATTGGTCTTTGTAGCTTTTGACTATGAGGTCTGTTGATATATCTTACCGTTTTTGCGTGGTGCTCAGCACAATGCTTGCATTACAGACAGAGAGATATGCAGACAACACGAGCTATTAGATGTATATATGTATGTGTATATGTATGTAATGTTTTGTCCTGCTCTTGTGTGTCATATGTATGGATATCCTAGCACAACACAGGTTCATGGTCGACATTCGACTTCCAATTTTTTTTTTCTTGACAATCATAATACACGAAGGAGTTTGTTGATATCTCTTACCGTTTTGGTGTGCCACTCAGTACGAGTTCGCTGTATAGACATACAGATAGACGGACGGATATCCTGACGCAAAATTACAGTTTTAGATAAAGGTGTATGCATATACCGTATGAAATGTTTTGTCCTGCATCTTTGTCATACTGCTCTTTTGGCTCGTTACAAATAGCGGTCGACTTTCCTTTCTTACTTTTTTGTTTATTCCACATTCCTCAGAGTCCTTAAAGTTTGTTGGGATCTCTTACTGCTTTGGTGTAATGATCCGCACAATGTTTGCCCGCAGATAGAGGAAAATTTATGGTTATATAATTAGAAAAAATTATGTATGTATTGTATCACCCTGCCCCTTGATGTCTTCTTTACGGCTGTTCTAGCAGATGCAGGTATATGATCGTCTTTTCTGGATATATATGTATTTTTGTCAATTGCACACTTCATAGGTTCATAACATCAGTTGCTTTTGGAGCTGGCCATATTCTCCTACCGTTTGAGCATAATTCTCCACACAAAGCCTCTGACACAGTGCAGGTACATGGTTAACTTTGGTGTGTGTGTGTGTGTGTGTGTGTGTGTGTGTGTGTGTTTTCTTTAGCAAAAGAAATGTTTATTAGCAGCTTTTGCTTTAGGAGTTTGTTGATATCTATTACCTTTGGGAATGATGCACCGCAAATCTTCTCATTACAGATAGACAGAGACATACAGAGATGCAAACACGAACTAAAGATTTTAGAAATGGATCTCTTTCAGAAGGTGAAACAGGTAAAAAAACATCACCAGAGAAGCAGGTGTTGGGAAGCCTGCGTTGCTGATGAGTATGCGTCCCCCTGAAATTTGTTATTAGCACACTGTATGAACTGTAGCATTAGTCGATAGGTAATGAATAAACACATCAAGAAATAATTACAATACCCCAATACGAGGACATATATTATGATTTGTCCTTGTTACCTGTAGACAATAATGTTCTTTACAGAGACCCCAGGAATTCCGAGAGTTTATGTAATACGAACAGCAACAATTACTGTGACTGAAACACTTCAAAATTAAAAGGCCGAACAAGGCAACGATCTCACGCAGTCGTTGTATTAATTATGACTTACATTCTTAGTACATATAATTCTCTATTATTACAATGCAGCTCCAGGTTCGGTCATTTTTAAGCCCCAGTTGAGATGCTGACTGCATAAAAGAATACCCTTTTTTTCACTTTACTCCCGTTGCCACCAGTTTATTTCATTCACCCCGGGAAAGACTTTATGAACTGGAGAAGTCAAATATTGCCTCCATTTACCTCTTCACTGCAAGGAGTCTCATCTGAGTTTAATAATATTGTGTGGTATTAAGAAGAATAAAACAGAAATACTTTGTTGGAGTGAAAGCGTTAATAACAAAATCGGCGACGTATAACGAGGACTTACTATAATGCTTTAAATAACTGTTTGTGGAGGGTGAGGATGGTGGCGGTTGGGGAGGGGGGGATGCTAGTTACCTCTAGGCCTCAGAGTTAACTGGTTTGCTAATGGATTTCCACATCAACGCCCTTGGTAATGAGGTTGGGAGGAAGACGAGGAGGTAATGATGGTTATGTTGTTGATGCTGTTGTTTGTATTGTTGTTGTTGTTGTTTTAGTTGTTCATTTGATCGTGAACCTAATGGCTTCAGGAAACTGGATAATCAGCCGGGCATTCATAGAGATCTTTTGTTAAGATTATGTTGAAGGTTTGTCTGTGCTGTGTGAGTGAGGGGTATGCTGTAAGTTGGGGTGATGTGATGTGAATGGTTGCATTACATTTTTAGTACAGTGATTTTTTTTTTTTTTTTCATGCTGAGAAAGAGGAGGTGGTAGCCACAGGATAATCTACGTTACCTTGTGTCTCTCTGGGAAAAGAATTTTCTGTAGGATGACTAAGAGAACGGGATGAGCATTCATCAACCCATTGGCTCTTAGATTTCCTGTGCAAGGGATTTTGCTGGAAAGATGCTAGGCGTACCGCCCTCCGCCTGTCTGCTCATAGTCGCGAAGCTCGTAGGTCACTACCCCGGTGTTCCCTTCTTTATTAAAATTTGAAAATGCCCAGTTCCGTCCTATATTGAGGACACTGGGCGCCAGTGAGTTAAAAACATTCTTTGCTGGATGAGTAAGTTGATGTATTACAATTAGTAACGCCGAAGATGAGACGAATTGTAACTAATAGCAACATCTGGTAATATCTCGCCGTATAAGCTGTGATTCGTCATGAATGACTCACTCCTATGCGGAGCGAGATGAAACAGTCTCATTGATTGGTGGAAATGTTTCCTGTGCAAGTATGTGGTCTAGTTTGTATTATATTGGTTATAAAGAGGATAAGACGTATACACAGAATGTAATAAAATCATTGAAGAATTTTTCCACTGAATACATATATATATATATATATATATATATATATATATATATATATATATATATATATATATATATATATATATATGTATTCAGTGGAAGAATTATTTCAATATTTTATCATTCTGTATTAAATCTTATCCCTCTTATAACCAATATAATACAAACTGATTACATACTACAGAAACATTTCCACCAATCAGCTGAGACTATTTCATCTCATTTCCACATAAAATAGTCATTCATGACAATCCCACAGCAGTCAATACAGATGCTAAATGTCTTTCAGCATAGAGTTACTAATTTCAGCGTGCATCAGCTGGCGCCCAGTGTCCTCAATATAGGACAGAACTAGGCATTTTTCAAATTTTTAATAAAGAGGAGTTTACGAGTGGCTTCATAACATGAGCAGACAGGCGAGAGAGTATGCATAGCATCTTTGTACAAAAATCTAAGAAACAATGGGACGATGATGCTCCATCACCTTAGTCTGCAAGCTAACTACAGAGAGGTACAAGGCAACGTGGGATTATCCTGTGGCCACACTCCTGCTTTCTCGGCATGAAAAAATCACTATATGTGCAACCATTCACGCTTGTACACCCCGGCATACCCCACCACTCACAGCAGACAGGCCTTCAACATATCTTAACAAAAAACTATGAATGCCCGGCCCTGATTCGTTCACGATCAAAATGCCAAGCCCTAAAACAACAACAACAACAATACAAACAACAGCATCAACAACATGGCTATCATCATTGCACTCCTCTCTTCCTCAACCTCATTGCAAGGACAGGCACGATGTGAAATCCGACCCAGCCAAACCAGTTAACTCTGAACTTAAAAATATTCTAACTACCCCCCTCCCCAACCACTCACCCTCCACAAACAGTTATTTAAAGCATTATAATACTGCGTCGCCCATTTATTAGCCTTTCACTCCAACAAAAACTATTTCTGTTTTATTCTTTTAATACCACAAATATTATTGAACTCAGATGAACTCCTTGCGTGAAAGAATAAAATGGAGAGGCAATGTGACTTTACTCCAATTATATAGAGTTTTCAGGTGAATGAAATAAACTGTGGTAACGGGAAGTAAAAAGTGAAAAGGAATTTACAATACGTCGCTGCATCTCAACAGGGCTTAAAATGACCGAGACGCAAAGAACCATAATAAATTATATATTGCTAGAATGTAGTCATAATACGGCGACTGTGAGATAAGGTTGCCTTGTTCGGCCTTTAATTTTGAAGTGTTTCAGTCACAGCTCAATTGCTGTTCGTATTTACAAACTCTCGGAATTCTAAGGGTGTTCTTTTATTTATCTACGAACAAGGACAGATCGCCAATATATGTCCTCATATTGGGACTATTTGTAATTACAACATTGTGTTATTCAAATTGCCTATCGACTAATGCAGTTCATACAGTATTGCTAATAACTCCGGGAAATTTTACTCATCAGCAACCTGCTTCTCTGGTGATGTTTTTTACCTGTTTCACCTTTCTGAAAGAGATCCATTTCTAAAATCTTTAGTTCGTGTTTGCATCTCTGTATGTCTCTGTCTATCTGTAATGAGAAGATTTGCGGTACATCGATTCCCAGAATATCGAACAAACCTGAAAATAATAATAATAAACATTTCTTTGCTAAAAAACGCACACACACACACACACACATATGCTACACTGGAAAATGCTCAACGAACAAGTATAATAACAACTGATGGAATTGTGCAATTATTTAAAAAATACATATGTAATGAAGGCGATCATATACCCCATCTCTTTCTGTTTTAACCGCCGTAGAAGACATCAAGGGGCGAAGTATTACATCTCGCTATATAATTTTCTAATTTTATAACCATAGAATTTTCCTCTATCTGCAGGCAAAACTATTTGCCGGATCATTACGCAAAGAAACTGTGCCCAACAAACAGGACTCACGAGAATATTGGAATAAACAAAAAGTAGAAAGAAGTGTGGAGCCGCTATTTATGACTTTTTGAGAGACGATGCGATATCACATACACCACCCCATCTAAAACTGTCTTTGCGTCCGATAGCTCCGTCCATCATATGTCTATACGAGTGAACTTACTGAGTGGCTATACCAAAACAGTAGAAAAGATATCAACAAAACTCCTTCATGTATGATATGATTGTCAGAAAAAAAATTGAAGTCAGAATGTGTTGATAGGATAATCCATACATATGACACTAAAGAGCTTGGGACAAAACATTATACATATACACATACATATATACATCTAATAATATCTCTCTGTCTGTAATGCAAGCATTATTATGAGCACCATAAAACAATTAAGATCAGCAGACCTCATAGTCAAAAAGCAAAAAGCTCAAGATATATTATGGAAACTATCCTAGTATCCTACGAAAGAAAGAAACAACAATAGTGCTGGCGATATATATATATATATATATATATATATATATATATATATATATATATATATATTTATATATATATATATATATATATATATATATATATATATATATATATATACATATATACATATATATATATATATATATATATATATATATATATATATATATATATATATATTAGGTTAGTCCTTAGGTATATGAGTGAAAACTGAATATGGGAAATCTTCATATCTACTATTTACATAAAGAGTAAATTTTTACTCCCACTTTTGTAACATACTGCAGTCTATAGGACTAGAACGGTCATGAGACGTCATGGCTCTCTATCATGATTTATAAAGTACACATCATACCTGTCCTGCTGCTGCCTGGCGGCCCCGGTGGTCGGTCCACCACCTCCTACGGCACCACTACTCATCTCTGCTCTTAATTGGCAGCTCTGCTGTACCACCAACCTCCGGTGAACAAGCCCCCCCAGCCCCACACAGCTGGGAAACCATACTATCACTGCACTTACTGACCCAAACGTTGATACGTGTCAGTGCAGTATGGCACACATTTGCTGGTTTGCAACCACTCAACAATACTCACTCCACAAGCTGTCGGGCACCACAGCGCACCTATCCATACCTGCGGGACCTGCTCATCCGCGCATCACCCGCTATCGCTAAATCGTGATCAAATAATCATTCAGCTCTCCCAAACATTCCTTGCATCAGTACGTCTCAGCCTCATTTAACTCTACGGCTAACAATCTTTCAAAATACTCTTCTCGCTGCGTCCATCACAATTAACTATCTTCCATCCTCACCTTTACTTCATGCTTCCTGCCAGATTCTCACTCTCACCCGCACTTCAAAACATTTTCTTATTCTTCTGAAGTCTCAATCAAAACATCTACTACTCTGCCACTTTATCATGCAATATCTCGCCCTACACCATACCCCCTTATTCTCGTATGACACATAAATCCTTCTCTGCACTATGGCGCGTCTTTTTATATTGCAACGCACCACTTTCCTACACTTTGCCACCGATGACTTTGCTCAACACCACTGCCCATTCATCTCATACCACCTCTCACATGCTTACCATAACACTATTAAACGCTGCCATTCGCTCCGCATTGCTGTCTTTCAACAATGTTCAGCATCTTTCAACTTCTCCTGATATAATATTTTCTTTCTTTTAATCAACTCATTCACTTTCAAAACCTCCCTGCCACTATCTACCTTAAATCCATCCATAACTACTCTCAACTTTGTACAAAGTCAGTACATACCTCCCACTCCCCTCTCAAATCTCACATCCAACAAACTTCCTCTTACATTCCTGGACACCACCACACAGTCCATCAATGCTGTATCATGCCTTTTCAACTCACCTCACCCCCTACTTATAAATATCTTTTTCTCAAACAAAGACTATTTCAATCACCATCTCTAAAAAAAGCACATCCCGATCATTCGTTCCCCGGTCATTTCTTCCAGGCACATTATGCAACACACCTTCAACCACCATTCCCTTAACGATACTCCATCGTTACCGCATGACATTGCTTAAAATGCAGACACGCATTAACATCATTCAGAAATTTTCTATAACTTCTGCATCACAGGCTATATGAATGCAACTCACGTCCCTATTCACTCTACTCCATCTATTTCTCGATGACACCTCCTTCCATTCGATCACACATATTTTCCGAAACCCTTCACAAGGCCCACCTCTTTGTCCTTTCCTCTAATCAACACACCTTTTTCACATTTCCAAGCTTAGATATAAATCTTTGTTTCCTCAGAAACTCTTACATCCAACTTTCTCACAAACGTTCTTCCAATATATATATATATATATTATATATATATATATATATATATATATATATATATATATATATATATATATATATATATATATATATATATATATTCTGATAATGAATGAAACAAGGAAAAACAAAGGGGGGAAAAAAAGTGCAAGGATTCATGTGCCTGAAATCACTCCCGTCCTCAAAATACCCAAATTTAAACTCCAAGTGTTCAAGAAATTATTGAGTTCTGGCGATAAATGAATTTTGATAAGCAGAGAGAGAAGTCTGAAGTTCATGGACATCCCAGTAAAATATTTCGGGAGAAAATGTGAAGGAGGCACAATTGAAGCCCTCAGAGCATTTAAGGTAAAAAATATCGATAAATAATGCTAAAGAAGACTGAGAAAGGAGGAAGATAACGTTATGGCAGGATTATTTGATTAATCTAATGGCTTTTATTTGAATTTTGTCCAACTGCTTCAATGCGAAATCCACATCCACTCCACAGTGGTGAACAGTATTCGATCTGCACATGACTTTTGTATATTGTGGCCATCTGCTAGTCAGTGAAGAACTCACGGGCTTCTGTACATAAAGTCCCAGTTTTTAGAAATGCATTTTTAGCAGAGAATTTAGCATAAGCTGTCCAGCTTTAGGGTGAGGTTTAGAACAAGCACCAAGGATATCTATTGTGGTAGATATGGGAATATTGACATCATTTAATGTATGAGAGTCTGAGATTCTTTCTGTTGGAGAAATTAATAATATTTGAATTTTCTGAGCACCAAATGAGTTGATTTTTTGTGCCCATTGAATAATTTTAGAAAGATCCTGAGTTCAGAAAATATGGGAATTTATAATATCAAATTGTGTAAAGGAGGTACTAAATGTGAAAGAACTATGAGAGAATCGGAGAATCATCACAGTATAAAAAAATTGTATTAGGAGTGGAAATTAACTGAACTGAGAAAGAGGGTTGGCATAAACTGATCCCTTAAGTGCGCTCAGCATTTATGGAATGAAACTGAGAATAGAATTCCGTCTACCATGACCCGTATTTTTCTGAGGTAAGAGGAATTAGATTATTAGAGGAGCCAGTGATGCAAGGCCATAGTGTGACATCTTTAGACGATAAGGCCCGATATGTCGCTTGTCAAGTGCTTTAGAAGCTATCAAGAATGCTGTAATGTGTGTTTCACCATGTTGAGTCTATTCAAATCTGATGGGTAAAAAGGGCAAGAATATCTACAGTTGAACGTTAGCTTGTCTGAATCCATAGTACCGATCATTAATCTTCTAGATGCTTGACTATAATATTTGTTGATTAGTGTCTCAAAAACTGCCGAGTGAAGTTATTGCAGTTAGTCTATAGACCGATGGATCAGAAGTACCCTGATTAGGAACAGGATGGAATATTTGCTTCTTTCCTGGAAAATTGAGGTACGGATGCATAATCGGAAAAATTTTGCTAATACAGGAGCCAACACTGAGGAGCAATTTTTAAGTACTATTGAAGGAATTTCATCACGGGCCAGTAGCTTTGTCTGCTGGGATTATGTTTACAGCTTTGTACGTATCTGGTGTAAATCATGAAAGGTGGTATTTGAGGGAATCAAACGAAATTACAGGAATATTGTGATTTTCTGTATTTAGAGGGTTGAGTTTGTTGAAAAAATGTCAAAGCAAGGAGGTTGGCTTTTCCCGTGGGTCACTTACTAGATTTCCATTTGAGATGCCAACGACGTGGAATGGAAAATTGGCGAGTGAGATTGGATTCTGAATAATTGGTATATTTTATCATTAAACCTGGGGTCCAAACAGAAGTATATTTTATGCAATATTTTCTGATTATTTGATTAATTTATCTGCTATTTAAGGTAATTATTTTATATTTTATAAATAATCAAACTCAGTATCTCAGTATGGATTTTTTGAGTTTTGGGGCTATCCCGGAATTGGACAGTGTTGAATGCGCGGAAACCACAGGTATTTTTCTACTGAAATTACAGAAAAGCAATAAAACTTGTTTGTTTCCAGGCCGAAGATGGCCAATGACAGGCATGAAATATGTGAAACAAACCGTCAATGTGCTTTTCGAGAATTAACCTGATATTTTAGATGTTGACCTATATATATATATATATATATATATATATATATATATATATATATATATATATATATATATATATATATATTACATAATATATGATTTCATCAACCTTTGATAATTTTTAGCTTGCACAGTATGCTACATGTTTGAAACGAATGTTCTGCCTCAGTCCCCCTTCTACCGTTATAGTAAGAGTAAGTCGTTCTTTCTATTGTTCAGAGCCCCGAGACCCTCTGTCCCCATGGCATCCTTCTTACAGGGTGTATCAATATACATGCCCCTATATAATGAGCTCAGTCTCTACATTATATGTACTAAGATCTGCTCCTCATTTTATTCACATCTCTGTCCTCTATGTACAGTTATTATTGTGAAACAATATCCTAACAGTATGTGCTGTGTAACTGTGTTGTTGCATTTCTCTTGTACTGTGTAGCATAGGAATTAAAATTCTTAGGAAACTAGTAAGGTTTTTGTACTTTAAGTAGGTTCTTATTAATCAGCCATCATTAATAATATTTTGTATCTCGTAATATTCATTGAGTATTATCTGGTATTTCATTTTAACAGGACTGACTTAAACAAACTAACTAATTTTCGTGTTTAATAGGAGGCTATTGCAGTTGGCCCCAACCATATTTTTGCTGCATTTTTACATTATCCTTATGAGTCCGCAGAAATATTTGTTGTTAATTTGAGCATTAAACTTTAACTGTGTTTTACACAACTCCACGTTTTGAACCTAGAACTTTAGGACAGTAGTGATTTTTAGTATTCCCACTTAAAGTGTACATTATCTTCCTTCTGTTCATATTATAAATTTTGGCGATATTTCTTATCAGAATTATTCGGGATATCATAATATTGCTTGATATTTTGTGACTGTGATTTATTCATGATGTCTATTACACTTGATGAAGTAAGATTTTTTATCAAATATGCAAAAACAATGTCTTGATGAAAGCAGAACAAAAAATAATTGCTCAACAATTGGGAATTACTGTTCACTCTCGATTCTAAAGATCATATTGTTGACATGATTAATGAAGCTATTTAATATGACTTTCTCCAAATGAGCAGACAGGCTGGAATTGAATTAGCTAAGTTTTTAGCTAGCTCTGCAAACTCAGAACAAGGAGGCGAAATCTCATTAACAAAAAGAATTTGGGGCAGGCCGATTCTAAGGAGGCTGGGGCGGTTGAAATTGCTTGAGTTCAGGCAGATTTATGAGGTATCGCCATCTAATGATGATTTTGATGTAAAAATGTTAGGCTTGTCACACCTCTAATCGTCCTGATTTAACAAAGTATTTTCAGTTGTTTGAGAGGTACAACCAAACAATTTTAATTGGCCCAAATGATTGAGCCAGTATTTCAAGTCCTGTAGTAAAAAGCGTAATGCATCTTTATCAGGATCAATCTGAGTGAGTATGATGTAGTTAAAAACTTGATTCTTAAGGCCTATGTATAAATATAGGACAACTTACAAACTAAGCAATCAATGTTGAAACAATAAAAATCAAGAAGATCCCATTTATTTTTGCAGTGAATTTAGAATTCACAAGAATGTGGATTCTGATTTTTAATTTAAGCAGATGATTTTGCTGGATGATTTCAAGATGTATTGAAGATGTGTATATCTTGATGAAAGAATAGATAATTTGTCTGATGCTGCAGTTTTGATAATCGACTGAATATTCTAAAAGGAAAGCTACGTTGCCTCTAAATTACAGAGAATAAAGATGATGTTTCTCAAGGAAGTAACAAACCAGCTTCACCTCTAGATTTCAGAAAAGTAAATGTACTTATTGAAAGCTTGGTCATACTATGGAAATATGTTTCGGGAGACGTGAACAAAGAGTCTTTAAATATTCAGTCAATTGGTCTAGTAATCAAATTTATATTCTTTGGCTGAGTTAACTGAACCTGCGAGTAGCTTAAATTCTCATGATGGAGGCGTGGGTGACACTCTCAAGGACTAAAATATTAACAATTTCCTGTCTGATGGTTTTGTCAGTCCTCTGGACAGTAATGACAAGAAAATCAGCTAAATATAATAAATGACAGATAACTATATCCAATATGCTGACCCAGTATTCTAGGAACTCTAATGTTAATTCCTCTGATGGCTGTAATCTTACAAGATGTAAGGAATAATTACTTCTCTGTCCTCTGTGCGTGAATGATTTAGAGTCTGGTTTGATGAAAATGGTTCCGTTATGGTTGGTTTGTGAGACACTCCCAATGTCAGGTGTAAGCACTCTTACTTGGAAATGATATTGGTGGAAATCCAGTGTGACTCCTCGGTTGTCTAGTGAGCCAGTGACAGGATTGTGATGTCCCTGATGTGTTTCCTGCAGTAGTGCTGTCACTAGGGAAGCTAAGTCTAAAGTTACTGGTGATTTAGAGGATAATGATGATGATGATGTTATCCCCAACTGACACTTTCTTGCTAATTTGGACCGCTCACCGAGATGAACGAGTACCGCATGTCCCTAATTATAAAAATCAAGGATATTTGAGATTTCTTGATTGTCTGACTCTGGTTCTTTAGTGAGGAAAAGGAGTCAATGATTGCTTCTACTTGTTATTATATAAAGTCAGGAGTATGAAGAAGTGGAGACCCCCAACAGCATCAGCCGACTAATGAATGGGAGGTTGATATAGCACGCATCAAATGTCATCCCTCGTCGACGGGATATCATTAGAGTGGCTCATGCTGCGTTTTGGACAGTAGAGGAAGACAGCGGCGCACGGCCTTTGAAACACTCTCTGGCCAGGTTCAGGGATGTTTCCCTGTGTAAGTCTTCTCACACCTGTCAATTGTGAGTAATCGAAACCGAAGATTGCGCACTATCCTCACTTTGAGGCGCCATTCAATATGTTGGTTGAAATAGTTCTTCCAGAATTCTTCAGGATTTTTGACCCCTGTCTCGTACTCGTATTCCCTTCAAAATATCTCAGCCAAATACGTGAATAAGAAATGCTAAATTCCTCTGGGACTGATCTACTAGGGAGGCTCAGACATGTCCAAGGCCGAGGGGTGTGTTGGGCATCACCAGATCACGTCTTCGGCTTACCGTCCCAGCGTTGAAGTGATACACTTGAATCGATTCAAGAATTACTGTTTGCTGGGATAAAGGTCTTCCACCGTTGTGTTTATCTCCAGATGGCTCTCATCACGGACTACTGCTTATGAAATAAGAGGACACTAAGCCAGCTGTCGAGAGGAAGATGGCGGGTCAACTACAGCAGTATGTGATGAAGTTCAAAGAACGGCTGTCCACTGCTTGGCTGGCCGAGAGAGGAGTTTAGGAGCTGCTCAGAGAAGATGAGAAACTTGGTATGATAAGAAGTCCAGGTTCTCGGCCAGCGGGGTTTGATTCTGCTACCGTTCATGGGCAACTGCTTCAAGCCAAGGATTTCGTGGAGAAGAAACTCAGTGATGTCAACTATGTCGCGCTCAAATCTAAGAAAGAACAGGCGTATGTCACATCAACATGCTAAAATTCTGGACAGCCGGGACGAAAGCCTAATCCGGTCTGCACTATAGCATGACTGCAAGTGAAAGCTCTCCCATGCAGCCTGAGTGATGAGTTTGGGGAAAGTGCGTGCTATCATGAATGATCTCCAGACTAAGATTTTGTCATCTACAACTCCCAGGGAAGGCAGGAGTTTTCGGCATTACTGCAGGAGTACCATGTGTGTTCCCCGTCTGTAAGGAAGAACCACTGTGATTGATGCATGATGTCGATGTTGGAGGCGCAAAACAATAGAAGTACTCCTTACCGTGTGAACCCAGTGAGTTCCTCTCATCCAGAGAAGCTTGGCCCACACGTTGGATACAAAATGATTGAGCCCCATCCCATACTGCATTACTAAGAAGCCAGGTGGGTATTTCCCATACCCCTCGCTGGAACAAGATTGGAAAGCAAGGTACATTAAGTTTGATTTGTTAAAGGGATACACAGCAGAGTATATACATTATAGGAAGATCTCACATTAAACTAGGAAAGACTTTTGCATGTTCTGTAATGCCATGGTAGCAGAAGCATAGATGTTATAACAGAAAGGTGGCAGAAATTATACATTGTTTATATTGTTGATGTAATTAATCTCACAGTGACTAACTGGAAAGATCACCTATGCCCATGTCAGTAAATTTCTTAAGCCGTTTGGTTCATGCTAATCTTGTAGCTAATCAAAGTGTGAGTTTAGTCAAGCAGGGCAGAGGCAGTACATAGGTATCATTCTGATGAGACACCACCACCAGTAGGTTCAGGTTACAAGTGATGTTAGGAAGAGCTAATTTTTTGGGAGATGGTAGGATATTACAGGAGATTTGTTGTTAACTTTTCTATTCTTGTATCTGCTGAAAGACCTACTGAAGGGGATCATGACCGATAACTGTGAATCCTCTTTCAACAAACTTAAAGCTATCCTATTAAGTCAGCCAGTGCTCGCTACTCCAAATTTTGCTAAGCCTTTTAAGATGGCTGTTGATGTAAGTGATACAGGAGCTGGGGCTGTTTTGCTGCAAGAGGATGATCACGTTATTCGAACACCCTGTATCTTATTACATTAAGAAGTTCACTCCACCTCAAAAGAACTACTCAGCTATTGAGAAAGAGACTTTTGGCCTTGATTTTGGGTTTACAGCATTTTTCATTTTATTTGTGTTCTGGTTTTGACCCCATAGTCATTTATGCCAGTCATAACCCACTGAAATTCCTTAGTAAGTTTAAAGATAAAAATCAGAGATTGACAAGATGGAGTCATACTTCAGGAGTATTCATTAGACATACAACATGTCAAGGGAAGAAAATGTTATTGCAGATCGCTTATCTAGACTTTAGACAGATTGTTTTAGAGTAATAAGAAATTTCCTTTGTAAATTTCTTTTTCTTCTGTAAGGAGGTGTTACATAGCCTATGATTTCATCATCCTTTGTGTAATTTTAACGCACAGTATGCTGCATGTTTGAGCACGAGCGTGTTCTGCCTCAGTCCCCCCTTCTACCGTTATAGTAGAGTAAGTCGTTCTTTCTGTTGTTCAGAGCGGGATTGTCAACTCTTTGTCCCCATGGCTTCATTTGCGCACGTCCTTCTTACAAGTTGTATCAAGCTCTGCCGGCTATATAATAGGCTCAGTCTCTGCATTATTGCCACTTAGATCTGTCTCCTCATTTTTGTTCACATCTCTGTCCTCCCCTGTACAGTTATTATTGTGAGTGCTGTGGTTGTCTCCTACCATATAGCATCTGTGTGTTATTTGAGTATAACTGTTGTTGCATTTTTCTTGTACTGTGCAGCATCAGGGTAATTCTTGGGCCTAGTAAGGTTTTTAAATTTAAGTAAAGGTTCTTATTGTCAACCATCATTAATAATATTTTGTATCTGTAATAATATGTCTGGCATTCACTGAGTATTATCTGGTATCTCATTTTAACATTGCTGACTTAGGTAAATTTACTCTTGCTAATTTCGTGTTAATAGAGGCTATTGCAGTTAACCATGTATTTAACCTATTTTTTTTGCCATTACATTATCCTTATGAGTCCTGAATGTTTTGTTTTTAGTTTGAGGATTAAGCTTTAACTTATAATTTTACCTAACTCTTTTGTTTTGAACCTGGAACTTTTCGGGACAGTAGTGATTTTTAGCATTCTCCTTAAAGTGTACATTATCTTCTCTGTTCCGTAACAATATATATATATATATATATATATATATATATATATATATATATATATGTACAGTATATATGGACATTTGTGCCGGGAAAGGGTTGGTGATAGCCAATCCCCTCTTCAGGCACAAAATGACTTATAGGTATACTTGACGAGTGATGGGATGGTGGGTGGTAGACTGAATGAACGGAAGGCGATGATTGATTATGTGTCTGTAGATGATGTAATGAGAAGGTGTGTAATGGATGCAAGAGCATATAGAGGTTGGGGAGTTTACTTCTGACAACAACAATTGATGGTAGTGAGAATCAAGGTCCAAATGAAATGGAGAAATAGAAGAAGGGAAGGACAGGAGGAAGTGGTTCATACAACGAGAGTGGAAAGGTGACAAGAGGATAAAAAGGCTACATATAAGAGGGGGAAGTGGAGGAACAATTGGGTAAATATGGATTGGAGCAGATGGGGGACGTGGAAGGTGTGTGAAGAATATTCACAAAAAGAAATCTGTCCAGCATGTGAGCTGATGTGTGGGGTGAAGAGGAGACGAAATGGGGTGCGAGAAGCATGGTGGAAAGAGGTGAGCCAGGCTGTCGCAGAAAAGAAAGCATACAGTGAGTGGATGAGAAACAGAGCCGTGGAAGATGTTAAGAGACGGAAGAGAGTTATATGAAGAAAGGAAGAGACAGGTAGAGATTAATTTGAGTGTAAAATGGAGGAATGTAAGAAAACGTTCTTGAAAGGGTTAAAGAGACAGGGTCAAAGAAATAAATCAGGGCATGAAAAATGAAAATGTTAAATTACTAGTGGAGAAGGGAGAAAAAAGTGAGCAGATGGAGAGAACCTTTAAAGAAATGTTGAACATAGAGAATGAAAGTAATGCGAGTATAAGTAGATGGGGAATGGCTGGGGGAGATGGAACGATGTGAGAACAGAGGAAGAATCAGTAGATTGGAAGTTTTGGAAGCAATGAAGAGAGTCAAAATGTGGAAAGCCCCAGGAATTGATGGAGTGTGTGGTGAAATGCTGAAGCATGGGAGAGGTAGTAGTAGAATGCATGTTGAAGA